>NW_028318299.1:2705000-3054817 GCF_062004578.1 Staurois parvus
CATCCCTGTAGGACTTTCTGTAATGGAGGTCCTTAGTCCAACCCCTGGAAGCAAACCAATTTGCTCCTCTATACCCAGCCAACCAGCTTCTTTTTACAAAGTAAGCCTGGCCAGTTATATTCTTTAATCCTTTCATTGACTTACAGTAGTTCCTAGTCTCTCCCCAAGGTCTACTTTCTCAGTCTTTAACAAATAGAGAGTTCAGATTTGTGAACGTACATATAATGTTTAAACAGGAAAAACTCAAACAGGGCAAAATCCCAAGAACAAGATTCACTTCCACTCAAGAAGTAAGCCAGTTTGGGATGCCATTGAGAGAAAGAGCGGTCATTACTGCTAATAAAAAAAATTCCTGGAGAATTTCAGAGAAATACATTTTTTATTCAAATATTCTCACCCGTTCCAATGTAAAAGTTTCTTTTAAAGTGGTGTATATGACAACAACTGTTATACATCTTGATTTATGTTTTATGTATTAGAATGAGGTGGTGATTACAACATCAAGTTTTATTCAAAAGAACTTAAAGGAAATACAATCTAATATATTTCAATATTTGCACACAGTGGAACGTCTACATTTCAGTATAATACAATACAATAAGTATACACAGAACTATAACAAAGCTATACAACATGATGACTAAAACAAAACAACTGTCCTTTAGAACATTACGGGTTAGACTACTTCCCCACCTGACCATTTCTGGAACTTCTCACACGCATGTAAAAATCAGCATTTTTTTTTTTGCTAGAAAATCACTCAGAACCCCCAAATATTATATATTTTTTTAAGCAGAGGCCCTAGAGAATAAAATGGTGGGTATTTTTTTATGTCACAGAGAATAAAATGGTGGGTATTTTTTGTGTCACAGAGAATAAAATGGTGGGTATTTTTTGTGTCACAGAGAATAAAATGGTGGGTATTTTTTATGTCACAGAGAATAAAATGGTGGGTATTTTTTATGTGACAGAGAATAAAATGGTGGGTATTTTTTGTGTCACAGAGAATAAAATGGTGGGTATTTTTTATGTCACAGAGAATAAAATGGTGGGTATTTTTTATGTGACAGAGAATAAAATGGTGGGTATTTTTTATGTCACAGCATATGCTCAGCTGTTTTTCAAATGCAAATGGTTTGTAAAAATTATGCTTTAATGAATTTTATTGCACACAAACACAATATAATACCCTGTTTTTGGTCAAATATAAAAGATTATGTTACGCCGAGTAAACAGATGCCTAACATGTCATGTTTTAAAATTGCACAGCACCAAACTACGGTACCTAAAAACCTAAAAGGCGATAAGTTTAAAAGCTTTTACAGGTCAAGTTTAGAGTTACACAGGAGGTCTGTTGTTAGAATTATTACTTCTTCTCTGATGTTTGCAATGAAACCTTACATATGTTGTGCCGTCACCATTTACATATGTGTGCAGAATTTACGTATGCGTTCACATTTGCATGTGAGCATGGGGAAAGGGGGCACTTACAATTTTTTTAATTTACTGTACTTTTTTAAAACCCTTTTCACACTGTCTCTTTCATTAAAAAAAAAAAATCAGCTTTGTTGCTATTACAAGGGATAAACAACATCTCTTGTGATAGCATGGAGCTGACAGGTCCTCTTTATGGCGAGATTTGGGGTCTATTAGACCCCAGATCTCTCCTCTGGCCTCCAATGTAGCCAATCAGACACAGATCTGTCTGATGGGCTGCTTCACTGGACGGTAACAGGCCAGTAAACGTGACACAGTCCTTGTCACTCCTGGTTTCTGACATCACAGAGATGGAGGAATAACATCAGTTCTGCTCTCTCTTTTCACTTCACTGCTGTTGGTTGGAGCAATCCCAGGCTCCCCGATTGGACCAGATCAGGGGCGGACTGACCATTTGGAAACTCAGGCACTGCCCAAGGGCCTAGGGTCAGTAGGGGGCCCTATGAGATGCCCCTGGTACCTTTTTCTTAGGCTTTCTTACGTTTGGGCAAGGACACAGGGGCCCCATGATCCCCTATTGCCCGGGGGCCCCATGAGTTGTCAGTCCGCCCCTGGACTGGAGAACCTTGGAAAGGTGGAGGTGGGAGGAGGGGCTCCTCTTTCCGCTGCCTGTAAAAATGATTGAATGCTTGTATAGCTAATTTAATAACTTCACAAAGAGAATCACTGAATGCAAATGAATGGTTGTAGCTGAAGGAATTATTCCGGTACAGGGGCGGACTGACCATTTGGAAACCCGGGCACTGCCCAAGGGCCCGGGGTCAGTAGGGGGCCCCATGAGATGCCCCTAGTACCTTTTTCATAGGCTTTTTTAAGTTTGGGCAAGGACACAGGGGCCCCATGATCCCCTATTGCCCGGGGACCCCATGAGTTGTCAGTCCGCCCCTGTTCCGGTACAATCACTTAAACCCCAGACCTTCTCATGATGTCCATCCAGGGGGAAGTGTTTACTTGCTGTACACACAACCTATGGCAAAAACATATACAACTGCACAGTTTCTCCTTGTACTTTGGATTTCCTAGAATCAAAAGAAGCGACTGAACTGAACTGAATGAGCATTTTATAATAACATACAGGATCAGTAGCAGAGTTGATTGAATATAAGCCAACTCTACAAGAACTAATGTTACAAAAAATAGAACATAAAAGATCAGAAGGTACAACATTGTTCGTACAGCTTTTTGTGGCTTTCCATTAGCTTTGCCGGAGGAGCCAAGAGTTTTCCTCACATTATTAATATGCAGCTGGAGGGACACTATGGTGCCAGCAGTGATGATTATGACCACTGCAAGTGACACAAAAATACTTTGATACATACAGTCATACAGCGTAACATCTTGTAAATACACTCCTGTTATGTTGAATAATGACAAATCAAAAACGCTGGAAGGCTTTTGGTAATAAATATTCATTATTGCATTTATGAAGCCATTACTAAAAGACACCAACTCCACCAGCAGGATCATCCATGGGATGAGGATATCGATCTTCACCTTCAGCAACGAGAGGAATTTCCATCTGAACTGAACAATTTTGACGAAATTGAAAAAGCACAGACAGAAAGTCAGCCACACGGAAGAGTTTATCCCATACGCAATCAATTCAAATATGATAATCTTTCCCAAAGCATCCCGGCAAAATGAGAAAAACCCATTATAAATATGGAGTAACACAGAAATGCAAAAACACATGTTGGAAAAGCTAAGAGAAAGCATAATTTTTTTGATTGTGCTCATGTTTTGTTCCTTAAAAACATTTTTTAAACTTGTGAACATGATAAAAGAATTGGTGAGTATACCAAACAATGTCTCCAAAAATACTATAAAAGATAACAATAGAATAAAGGCAACCAGATCCATGACTTAATGATGATATTTCTCCTGAATTCAATCTGGTTGTGTCAAATAGCCTTTGAAAGACTTGCTCCTCTAGCGTTGTCCCAGACAGTGTTATGCGGCAAGGCTGCTCTTTAGTATTTATGAGTATCGACAGAGGAAACTAAAGGGATGCCCATCGAAACACACATTTGATTGTATTCAAAGTACGGAGAGATTTTCTTGCATGAAATTGTATCTACAGCTATGCGTGGCTCTCACTCTAGTCTCCATGTCATTGATATTGCTGCCAGCCAGTTTACCAGGGAACTGTGTTGTCAGTTTTGGGTAGGACACCCTTTCCACACTCTTGCTTCAGCCCTAATTCCCCAGGTACTACATGCAGAAAGACAAAAGGGGGGCCCTTCTTAGTCTTTGTGCATATAGTGCCTATGGACCACCTCGTTTGAGTAGGGCTGCAAGGCTTAGAAAATACCATAGAACTGAATTTGTGTTGGTGGTCTCAAGACAACTGAAATAGAGAGGGACCACTTGCAATACTGGCACCACAACTGAGGACAGAAGACTGTTTGATGTTGTCCCAATGTCCCACGTTTTGACTGACCCAGAACAGGGTCCCTAACTTCTTGTGTCTGCTGAGAAATTTGCCAATTCTTGTGTTATTTGGACAGGGTGATCCGTACGGAGCTGGTTCGATTGACCAATGGATTGCTAAGTTTCTGGCTTGCTCCAGCCGCAGGGTAAAGTGTTATTCTGTCTTTTTATTCCCTTTTTATTTTATAGTAATTAGTCATTTGTGTGTCTTCTTATATCTTTTGTATTTCTGTAACTTGTTATATTTTGTACATATTTTATGCACTGCCCACTTTGGGAAATTAAATCTTAAAATTAATTAGTGAACTTCTGTGTATTTAAGCTCGTGCTCATATCTTCGGAGAGACTAGATCGGAGAGATTAGATTGGGTTATATTGTATTGTATTTTAGTGCCTTTAAAACGCTCGGTTAAGCTCATTGCCAATCTGTATGCAACTGCACTGTGAGTGGGCAGATTGCACGCAGATTGCAAAGGTAACAGATCTGCCAGACGGAGATCTGTGTGTGTGTGGTGTCTCAACAGACTGTTCTGCGGATAAACTGTTGGGTGGTGGCAGGCTACCTTTGTGGTGCGTCTGGTGTGGAGGTGTGTGGACAGTGGAAGGGTTATCAACACCAGGGTTCAAACTAGGATAGCTGAAGGGACCTTTAGAAGGGTGTGTGATTACTAAGCTGGTCCTCAACTCTAATCAGGGCACCAGGTTGTATGTAAGATCGTATCTGCCAGTGTGTGGTCAACCAGCTGGATTGGAGTGGAGTCTCCATCTGGTGGTGGCCAGAGGTAGTGCGGGCTGTGAAAAGGTATCACGGCTGATCTTATATACGGTTTGAGATATTTAAGTGTAAATCCCTTTATTATCCCCTCTTTACCACCCTGTCGCGACCGCACGCGTGCGTCATAGTTAGCTAGTCACTGTGGGCGTGGCGTGTGGTGGACACGTGACAGGGTGATCTTTAACGAATCCTTGACAGTTACCACTATCCACCATTGGGCGCAACCAACTGGAGGGACATCTCCCTACCCACCCACACAAACACCGACCTATGATCAGTGACTGATTCAGTCAGTCCAGCTGGTCTTCAGCACAAACAAATCTCCTCTGCATGTGTCTATTTGCATTGATGCATCTGCTCATCTCTACAACCAATAAAAGTTTGGTAAACATTGCTAAACTATACTAAATTTGTCTTCTTAAGATGGGGCATCTCCTTCTCCATGCAGCCGGTGAAATCTGGGAAACTCTTATGACCTTTATTTAAGGAGGGTAAGTGGTTACCTTTTTGGTGGGAGGACAGCAGGATCCCTAAGTGAGCTTTATTATATATTATGTTGATATAAAATGGTCTGCGTGTTCCCCATGGGACTCGTTTTGATTGAATGTTTTGGATACCATCAAAATTCATTGCATATACATTGGCGTAAAGAAATAGTATACTAGTTTTGCCCTCTTGGGGAGCATTAATAGTTACAAAAATTCACCATGGCACACATTTTAAGGCCATGAGGTGTGGTATCAAAAAGGGAGTGGGGGGTGGGGGTTGGAGGAAGGAAGGTGAACAATTGCTTTTTAATAGTTGTACATAGTCTTTACTTCACATGTAAGTGATGGGTAATCCCTGGGGTAGGAAATGAGAGGAATAATAACTGAGGAATAATAACTGTAAATTAATAAATGTAGTAATATTTACATAAACAGCCTAAATTAAATTAAAAAACGTGAACAATGATATAAAGGTGTGACTGCTTACTGACCATTTTAGAAATTTTTTTTTATTTAAAATAGAACTAAAGGCATTTTTTTCATTTTGGTTAGCACAAGGGAGAGCTATTACCCCAGTTTTTGTTGTCATAGGTGTACCTTTGGATAGATTTCCCTTCACTATCTGTCCTTATAGCCAAAACAGAAAATGAGAGGAAATAACTCCAAAATGCAGCCTTCACCCTGATCCAAACCAGACCACAGCCCTTAAAATGGAAGGTGGCATTTTCTAGGGGACCCACCTTGGCAAAGCAACTCGCCTCCATGTTTACGAGGTCAAGGGGTTCTTTGCCACAATCCAGGCCTAGCTGGGGAATTTTTGGCATTTGGAGGCCCCCTTTAACTATAAGGGTGCACCCCCCTTTGTAAATAGATAAGGGGTACAAAGAACCCTTACTCATTTTCCAAAAAGTGAATACTAAATAAACAAAATGTTTTTGACAAGTTCCACCAAACCTGACTCGTTCAACTGAATGGGGCTGTGCCTCAAACACCCCACAGCTGCATGCAGTGCTCAAGGCTGTGGAATTATGGTGTTGGATTTAGGGGTTAAAATATTTTTCCTTCTCACCACCTGCCAAACACTTTTTGAAATTGATCCACCATAGATCATTCTTCAGAGGGAACCACATGCAGGGGCGGACTGACCATTCGGAAACTCGGGCCCGGGGTCAGTAGAGGGCCCCATGAGATGCCCCTGGTACCTTTTTCATAGGCTTTTTTGAGTTTGGGCAAGGGCACAGGGGCCCCATGATCCCCTATTGCCCGGGGGCCCCATGAGTTGTCAGTCCGCCCCTGACCACACGTGTAAACAATCAGAACGTGTGGTACAGGAAAATAGGCAACAATACTGCTAACTGAATTTTGATACATTTTAGAAGATATCTGCTCAGCAAAAATACAGCCCTTACAAGAAATTTGGAGGTAGAACTATAATTTTAAAAGAAATAAAGATTCTTTGAGTTTCATTATAGATAAAAACAAGATCCACCTGTTATACGTCATTATCTGTGGGATTACCAACATGTGAAAAATGTCTGATACTTTTTTTCTGGATACTAGAAGGTCCAGATGACCATTTTGTCTTTAGATACCATCTACACAAAAAGACTCACAATCACTTTTGTTGGTTTCCTCTGCTCAACATTTCCCGAAGATGGACACACAAGAAGATTTCCTTCCAGGATGCCTTCAGTCTGGGGTTAGCAAGAACAAGAAGAACAGATTGCACCGGGGAGAAGGATGATATCATAAGAAGTGATAACCAGAATGCAGACTCCATCTGTGTGATGATGGCAAAATAGAAAATGACCACCACAACATAGAATATTACGTAGAAAAGCAAGGTCTGTGTCATTCTAAAAACAACCTTCTCGTAGGATTTGAGACGCTCACCATCAGATGTCTGGACACCCTTCATTCGATGACTGTGCTTCTTCAGGTTCACAACTGTAGACACTGTAGTGATTAAAATGATGAGCAAAGGGGAACTAACTGAAGTGATTGTGGCATTAATAAATGAGGACATTGATCCTGATAGGACATCTATGAGAGAAGAATTTTTATCTGTACTATTCCTGAAAATGACGTGAGGGTACATGACAGACAAGCTGCTCAGTAAGGACACCAGTACACCCCACAATAACATCAATGGCACAATGGCACTGATCTTCCTTTTCATCCAGGCAAACAAAATGAACTTGCTGCTAGAAATTTTTGTAAAATAGAAGGAGCTAAGTGTGGCTGTGTGCCATGCACATGAACTGATAGAAAACAACAACAGATAAAGAAAAATATAGACGGCATCAGTCTTGATAAAGATTCTGAGATTGTACAAATCGACGAACCCAACGGACATCAAGATGTCAAATGAAATGTTAGTAATGCCCAAACAGAGCAGGATTTTGTAGACACTGCCCATGGGTTTTGCTTCTCCAGAGTCATAGAGAGCTATGGATGTAATAAATGCATTCACTAATATTCCAAGCATTATTTCCAGAGCCAGAACAACAGTATAACTCCAATGGCTGGGCATGTCACCTTCCGAAATCATAACAGATACATTCATTTTTTTAAAAAATGTTCCAAAGTCAAAGCTGTCCAGTGTCAAAGTTTGAAGGACACGTACCTGACTTAAGAGTTATCACTCTGAAATGGAAACATCAGGCCAGCTATTGCCTTTGTTTAAATGCAAATATCCATCAATCACTGATGTAGACTCAGCATGAGAAGGGATTGCAGGAAAGTCATTACGTCCTGGTCCATAAAGCTATAACACATTTTCTTGTATGCAAACTCTGAAGATATGACATTTCTTCATGTCAAATTTTAATAAATAAAAACAAATATTATGTAAAAAGAAGTATTTCCTTTCATGAGGATTGGCAGCACCTGGCCTTGTGTCAGTAGATGTACAATGCTGTGCAAAAGTATTAGGTTCAGTAAGTGTTAAACAATGGTGTCCGTGATTTGGTAAGAAACACGCATGATATCACGCTTTAAATTGTCAGTGAACTTTACAAGAGTCAAATTTGTGTTCACTTCATGCCAAGAGTTGTGGCAGAATAAGCTGAAGAGTAACACAAGATTGAGGACAGTGCTGGGTAAGTTCATACTGACCCGGATTTTATTTACAGAGTTTATTCTCTTCTCTTTGTAAAAGTCAAAATGAGATGAATAGATTGCTGAATACACCAGCAAGAAGCTCACATATGATCACAGTAAGGCAAGCCACAGTCATGGGACTACTATTAACTGCTTTCCTGCCATCCTACAGCAGAAATACTGCTACAGGACAGTTGGGGTGAGCAAAATCACGTATATATACATGATTTTGATTTCCGGATAGGGGGTTTCTGCGAGCTGTGCACTTTCCCTACCCGTGCCGCCATTGGTCCCCTGCTGGTGATTCCCCAAGGGCATAGCAGAGCCATACAAATCAGTGTGCTTTCTGTGTAAAGTACACACAGCAAACAGTGAAACACACACAGCAAAATGTTAACCCTTTGATCACCCCAGATGTTAATCCCTTCCTGCCCAGTGTCATTAGTGCAGTGTCAGTGCTTTTTATTAGTACTGATCACTGTATTGGTGTCACTGGGGATGTCAGTGACAGTTAGTCAGTTCCCCCAAAATCCTTATCGGAGCATGCTGCCTGGCAGGTCAGGAAAGGTGGGGAGATGAGCAAGCGCCCCCCCTCCTTAACCATACCAGGCCACATGCCCTCAACTCGGGGGGGGGGGGGTTTGGGCAGGGGAGCTCCCCCCAAAGCACCCGTGTTTATGGGAACAAGGGCCTCTTCCCCACAACCATTGCTGGTGGTTGTGGGAGTCTGCAGGCAGGAGGGCTTATCAGAATCTGGAAGCCATCTTTAACAATGGAGCCCCCATATCCTGCCTCCCCCCATGTGAATGAGTATGGGGTACATGGTAAAAAAAAAAGTTTAGTGTAAACATGATAGAAGGCATTTTTTGACAAGTCCTTTATTAAAAACAAAAATAAAACACTCCCCCAAAGTAGATTAAATGTCAATCAGCATGCCCACCGCCGCAGCAGACCCAAAAAAGCATTAAAAAAACACTCCGCTCTCGACGCTGGCTCCCGATGTCTGACAGCTGAGCCGACCTGACAGTTCCTAAATATTGTGATGACGTCACAAGGGGACAGGGTCACCGGGTTGACATCACCCTTGTGATGTCATCATGTGCTGTGATTGCACTTGTGGTCAGGTGCATTACTTTGACCAATCACAATGCACTGTTAGGGTGGGTACAGTGCTTTGTGGGGCACTGCCGGTGAACAGCCCACCTTGCACCCTTGCTGTTTGTGTGTTGCTGAACACACAAACAGCTGATGTTCGAGTCAAACATATGTTCAACTTCAAGCCCAACTCTACTGCATATGTGGCCTATGAAACCTGTGGCCTCTATAATGGTGGGAACAAATGGAATTGTTGTGAGTGTTTTATTACTTAAAGCTTTACGGTAATATGTATACCTTTATATATGTCTACCATAGATCCAATTAGACTTATTTATGGACTTGCCTTATCCTTTATGGTGCCCTTTGCAGCTTCTTGATGTGCCCCCATATCCAGACACATAGACCTGGTGGTCCTAATGGCCTCCGCTCTCTTCTGTTAGAATTAAGTTTTATTATGTTCCTCTACATTGGTAAGTAAAAGTACCATTCTCTAGTGTTTGGGCATGACTGGCTACTATGATTATGATGATATCATTAAATATGTATGTTTGTTTTCTCATTAGATGCACCAAACTAGCTCCTGAAGAAGCGACTGATTGTCGTAAAACATGTTGAGCAAAAATTAACTGGAATTTGAATATCCCCCAGTGGGATCAATTGAACACTACAGAACTGGTAGGCCTTATGGCACCACTTTGGTATCGTTAATTACATAAGGGGGTTACTTATTCCAACTTATTCTAGATGTAATAATGTCTTGGTGCCTTTGTGTCTTTTTAGATTGTTTATGTTGACCTACAAATTTCTCTGTGCTGTTGTACACATTTTCTTCTTGTTTTTAACCATTAAAATTGTAATAAAGAAGGTATCTTTTAACAACTACTCAGTTGTGAGGTGTATGAAGTTCATGTTCACATATTCTCCATATCACATTGATTTCAGAACATGGCTCACATGAATAACATCTGGTTCCTATAGTACCGCTCTATGGTAACATCCCAATTTCTTTAATTAAATTTCAAATGTGCACAGCCCATAGAGAAAACTAAATGTCATGCAGTTACAGTATGCGGCCTCTCGGCGGGTGGGATTTAATGCCAGTTGGCTGCATAATTGCAGCCCTATGCAAACATAGCTGAGAGTGCATGCCCTATGTGCACCCAGAACAGACACCGGTGGGCAAGGGCGGACTGACAACTCATGGGGCCCCTGGGCAACAGGGGATCATGAGGCCCCTGTGTCCTTGCCCAAACTCAAAAAAGCCTATGAAAAAGGTACCAGGGGCATTTCATGGGGCCCCCTACTGACCCCGGGCCCTCGGGCAGTGCCCGTGTTTCCAAATCATCAGTCCGCCCCTGCCGGTGGGGACCAGAAAGCTCCTGATGCATACTAGCGATCGGGAGCTTTCCCATCATGTGACCGCTGTGAAAGCCAATCACAGCAGCCGCATGACCCAAATGCCTGCTTCAGCCTCACAACATTTTAAAGCTCCTAAGGCATGTACACCTAAATTAACACCCAAGCAGCAGGCATTTATAAATGTGTCTGAATGCGTCTAAAGTGTTACACAATTTTACAAGCGTCAGGTGTTTTTTCTACCAAAATGCTGCTGCCAGAAGGAAAGGCTTCTAGAACAGTTTGCAAAACATCCCGTGTGCATTGGTCTCGAAACGCGCCAAGTGCAAATATATGCATGACTCATCTTCCTTTACTCATTGTAAAATCACGTTTGGTGATGCCGCAATATTTTGTAGCTACTGTATATGCCTTTTATAATTTTGTATACATAAAACATGGTTCTTTAAACTATTATTCTTTATAATACTTTTGGTTTAATTTGTGCCTCAAAAGTCTTGCGGCTAAGAGGGTTTTGCCATTGTACATTCACAGGGATAATGGCACTTCTTGTATCATGCCCATTTCCTTTTTGAATTGAAAGTGTGGTCATAGATCTTCTTCTGATGGTTCTGCAACAACCCTTTTGGATGGGGACTATGGACCTCCAAACCAATTTGTCTATAAAGGCTCTTTTTACCTAAGTCATGATATGGATAAAAATAGTAACAATCAACTGAACTTGTTTTGTAATGTTAAAGGCATTTCTGCACTTATTTGAATGGATAACAGTGAAAACCACTTGGATGAGTGCAGAATTGAGAGGGAAAGAGTATCAGGAACATTGTCCAGAATTTATGACCATATGGGTAAGTCCCTCAGCTTCATACTACAGTCACATTACATGGCATCACTGTGCTTGGATCAAAGTGACTGTAGGGCTATCAATACTAGGGCATGTTCCTGACACTCATTAGAATTGAAGATGACGATGCATGAGCTGTGAGACATCAATAATTTATTATATTTTAGAACAAGTCCAGCAGGATGTGACTAATTACTATTATCTACAAATCATGGTTTCTGAAATATGAAGGGTTGGAGTAACCTATGAAGCTGTATATTAAGACACGTACTAAATTACCTCTGTAAAATACATATGTTATTTGGCATTTACCTTATTTAAATGTATTCAAAAGCCTGCATGACAGATTAATTCAATAGGTTTGCAGTTTACATATGAGAAAATCTATCTATGGTCTTATGTGTACAGTATATGTCACTCTGTACTGTACATTTTTTTCTGTAGGCTAGCTGGCAAGTATGCTGGGAAATACATTTATTTATGTTCTGTGTAAAGCCTTTCCATGTGCTTGTACTCTAAAGTTTGTTTTAAAACGGGGTGGTTTAGCCTGCTGGAATTGGACCATAGACACATTGAGCACCATCAGCTGTCATTGTGCTTTGCTGGGCCTCTAGTGTGTCCCTGCACCTTGAGGGAGGAATGGGCTACCTTAGAGGAGAATAGGGCCAAAGCTCTTTTGGCCCTACTTCCTTTGTAGGTCACAGGAGTGACCAGGGGCGGACTGACAACTCATGGGGCCCCCGGGCAATAGGGGATCATGGGGCCCCTGTGTCCTTTCCCAAACTCAAAAAAGCCTATGAAAAAGGTACCATGGGCATCTCATGGGACCCCCTACTGACCCAGGGCCCTCGGGCAGTGCCCGAGTTTCCAAATGGTCAGTCTGCCCCTACCTGTGACCCAGATTCAGCCAACAGCCGGTTTCAGTCCACTGGTGGCCGACATCACTCAGGTGGTCCAGACTCTGGAGGGATCCTGACCTTTTTGTTGGAATTTATCCAGATGTCTGCGTGGCAGCTGACTCAGTGAGCTGCTGAGAGCCTGAGCCAGCCTCTCCTATCCCCTCCTGAGCTCAGAGTTCCATCAAACACTGGAGGCGCAGAGCAGAGAGCCGATGACTGACAGCCACTCTTGATGAGTTCTTGTCACAGGTCTAGTGTTGATATCAACCCCGTCACATCAGAAGATTTGGACTTCCACTATTATAGCCTGCACCCTCACAATGGACCTGAAATGTAAGTAACATCCATTGTGCTGATTTTTTAAACACATTGTTTCTTAAACTAAGGATTTAAGGGGCAGGTGGGGTTGGCTGCACATGAAAAGGCTTTACACAGAAGATCTATGATAGGGTATTAGCATGTAAGCTGCATCAATAGCACAAACTTCTTTGTATCTGCAATATATTTTACTATAATTTCATTTTAGGGCAATGTAACACATTTTTGTTTATATTGGACAACTAAAAACACAATTTTAGAGGATCATTGCCTCTATTGGAATGGTCATATTATATCAAACTATTCCCTGTCAGCCCCTTCCTCATGGAAGGTTTTTTCCAAATGGTGACTCTTTATTCTGCAGTATGGCAAAAATGAACCCAAAGCCACTATTGGCTTCTGTAAGAATCAGCCATAAAATAATACAAAAAACAATAATATTCAGTTTCCATTTCAAGCTTTTATTGTCACGTGCTACTTCTAGTCTAACTGGTCATTACAAAGAAACAAGAACAGATTTTATACATGACACAAAAAAAAACCTATTAGCAGTAAGCCATATTCAGCTGGACTAACTTTTTAATGTTGGAGCTATTTTACCACCAATAACCTTCTTCAACTCTAAAAAGCGTCAGGAACATTCTCAAGTATTTATATCCACATGGTGAAGTTAGTTACCTTTATCCAATCACCATGAAATGTGTCAAAGTAAATGTTGATTGTCCAAGAAAATGACAAGAAATGGGAAAATGTTGTAAATCCCCCTGTTCTGTTTCCTTTATCCAATCACCATCATGCCATGAAGTCTGAGAGTTTATTGTTCAAGTTAAAGGATAAGTTCACCTTTTAATAAAAATGTACTTTTTTTGCAGTTAACAAAAATGTGCATTTACTATTTTTTTTTTTTTGCAGGGGCTTGGAAAACATTGCACCCGCGATCAGTAGATCGTAGGTGAAAAGCAGAGCTCCTGCATATAGGCAATGTAAGCTTGCAATGTAACCATGATCTGACAATGGGGCAAGCTCCTGAAACATGTTATCATGATGACCGGCTTCTCTACTTTGCTTTGAGTGCTCTCATAGGCTTTCCAGTTTACCCTCGCTAGCCCTTGTTCAGGTGGTCTCTCTCCAGGTGCATGACATAACAACCGGTTCTGGGTCTCATGACTTCTGGTGGATGCACCATCTTAGTGATCCCGGCAGCTGCTATCCACACCCTTCCCACTGTCCTGAGGCTCCTGGGCTGAGCAACCTACTGTTGGGTCCAGAATTATGTGTCATACTCATCTACTTCTGGAAATATGTTCTCCTCTCCACTGGCTTGATGACGTATCAATCTGGGCACTCCTACATGTCATGCTTTTTAACTCAACATTAGCCTCCACACAGGTGATAAGTGGTCAGGAAATTAGATGCATAATTTATACCCCTAGAAAGCCTGAAGGTGCTCCTTGGATTTTGGGCCTCTCTATGTGTCTAAGTGAATTTCAATTTTAACTGTTCCTGGGCTTGTGACTCTATTGACTTCCACAGGTTTGGAAGATCTCCTTTATTTGTTGTTTGATGTAAGCTGTCTGCTCATACCTCATATGGGCAGGTAGTTACACAATGAGAAAAGAATCAGTGAATTACCAGGAGCACTCAGTAGTGCCCTAGTCCTTATAGTTCATTCATTCACAGAACTCTGTGAATGAATAACACAGCCGAGTGACTGGAGCCCCACACAACCACGCTCATTTCAAATAGTGACAACAGGTATGGGGACAAGATCCCTGACCAGCTGTCACAGAAAAGGGGGGTTGGGAAGAGGCTGCAGGAGCGAGAACACGTTACATTTTTCACCCTAAAACCAGGCGGAGCATGTAACATGTTCCTAAAGGTGAACTTATCCATTAAATGTCTATAGATGTTATCAGTTGCCATATCATTGAAGAAAGGGTATTAAAAGACATTTGCATCACAGATGGTGCTGAAGGTCCCATTTAGGTATGGTTGTTACAGTTCAATGTAAAAGGACCTTTTCAGGAATCTCATTTTACAACAGTCCACACCTTCGGTGATGCATTACTGTGTAAGCATTGGGATTATGGACATAGAATATGGTAGTTTAACAAATGTTCTAACTGTGAGCAACAGTATATCATGTCCTGGATTAATGAGACTCTTTACAAACAAAAAACTAAAAACATGAAACCCTTCATATTACTACTTGAACATTTTAATAACCTTCTTAACATCCTTCCCAATTTACCTTTTTTTTTATTACTTTTATACATAATTTATTAACTCAATAATTCAATTCACAAAGCTAACACACACCAAGAAAAGCATGCATTGTTTTCAAAATATGACAATTATTTTCAACACAGTTCACATCTAATTTGAAAAAATAGTTGCATAGTTGAATAAAGAGCTCCTCATCCTTGTGTTGAATCTTTGTGAATTGAGCCTGTTATAGGAGAACATATCTTTTGAAGTGCTAGCCGTAGTTTGGAATTACCAAAGATAAGAACAACAGAAAGAGCAGGAGAAACAGACATCAACATCCATACAGCAAGCCACCATAAATAAAACAAAATATTATTAGAGGGTTGGACACTGAAGTTCATAATCAGAGAAGTAAAAAACAGAGCATAGATCAGGAGAAGAGACAGGATTGTTTTGGCTGCACTTCGATGTGTCTTTAGCATTGAGTCATCTTCTGGAGAAATCATTTTCTTCATTCGAGATGTGTGTCTACGTAAAGACCAGATAATATGCACTAAGGAGATTATGATGATGAGTGATGAGAAGAACATAATGGTGCCGTCAACAAAGACAATATATACGTTATTGAATGTAAATGATAATACACCAATTTCCTTTTGAACAGTTGTGACATTTTGTGGAAGAGGTCTACGGAAGAACCATATCATTGGGATAGAGCAGATGAAAGCTATTACCTCCGAGATCACAATGAGCCAAACCACTGCAGAATCTATTGACAGCTTTATCTTAGTGAGGAAGGGGGATTTAAAATGGATAATCTTAAAACAGAAGTACATACAGAGCCACGCTATGAGCCAAGAACTTGAAAGAGTCAACAAGAGCAGGAGAGCAATGGTTACCGGAAATGCGTAGTCTTCTAGAAAATACTGGGGCCATGTGAAGTAAAAGAAGATGAAGTTTCCACAAATGTATGAAAATCCAGCATTGGAGAGTGCCAGGACAACCAGGAGGTAGTCAACAGGGTTAAGGTGCTTTTTCTTCAGCCAGTCATAGAGGTTCACTACTACGATGAAGCCGTTCCCGAGAAATGAGGCAATGACCTCTACAGCTATTATTGTTAGACCGACCCCCAGGAATGGATGATGTAGGAAAAAATTTGTATTATCTATGGTGATCATAATTGAAGATCTCTGTAAATGTTAGCGCTGCTTTTGGTAGTTTTCTTGTTTTATTAAACTGATTGCATTCAGGCGTATCTGAGAAAAGACAAATTTTAAGATGGAAAGCTGTCTGTTGAACGTATTTGTCCTGCTGATAGTTTGAATAGATGCAAAGTTATCTCCAGTCAGATGATTTAGCTTTAGTTGACTAAAACAACAAAGTAAAAGTAGGTAATGGATCTTACACGGCCAACCATGAACACACCCTTCAGGCGACATTGAAATCAATCCCGACATCAAAGTTCACATTTTATCTTTAGGCCTCTTGCACACAGTACTGAT
The DNA here is from genome assembly GCF_062004578.1 of Staurois parvus. Lineage (NCBI taxonomy): Eukaryota > Metazoa > Chordata > Amphibia > Anura > Ranidae > Staurois > Staurois parvus. Next base: position 2,721,518 of record NW_028318299.1, read on the forward strand.
GTTTGAGCATCTGCTCTTTTGGACCTAATTTCAAGCATGTGCTTTGTGTGTTGTTTATGTGTGCATGTACGTGCATATGCGCATTTGCGCGCACTATATTTATTTATTTATTTCTGGTACTTATATAGCGCCATCAATCTACGCAGTGCTTTACATATATATTGTACATTCACATCGGTCCCTAACCCTCAAGGGGCGTACAATCTAAGGTCCCTAACTCACATTCATACAGACACATACTAGGGACAATTTAGACAGGAGACAATTCACCTACCAGCATGTCTTTGGAGTGTGGGAGGAAACCAATGCAGGCACAGGGAGCACATGCAAACTCCAGGCAGGTGGTGCCGTGGTTGGGATTTGAACCGGCAACTGCCAGGCAGACGTGCTAACCACTTAGCCACTGTGCCGCCCCTATATATTCTTAGGAAAAATAAATGAATGATTATGCTACATGTTTGCTCATTTGCATGCAAATGCATGAATGTGGCATAAATTACTGACAAAAAATGCAGATTTTCCTTTATTTGTTTTACTGAGAAAAGCACAACGCATGTTTACACGCCTGTGTGCAAAGGCACATTCTAAAAAATGGGCTACAGTTTACCTTATTAAAAAAAATGCTTTACTGACCTTTTTCAAATTGAAATAAGCTGCACTGCAGATTACAATAACTGACAGCACCCAAAAAATAACACAACTGCAATGGTGGGCATCTTTCAATGAACAGTATGTAAAGTCTGCATTCAATAGGGTTTTTGACATCACTTGTTTGCAAAACAAAAATGATACAAAATTTGAAGTTCTTACCAGCAATAAACCAGTTTCCTTTTATAGAAAATCTCTACAAATCTTCTTACAGGTCACTGTGGACAGCAATGACAGTTTTGTGGTAGCCAGGATAGGGATCGTGGTTATTTTTTGTATTAAATATTCAAGCACCCGATGTTACAATACAAACAAATCCAGAATCATCACATTTCTTTTCCTGACATTTCAGTTATATGTTCTAGTTGTGTGTATTGTCTCCAGGGCTGCTTTGCCTTCCTATATTTATTCAGACACTTCTTGGAACAAGTCCCTTTTCTTCAAGAATGAGTTTTCATGGTAGTAGTTAGCAGTGGCGGACTGACAACTCATGGGGCCCCCGGGCAATAGGGGATCATGGGGCCCCTGTGTCCTTGCCCAAACTCAAAAAAAGCCTATGAAAAAGGTACCAGGAGCATCTCATGGGGCCCCCTACTGACCGGGGCCCTCGGGCAGTGCCCGAGTTTCCAAATGGTCAGTCCGCCCCTGGTAGTTAGACAACTTGAATTGGACTTTTTCAGTAATGTTTAAGATGTTTCCTTACTCATCTACATTGTAAGTAACCTCCTTAGCTCCAATGGGTTTTGGGATCACTCCCCAGCATTTATTGGCCATGGGTATCTCTGCCTCATTAATCCAATTATCATGGTGACATGACCTGTCAAGGTTGATTGTCCAAGAAAGTGTTGGAAACCACCCTGTTCTAACTACATAATCCAACCACCATGGTGCCATGATGTCTGATATACGCGGGGTGTTCAAGTCAAACTAAGACTTTTGAGTTTATATACTGTAATAAAAGAACAAATTTCAAGGAGTATTTTTCAACATATTCCCCTGCTACTTTTATACACCTATCCCGGCATTTTATTAATGCCTGGAAAGCTTCGGCATAGAAAGATTTGTCGGTATTCCAGAACCATCCTAGGACAGCTTCACTTTGTCATCAGTGCTGAAATACTGACCACAGAAAGATTTGTCTCTTGTGCAATATTATGACAGATTATGCATCAATTATCCAGGATCAGGCATTCCACGCACTGAATGTTCACAGGAATGACTGTCTAGGCTTGGGAACCACCATGACTGACAGACATACAGCCATCTTTGAAAGGTTTACACCATTCAGATGTCTTACTGTGGCTGAGCGTCTCATCACCGTACTGTGCTTGACGTCTTCTGTAGATCTCCCTGGGTTTTACGGCTTTGTTCATAAGAACCTTCATCACTACATGCTGCTCCATGCACGCACTTACACTGTTGTCTGCTATGTTGATTAACGGTCTCTGGACTGGCCCACAACATGTGCACCATCTGTCAGTCATAGGACACACTGGCCACTTATTACTGCGTGTCCCTCGTAAATGTTCCTTTAACCACTTGGCAATTGCTCTATAGCAGTTTTACTTCTACAGGGTGGTCGCTCTGCGCAGAATCATGTATATGTACATAATTCTGCATTTCCAGGTAGGGGGCATGCGTGAGCATGCGTTGTCCTACCCGTGCTGTCATTGGCTCCTGTCAGTCACCAGCTTCCAGCCAACGATTCATTGTGTGGACTCAGCAATCAGCGGGGCAACTGACAGGAGAGGGATCTGTGAGTGTAAACAACAAGGCCTCAACCTCTGTTTAGAGATGGTAGCCCCATGACATAGATAGCCTTTTTTAAAAATATATCATGGTATTTTAACATCTCCACACTTTCATTTGACAACAATTCATACCTTCAGCTATGTAACTTGGCCAGTTACCAAATGTTTTAGACTCCCTGGCACCATGATTATTGCAATCATGCATCCCATAGTGTTTTTGTAAATGTAACTTGTGCCTCGACACATTGAGATAACTAAGATATCTGAGTGCCTATAACTGCTTGGGTATGTTCCCAACACGTATTATAGCTGAAGAGATTACATGTTGACTGATGAAACATTGTCTTCATTAGAGACCAAGTCTTGTTGAATGTGACTATTTACTAATTATTACAGGTACTTATATAGCGCTGTCAATGTACTCAGCACTTTACATATATATTGTACATTCACATCAGTCCCTAACCCTCAAGGGGCGTACAATCTAAGGTCCCTAGCTTACATTCATACATACACATACTAGGGACAATTTAGACAGGAGCCAATTCACCTACCAGCATGTCTTTGGAGTGTGGGAGGAAACCGGAGTACCCGGAGAAAACCCACGCAGGCACAGGGAGAAAATGCAAACTCCAGGAAGGTAGTACCATGGTTGGGATTTGAACCAACGACCCTAGTGCTGGTCAGCGGGAGTGTTAACCACTTAGGTACTGGGCTTCCCACTAATAAAAACACATATATATATATATAATGTAACTATTTTAAGCTATATTCTAAACATACTTTCCACATTACCCTGCCTGTGTTATACTTTCTTACTAAGTTGTCTTTTTTAAGACATAATAAGACCATATCTTTTGAAGCGCTAGCCATAGTTTGGAATTACCTAGGATAAGAACAATAGAAAGAGCTGGAGAAATACACATCAACATTGATATAGTAAGCCAATATAATATCCCAAAGTCATGGGAAGGAAGGACAGACGAGGTAAGAACCAAAACTGTGAAAAACAGAACATAGATCAGGAGAAGGGAAAGGATTGTTTTGGCAGCGCTTTTATGTGTCTTCAGCATGGAATCATCTTCTGGAGAAATCCTCTTCTTCATTCGATATGTGTGTCTACACAGTGACCAGATTATAGAGACTAAGGAGACTATGACAACAAATGAAGCAGAACAGCTGCTGGGGCCAAGAACCAAGATATAGTATATGATGTCCAATTTAAATGGATTCATTTGACTGATGTTTTGGGCAGTTTTGACATTAAGTGGCTGAGATCTATGGAAGGACCATATCACAGGGATACTGCATGAGACAGCTATGACTTCTGAGATCAGAATGATCCAAACCACTGCAGAATCTATGGACATCTTTATCTTTGCAAGAAATGAGGATTTGAAATGTATAATTTTGAAACAGAAGTACAGACAGAGCCACGCTATGAGCCACATGCTGGAAAAAGCCATGAAGAGCAGGAAAGCACAGGTCACAGGAAATGCATAGTCCATCATACGAAACTGGGGCAACATGAAGGTAAAGTAGATGTAGTTTCCATAAATGCATGAAAATCCAGCATTGGAAAGTGCCAGAACAACCAGGATGTAATCAACAGGGTTCAGATGCTTGTTTTTTAACCAGTCAAGGACATTCACCACCAGTATGAATCCATTCCCCAGAAATGCAGCAAATACCTCTACAGCTACCATTGTAAGACCAGCCACCAGGTAAGGATAAGGTGGGAAAAAACTTTGGTCATCCATGGAAATGATAACTGATGATCTTAAGGAAAGTTAGGACAGCTTATGGTACTTGCTTGATAAAGATGATTGTATTCACGTGCAGGAACCACTTCCTATCTGTAAATAGAAAGATTCTGAGATGGAAAACTGACCTTTGGAGGGTATTTTGAATAGATGCAAAATCACATTCAGTCAGCTGATATAGTTAAATTCTAATAAAATAGCCATGCAAACATGGGTAATAGATATTACATGGCCAACCATGTAGAAACTGTACAGGTGACAAGCAATCCTGATCTCAAATTTCAAGTTTTCTATCTTACCAATGATGGACACCATATTGAACAATCGTAGATAACCTGGACATGAGGCAAGCTGTAACTCTACATACAATACGTGGCATGCAGTGTTGTTATTATAGAGCAGGTACATTAAAATTAGAGACATAAAAAAAATGCAAAAATGTATGTTTTTACCATAGCAGTCATATAGAGAAATGGCGCTGCTCCTGTATCAAAATCCAGATCCTCTGGAACCTTGAATGCTGACCAAAGGGAGCTCAGCCATACTCTATAAACTAAGATGGAGGTGGTGTTAAAAATATGCTGTGTGTCCAGTACTCTGAGTACTCCACATTTGTCATTTTTTTTTTATATACGACTTGCTGATCAGGTTATTTTTCTTGAACTGAAAAACAAAAAGAAAAAATGGCGATTAAACTAGTTTCCTAAGAGTCAATGATAAAAAAGTCCAATATAAATACATTAATGGTGGTGGCAGGAAGTGGTGAAAGACAGCATCAGCGGCAGCACCCTAAGAGTGAAGCAGGATTTCTGTAAACATCTACGGAAAACAGGAAGGGGCTTCAGACTAAGTGCAGGATAAATCACCTCAGCTTATAAAAAGTATGACAATTGGCAACTCACATACAATTAGAAATGAGCAGACATATATGGTATTCCACGGGTGAACATGAAGGCTCTCTGGAAAGTCTTTGTTGGTGGCGGTACCAATGCAGCAAGGCAGCTGTGAAGAGGGAAACCAGGAAGCACCCAACTGTTGGGACAACCAGCATGGAGCACTAGATGGCACAGGACCAGAACTGACATCAGCGGGAAGATGTGGTGATGTAGATGGGGAAGCCGTGGAATACAATACATGCCTGCTCATCTCTGCTTATATGTGAGTCTCCAGTTGTCATACTTTTATAATAAACAAAGTGATTTTATACTGCACCTAGTCTGGTGCCCCCCACTGTGCATTTTCTTATATTTATCTTGAACTGTAAATATAATAATTTAGGAGAGGTTCCAAAGAGTTAAACACAATGCAATTTTTTTGTGGTAGTGAGCCATTTTAGATCTCCAACTCGGGGCTCCCATGGGTCCAGATTCTAAGCCCCACCCTTCTTCTTCACCAGGGCCTCTGATGGTGGGGATGGACTTGCAGCAAGCTATAACCAGGTCATGGTTTGAGGTACACCAAGCTGAAAATTATTCATGTGTGCAGAATACAATGGCTGGAGACAGGAGGAAATCCAGAAAACAAGCCGAGGTCAGGTTGGGTGGAAAGCAAGTGCAAATGGTAAATGAAGCCAGGGTCTGTACATGGGATGTCAGGTACTGAATACATGTGTTAATAGGGATACAAGAGCTCAGATAACTAGGAAATTGCTCAGGCAATGCATGCTGCTCTAAGCATGTCTTATTTAGGGAAGCAAACTGGGAGGAAGGCCAGGAAGTGATAGAAAGGAAATGTAAACCCACAGAATAACAGGCAATGCCCATAGGTGAGCACAGAAGCCAAACAGCACATGTGCAAGGAGAACCACTGCACCAAGGAGGTAAGAATTACACAGGCAGGAAAACTGCAAGCTCAGTCATGACACACAATTTTTTCTGTGTTAAAAAGTTTGAAAAGGAATGGTCTAGACTGGGTGTCGGCAACCCGCGGCTCCAGAGCCGCATGTGGCTCTTTTTCACCTTTGCTGCGGCTCCGGAGCACACTGCCCACCAGGTGACAGGCAATAGGGTTGCCGTAGCTCAGTGGTCAGCAAGCCACGGCTCTTTACACATGCAGCTCTTCTGTGTGCCGGGCGCCCGCTGGCAAACATTGGCTGTCAGGATGTAGGCGGGGCAGCGTGACGAACTCCTCTCCTCTCACAGTCCGCCCTGAAGACCAGAACGGCGCGGGAACACGGCGAGAGGAACGCGCGGAGCAAAGGTAAGTGAATTGACACAATATGGGGAATGAATTACTATGGGGGATGAATTACTATATGGGGGATGAATTACTATAGGGGGGATGAATTACTATATGGGGGATGAATTACTATATGGGGGATTAATTACTATGGGGGATGAATTACTATGTGGGGGATGAATTACTATATGGGGGATGAATTACTATAGGGGGGATGAATTACTATAGGGGGGATGAATTACTATGGGGGATGAATTACTATATGGGGGATGAATTACTATATGGGGGATGAATTACTATATGGGGGATGTATTACTATAGGGGGGATGAATTACTATATGGGGGATGAATTACTATGGGGGATGAATTACTATATGGGGGATGAATTACTATAGGGGGTATGAATTACTATATGGGGGATGAATTACTATATGGGGGATGAATTACTATAGGGGGGATGAATTACTATATGGGGGATGAATTACTATGGGGGATGAATTACTATATGGGGGATGTATTTTCAGTTTTAAAAATGTTTCTCTCAAAATAAATGTCAATCGTGGTTTTGGCGAGATTTGGCTCAGTTGAAAAAAAAGGTTGCCCACCACTGACCTAAGGCTATGATTGTGATTATGACAATACACTGTGGCCCTGATTAACCCTTTGCTTACTGGGCCCTTAAACCCCCTTCATGACCAGAGCGCTTTTTGCAATATATGCAGTGTCAGATTTGTTTTAAATGTTGCAATGGTTTTGCAGCTCCCAGTCTTTTTTTCCCTCTCGGATAACGGGTCCAAGTGGCTCTTTATGTCTTAAAGGTTGCAGACCCCTGGTCTAGACTAAGGGTCTCCAATGTATAGCCTTCTATCTGTTGACCCCTTATCTAGACTGATGAGCTGTTGGCACCTTTAGCTTTGGAGGGTATAGTGTTCCTAATTTAAATGTATGTTTCACTGAATAACACAATGTTTTTTTATAAAATAGTAATAAAAATAATGGGGATTTAGTATTTTTATGTGATACACACTTTTGTTTCCATTTGAAGTTCTGACTCTAAGACATCATGGTGATTTCCACCTTCAGTCAGTCAGTTCATCTGAAACATCTTCTATCTGTTGATCCCTCATTTAGACTGATGAGCTGTTGGCACTTTTAGTTTTGAAGGATATAGTGTTCCTGTTTTAAATGTATTTGTAAATGCACAAAACAGGTTTAATTTACTAATTATAATAGGGATTGATTTTTATGTGATATATCATTTTTAAAAAAAATATCATTTTGTGACCCTCAATGTAAACTGTTGTTTCCATTTGAAGTTCTCAGTCAGAGAATTCATTGTAATTTTCACCCCTAGTCTGACAGTTCATCTAAAATATCTTGTTATCGGCTTTGAACTGGCCAGGATAAAGATGGTGTCCTCTAGAGTTGGAAATGATGAGATGAAAAACCAGTTTAGTAGATACATATTAAAAGAGCTAGAAGTGATCAAGAAACCAAAACTTACCATCAAACACGAAGCAGCAGAAGAGTAAAAAAAGATCAGAACCATTGTCCCAGCATCACGGAGCCTAAAAGTAGACAAGAAAGTGAAGTTTATAGAGATGGATGTGAGAAGGAAGGGCAACCTGCAACCAAGAATGAAAAGCATGTACATACAGTACTTCCCCTTTCCCTTTACTTCTCTTGGCCAATTAAATCACTTTGGGGGTCTAAAAATATGGTTAAAAATGGGTCATTTTGAGGTGTTCATCCTGTCCTGGCATTTTTTTAAACAGAAAGTAAGGGAAATATTTTTTTTATTTTCAAAGTATTTTTTTTTCCTTTTACACTCATGAACTTAAATCTTCCCCCCAAAAAGATACAAACCTAAGCACACATTTTGAGGGGCACCTCCATAAAAAAGCAAAGTGTGCTATACTTGTTACAAATCTCTATGTTGGCTGGAGGGAGAGATACAGTATAATTTTAGGACCATCATTAAAGGTTAACCAAAGCTTGTTCTTGTTTTATGGGTGCACGCAATTTTAAAGCTTTACATAATGGATATCTTTTTATTCAACACAACCTCATATCACTATAGATATCCAGCAGGAGATTTTTTTCCCTATTGAGATCTTCAAAGTGTTCCTTTAATTTTTTTGAGCAGTGTATATATATATATATATATTGCCTCGGGAGGAAACAGTTATACCAGGATCATGGCTACAGTTGCAACCATGATCCTGATATAACCTTTTCCATCCAGTGAGAGTATTTGATCCAAGTGGCTTTTCAATGACCTAATCACTTTTAGGTGTTGGTGGTGGGCCCCTCTCATGCCACCACCCACTGCCATTCTGGGGCCTCTTGCATTCCATCAGGGAGCCTGGGACAAATGTAAGTGATCAAGTCAGCTGCACAAAAAGGAGAAGGAGGAAAATCCGTTCCTCCATCTACCCCATGAAAAATGAAGCCAGAAGTGACAAGGATTCTGTCTGATATTCTTTGGTTACCTGGCCAGTACAGCCAAGCTGATCTGTGTTTGATTGGCTGCCTTAGAGGACAGAGGAATGATTGGAGTCTTATAGACCCCTGTTCTCTCAATAAAGAATACCTGTCACTGCCTAAGCTATCACAAGAGGTGCTCAAGCATGTGTAGGCAATAATGTTAAATGTAAATATATAAAAAAAATATTAAAACATTAAATAAAATATAAAGCACCTCATCTCCCCATGCCAACATACAAATGCAAGCACAAAAGTAATTTTTCTAGAAAATAAAATGCAGATTCTTACATATACTGTATATGAAACATTTCAAAATTGCCCCTGGAAATAGATGATTAATAGAAATGTCTGTGTGTCCTACCATCAGCACTGCTCAGAACCCTTCCATTCACCCTCTAATGTCCGTCACTCAGTCCACTATCAGTTTTTTTGCCTGTTGTCAGTTGTTACAATCTCTCGAAAATGAGCACATAAGAAAATTTCCTCCCAGGCGGACTTCAATCTCGGGGTAGCAAGAACAAGGAGCAAAGCCTGTATCAGGGTGAAGGAGTTTAGAACAAGAAGTGATAACCAAAATCCATACTGTACCTGCATAATGACTGCAAAATAGACAATGGCCGTCACAGTGTAGAATGTTCCAAAAAAAAAAAACAAGTACTGTGTCATCCGGTGCACACCATTCTCGTAGGACCTCAGGTGTTCACTGCCAGATGTTTGAACATTCTTCATTCTCATTCTCTTTCTTCAAGGTCACAACTGTGAACAAAGTAGTGGTGAACACCTCCAAGAAAGGGAGAATAGTAGCAATTATGAGAATGTTGACAAATGTTGTACTTGAAAGTATGGAGACCATAGATGGAGGATTATCGGTGGTATTACCAGATAGTGTTGGAGAGAAAATGAAGAAAAAGCTGCTTGAACAGAGACACCAATTCAGCCACCAATAGCATCCTGGGGACAATTAAACTAATATTCTTCTTCATCCAAGAGAAACAGCCTGGCTTAAAATCTTTATGAAATAGAAAAATCCCAGACTGGATGAAAGCCACCCACATAAAGTGATGGTGAAAGCCACCTACATAAAGTGATGGAAAAAAGCAACAGAAAGAGATAAATATTAGTGGTATTAATAGTCAGGTAGGTTCCAAGGCTGCAGAAATAATCAAGCAAAGCAAGATTAATCAAGATACCAAAGCACACATCGTCGATGGTCAAACAATGCAAGATTTTGTAGCTGCTGCTCACTGGTTTTGTTTTTAAAAAATCTCCACAAACTACAAATTTATTAAATGCATTTGTTAATATGCTCATCTCTAAAACCAAAATGATGAAAAACGGTAAGTGGTTTTGTATGTAACCTCCAGGAATCATGACGGCACTATTAGTCAATTTCCTTTTTCTGTTTTAAAATTCAGAGTCCAGATCAGATGTTTGAACATTTTCTAAAATTGTGTTGACGCCAAGGAGGCATTCCATGTCCAAGCTCTGTCCAATCACAGGGAAATCTGAGGCTGCATAATGTCAGACCAGCAACTAAATAGCAGATGGTGAAAACACTTGACGTCATGATCCATCAGGTGAAAATAAATATTCCAACGCGAGGGTCCATCATTTGAATATATGCAAAGTGTTGAGTTCTGTTCAAACACATGTAATAACTGAAAACAAACATTATGCAAAAAATATTTTTTCTGCATATGGTCTTCCTCATGAGACACGGGCCCATCAAGTTTATGGAAAAGTCTGCATAATTATTGTTGACTAAGAACAATTCTTTTGATTTATAATTACACGATATGTTCTGTAAGGACTGATTTCCAACAAAAACAGCAGGTCAGTTCGGGTTTTACATATTGTTGTAAGTGTTTCAGGAGAAGCAAGTTCAATCTTTTTTATCAATAGAAACTAAATCTGGAAGTGCCTTGGTTTATCCATCAACTAACATTTATAGCCTCCACCATAACTAGCTCTGAAAATGGGCAATCGGGACATTTTACATAAGGTAACCAAGTTCCTGATCCATTTGGAGAGGGTAATGTGCACACTAGGGGTGGACTGACAACTCATGGGGCCCCCGGGCAATAGAGGATCATGGGGCCCCTGTGTTCTTGCCCAAACTCAAAAAAGCCTATGAAAAAGGTACCAGGGGCATCTCATGGGGCCCCCTACTGACCCCGGGCCCTCGGGCAGCGCCCGAGTTTCCAAATGGTCAGTCCGCCACTGCTGCACACTTTTCCCCACAAATTTGAGTTTAGTTGAGTTTTTATATTTTGTTTACGCTGGCCATATTTGGATCAAAATGCAGGCCGGTTCATCGAGAACAGGCCAAATTGCAGTCCATGTATAGGCTGGCTGATTGTACCCAAGTCAATCCATTGATCAACTTGGATACAACCATCCTGTTGGAGTTCTCTACATGCAATTAGTGCCAGCGGCTATAGCCACTAGCATTAATCACTGTATTCTGCAGTCGAGGAAGGCTCTGGGTTTTTGTTTAGTATCTGTAGTGACTTGCATGGTCTCCCCACAAGTTGGTGGGGTCTCCTGGTTCACCTCTGCATCTCGGGTCAGGCATATGTCATGGAAATGGTGGAAGGGTGTGTGTTTTGTTTTTTTATGTGTTTTTGTTCTCTCTTGTTGCCATGGACAGCCTTGGTTTCTCTTTTGTTAATATTATTTGTACTGAATATATTGTTTAGAATTTAGATTCATTATTTTTTTAGTTTTGACAGTTGAATAATCATCATTCAAAACACCTGTGAGGCTCCAAATCCTGATGAAGTGGCTCATTCCACAAAATGTGTAGACTTCAGTATACTGGTGATCTGGCCTTTTGTATTGTGCTCATTTTATGGTGTCCTGATATGCTCTTTTGGCAATTTTTTAATTTTGTTGTAGTAAAGAACAATTAGAAATATTATTGTATGTCAATGCGAGCTATATATTCACTATCGGTGGTGTCTTTCAGGTTAAATTCATTAAAATCTGCAGCGAGGATTAGTAGAGCCAATAGGCCCAAGAGTACTATGTCCGCTTTTTCTGCCCAGCTCCTCTATTCATGGAAGCAGTAGTACACTTTCTATAAATGAAACAAGATCTATGAATGGAGGGGGCAGACATTCCATTCATCTGCCATTCCTCTATTTTCCTCATTTATAGACGCTATAGTACAGTCTTTATGAATGGAGGAGGTGAGTGGGAAAGGTGGACTATAGTTGGTCATTTTTCATCAATGCCTGTCACAGGTCCATCTGCTCTATTAATCCCCCACCACACTGGAAGATTATGGTGGTGGGGTAGGGTGGGGAATTCATAGAGGAAGCTTTCAAAGAATGAGGGAGCCAGCAGCACAAGGGAAAGAAGATATTAATGTTAAGCAATGTCTCTTTTGCTGCTTTTTTTTAAATGTTCTGGAAAGATATTTGTCTGTGACTTATAAGATATCTTATATAAGAAGCAGAGACAGTCATGTGACTTGTTCAGTTCATGATGGGCCCCAAAGAACAAGAAGGGCCCAACAAATGGATACTACTTAATAGTCATGAAAACACAACTGAAAAAAATAGAGCTGTGAAAGATAATATGTTTTGGTGTAATATGTTTTGGTGACTGAAGACAAATTGGAGAATTATGCTGGAAAGTATTGCAATTTATTTTGGTTTGGACAGAATATATGGATTATGGTCGTTGTCAGATAGAAATGAGTTAACCAACTTCAATGAAATTATTTGCCAGCCTTTCTTTACTTTCACTCAACCCTAGAACAAAAAAAGTCCCAAACTATTCCTCATGAGAGTCTTGTCTGCCGTTATAACAGCTGCATCCTTCCAGATCCTGTTGGAGAAGATATCTACTTTGCATCCAACTAATCTAAATTACATGTGTTCCAAAGCTTCCATTGTATAGTAATTGGATAGACCTTGACTTAGAGTTTGCATGTAAGCAAATTATTTCCAAATGATGTTGTTTTCCACCTAGAACAGAGAATCATTCAGACTATTGATCTATAAAGAACCAAACAGCTCCTACTGCAGCCTGTCCAATGGATGTCAATCCGAACAATCCTGTCACAGTGGCTTGCTTTACTGTGATCACATTGGAGGCAGTCATTGGGATATGTATGAATGTCTTCATTATATTTGTGAGTCTACAAAATGGTTTTATAGAGAAAACTGTTCATTCTGGAAATGCAATCCGTGCTTCAATGGCCAGGTCCAGCATCTTCTTAGTACTGGTTCTGATTTCCTCCTTCTCCTGTTACATTTTTTTCTTTAACGTGTATAACACTTTCATTGTTTTATTTAATTTATTAACCATTTACAGCATCAGTTCTAGCTTGTATGTCACTGCCATCTTCTGCTTCTTCCTGTTCATAAAGATTGTTCAGATCAAGTCTGGTGTTCTGGTCTTGGTGAAGATGAAGATCACTGTAATCTTCCCTCGGTTGGTGGTGGCAGTTGAGGTCTTCTCTTTATGCTGCAGCTTTCTGAGTTTTATGTTCTTTGCTGTCAGTGGAAAAGTTCACACCAACAGCTCTGCAGTGTCAACTGCCAGTGTTATTGAAGGAAAAAGTCTGGTTCGACAAATCAATTTTCTAACCTTGGCTGTGTTTTTGGTGCCCTATTTCTTAATGGCCATGACCACCATCTTATCAGTCAGCTCCCTCATACTTCACAGTCGTAAAATGAAGGTCATGAAGATTACTGGTGCTGTCAGTACCAAGACATATAAAAGCACTGTGTGCAAAATGACGGGCTTCTTCATCATCCACACACTTTTCTGTTTGATTTTATTCCAAGTCTTTTTTTCATATGCTACTGATCTGGGTCCTGGGTTCTGGACGGTAACAATAATAATGTTTTTACTATCGCCAGCCAAAACTCTCATCCTCATTTACAGCAACACCCAACTCAGGAACAACTGGAAAATGATAATTGATTGTATTTTCTGTTGCAAGTCATTTGTCCAAGCGGAAAACACTTAAAGAAGGTGTAAATCTGAAGAAACTCTGGAGGCCCTGATTCACTCACTATCTGCCTCCAGACTTCGATGACACCCTGTTACTACCATGACAGCTTCGACATAACACCCCCCCCAAACAAAGTTGTTGTGTTATGCATGTTATAGTGGTTCTGGTCTCCCCTAGTGGATCCCACACCTTCTTTGCCCCTCTCTTCCCTTCTCCCTACACCCCTTTCCCACCCTCCCCCCCCCCCCGGGGTCCTCTAGCCCCTTCTCTCTTCCTGTCCCTACAACTGGTTTAGCCAATCATCTATTAGCTGACGTTGCTTCTTCCTTTAGATTTCATCTCGTCCTCTCAGCACTCAGCTTTGACCTCCCCCCCGGGAATGTAGGCATTAATTGTTCCAGATAGTGGTCTCCCGGAGCTCTCCTGAATTTTTTAGGAGCTCTCCTGGATGGGGTGCCAAACTGAAGCCCCAGTGTCTTATCCCTGGCTGCTATTTATGCACCCCAGCAGGGGCGTCCTACTCTACCTTTCCACATCTTTACCAGATTGCGCATTACTCCTAGACTACCAGCTTACTCTGGTTTATCCTGTCTGACGTCTGTCATCTTTTGTCAAATGCTTTTTTTGCAATGTGTATGTGCATGACTGTATCTATGTGTATTATGCCTGTTGATGGCTTGCAGTCGCCATCATTATTCTATATTTCTGTAAAGTATGCTTAATATTCTCTAACAAAATATATGAAAAAAAAGGTGTACATCCTAAATCAGGGGTGTCCAAACTATGGCCCTCCAGTTGTTGCAGTTCCTCAACACCTGGAGGGCCATAGTTTGGACACCCCTGTCCTAAATGAATGAAATAAATTTGCTCTGTGTGCTTTGTATCACAATTTATTGCCATTTTTTTGTTTAGATAAAATACCATTTGTAGCAAATTTTGAAGAAATGCAATGCTTACAAACAATAATAATAATAATAATAATAATAATAATAATAAAATATATATTCCTAAAAATGACTTTGTATTAGAAAAATGACAGGTTTCAGAAAAATTGGTGCAATGAAATATAGTGCATCTGATACATTGCTAGAGCCCTGTTGTATTATCAGTGTTATATATTATGTAGCCTTATTTAGAAAAAACTAGAACACAAATACTTATATGGGTACTGCCAGATACGTCTGTTTATAATTTATATAATGTCAGAGAATCAAGGGTGGTAATCCATTGGTGGTTGGTACAGGTGAATGTCACCCTGAGTAGGATCTGATCACACACATGCCTGCTCTTCCTCTTGCACCAGTATCTTATACCAGCCTTTTTCAACCAGGTTGCCTAGGCACCTTTGGGTACCTTCTGGGTTCCTCAGGGATGCCTTGACAAAATGCCTAAAATTTAAAAATTATGTACAAGACAGCAGATGGATAAAGCCTGCTTTTTTATTACATAAGGCCACAGACTTTATTGTGCAACATAACCTTGGGTGCTGTGCAGAGCAGCTGCCAGTGTCCTAGCGACCACTGGCATCATTGGTTGATAAGGAGGATATCAGGCACCTGCACAGCATCTTTTGAACGTGGATACATTCAGCCTGCCTATACATGGTTTGAATCTCAGCCGATTCCTGCTGAACCGGCTGGGATTTGAACATTCCATATCCGGCTTTTGTTTTTTACATTTTAGAATGGGATGCCTCAAGATTGTGCTTAATTTTAAAGGGTGCCTTGACTGGAAAAAGGTTGAGAAACACTGGTATATACCGTATGTAAGGGACATTACATTAGTCCTTCTTACTGTGATTGGATACAGCAGATCAACAGGTTTCAAACAAACTCATTGGCTGAAGCCTGCTGACAAAACTATGTTGTGTCCAATCACAGCACAGGCCAGCAAGTGGCACGTGCACATTTGCATGAAACCCAGAAGCCAGGCGGGGACGTACGGGTTTGTTGCCTAGTCTGGCTAGGCCTCTCGCCTGCAGTATATGTACTTTGGGTGGACAGCAAGCAGTTTAGAGCCACAAACAACCTCTCCTGCGCTCTATGACCCAGAATAAGGGTGGATGGATGGAACCAGAACTTGAAAAATTCGACCACCAATGCATATAGGGTTGTGCGGCTCTAAACAAGGCTGGGGAAGCCCTTCCAGTACTGCAAAGTGAAACAAGAAAGAAAGCGCACCAACCTTGTGCATTACCTCAGTAAACCATAATTTTATTAAATTCAGAATGATACTCACGAACAATGAAGTAAATCAAGCATGTAAGTCCTCAATGAACTTTAGAAATGTGAAGCCTGTGTGAGTCACATCATAGGGGTAGACACCCAGAGTATTGCTGACGCGTTTCGAAGGACACCCCTTCTTCATCAGAGCTCTTACTGTGTGCTTCTCTGTCTGTTCACACTGAGCAGTGTGCCCAAACTGACAGGGAGGAGGGCTGTTGGTAAACAATGCAGCCCTCCTCCCTGTTGGGGATCACCGGTAATCACTGGGTGCCAGTGGGTGATCACTGGTTGGGACCCGGTGATTTACACCCGGGGATGTGATCGGCGGCACGGGTAAGTTACACACGTGGCAAGTGCCTGCTCCCTGCCCGGAAATGCAGAATTACATATATATATACGTGATCCTGCACAACGGGGTTGCCCTGAAGCATTAAATCTACTGTGAAGTAAAACAAGAAGAAGCGCACCAACCTTGCGCATTACCTCAGTAACCAAATTTATTTAGTAAAAGAATGGTACTCACAAACAGCGAATAAAAACAGGCTTATAAGTCCTCCCAGGGAAGTGCGCTTCTTCTCGTTTTACTTCACAGTTCTGTTCGGGCTTCCCCAGCCTTGGTTTGGAGCTGCACGACCTTGTATGCCCCGGTGGTTGTTTTGTTGGGATTTGATCTACTCACCACCGCCTGGGTCCCGGAGCGCAGGAGAAATTGCATTTAGTGCATTAAATCTACTGTGGGCAGTCCTAAAGCGGTTAAAATCCCCCCAAAGCACCTTCATTTTACCGTCTCCATTGACCTGCCAAAATGTTCATATTTTACTGAAATCTCATAATTTCCACCCATATCTCTGAGAACTTAAAACCTTCATTTTAGCCATAGAGCCAAAATAGGGCCCTTGCTGTTCCTGTCCTTATAGCAGCTGTATCCTTGCAGAATCTGCTGGGAAAGGTATCTCTTTTGCATACAACTCATTTATTTTACATGTATTCAAAAGCAGCCATGGTATAGTAATTCAATAAGTGTCAGTCTAGAGGTTTACATGTAAGCAAATTAATCCAAATGATTTCATTTTGCACTCCAACCCAGAACAAAGGAGCATTCAAAGCATCTGAACCATAAAGGTCAGAGCATCTCCAGTTCCAGTCTCCCCAATGGGTATCGATCCTGATAGCCCCAACACAGTGGCTTTCCTTACTGTGATGTCATTGGAGATAGCTGTTGGGATCTTCATAAATCTCTTCATTCTACTTGTGATTCTACAAAATGCTCATTTAAAGGAAAGCATTCATTCTGGAGATGCAATGCGTGCTGCAATGGCCAAGTCCAGCATCTTCCTAACACTAGTGCTGGTTTCCTTTTTGGTCTGCTACATCTATTTCTTTAAAGCGTACAGCACTTTGCAAGTTTTTTTGAATTCATTAACCATTTATGGGATCAGTTCTAGCATGTATGTCACTGCCATCTTCTGCTTCTTCCTGTTCATCAAAATTGTAAATGTCAAGTCCAACGTTCTGGCCTGGGTGAAGAGGAAGATCAGTCTTGTCATCCCTCGGTTGGTGCTGGCAGTCGAGGTCTTCTCTTTCTGCTGCAGCTTTCTGAGCTTCTTGTCCTTTGATGGCAATAGAGAAGTTTGCACAAACAGCTCTGAAGTCTCAACTACTGATGGAAAAATGGGTCCACAAATGTCTCTTCTGCTCTTGGCTGTGTTTTTTGTGCCCTATTTCTTGATGGCTATGACCACCATCTTAGCAGTGGGCTCCCTCGTACTTCATGGTCAAAAAATGAAGATCATGAAGATTACCCGTGCTGTCAATACCGAGGCATATAAAAGCACTGTGCAGAAAATGATGGGCTTCTTCATCATCCACACACTTTTCTTCTCTATTGTATTTCTTGCCTATGTTTTAGGTATTTCTGATCTGACTCCTGGGTTTTGGGTAGTATCAGGAATTATGTTCTTGTTATTTCCAGCAAAATCCCTTATCATCATTTACAGTAACACCAAACTCAGGAACAATTGGAAGATGATGATAGGTTATATTTTCTGTTGCAAGTCATTTCTTCAAGCTGAAAAATAGGTGTGAATCCTAAATGGAAGAGATTAATTTGCTTTGTCTGCTGTGTAATTGCCATTTCTGTTTTAGATGAATTGCTGTTTGTAGAAAATTTTGATGGAGTGCAATACTTACATAAAAAAAAAATTATGTGTATATATATATAAATATATATATATATATATATATATAAATATATATATATATATATATATAAATATATATATATATATATATATAAATTGGAATAACTTGCGAGCCACAGGTGTAACAATTTCTAGAGGACCGCAAACATGAAACACATAACTACAACTGTGTATAAAAAATATTTACAAATATATGTTGCGCTTCTGAATATTTCTCAATAAATAATAATTAAATTGATGCCATTAAATTAATTCAAATTCATGATGCAAATAACTAATAAAGGTGTATAAATACCAAAAAAAAAATATAAAAATATAATTAAATAGTTTTAGAACTAATTAATCACCTTCAAATCAATTATAAATTAATTCCACATAATATACTACTCTAAAAATGAAAATAGTGATCAAGTGCTCATTAATCATCAATTGGTGACATATTATACTTACTAATACCCTCAATTTCATTTAAATTCATAATCCCCCCATTTAATTTAATTAAAAAATATAAACCAACCTATAACCATCAACTTAATCACATTTAAATAATCCCCCATAAATGAAAAATAACCAAATGCTCATAAATCATTAATTAGTGACTAATATAAATGCAAATATCAACAAAATAATAGTCCCATTGAATGAAAAAATATAGTCTAGTAAAAAAAGTCTAGTAAAGAGACACTGTCAAATTTTTCTTTTTTTTTCACAAGAAAAGCCCAAGAAGTCTACATTTTTACGTATGTTTCCAATTTTCTGTTGGGCGGAATTCATAGCTGTTTTGACTATGAATGCATCTACTATCTGTACATTTTCTAACACAAAATAATTCAACGGGTTTTTTTTGTATTCTCTTACTTTGTGTTATAAAATGTACAGATTGTAGAATATTTGGTGCAATGAAATACATGTGCAAAATTGTTGGAATCCTGTAGTATTATCAAAGCTTCACATACATGAAGAAAGAACATTTATTTTTAAATCGGGTATTTTTTATTAGATTTTTCAAAAACAAACCATTCAATTCAAATCAAGAGGCCCAGTTACAATGCAGTATGGTCCAATAACTGTCATCTGTAAGATGCAAGAAAAGCAGGCATCAGCTGGGTTTTGCATATCCTCGTTAAGACAGTCCCATAGCAGATATACTGCTACAGGGTGGCCCTCCTGTGCATAACAACGTATATAAGTGTGATTATGCACTGTTACCTAGGGGGTGCGATTGCAAACCGCCGGTGCGCTAATTCTGCTGTGATTACTGACAGCAGAAGCCGATCAGTGGGTGCTGGTCAATGGATGTCCATCAGCACTGGTCGATTGTCGAGCAGAGCTCCATTCTGACAGGGGGGAAGTGATGGATCTTGTGTCCCTTCAAAGCAGGGAACAAGATCCATAACTTTCCTTAGTAAAAGCAGCACTTTACACAAAATATACAGCTAGGCACACGGTTGATCCTTGGATTGCCCTAGATGTTTAACCAATTCCCAGCCAGTGTCATTAGCACAGTGACAGTGTATATTTTTAGCACTGATCACTGTATTACTGTCACTGGTTCCCAGTCCGATTGTCCACTGCAATATCACAGCCCCACTTTAAGTGATAGCTGCCATTACTAGTATATAAAAAAAAAATCCAGTATATATGCACCATAGTTTGTAGACACTAAGTTTTGTACAGACCTTAATGTTTTTTTGTTTTTTTTATATATGTAGCAGAATACATATTGACCTAAATTTATGAAGACATTTTATTTTGTTTAATGTTTTATTGGATATGCTTTATAGCAGAAAGTAAGAAATATTTTTTTTTTCTCAAAATTGTCAGTCTTTTTTGTTTATAGCACAAAAAATAAGAAAAACCCGGTGGTGGTCAAATATTACTAAAATAAATCTCTATTTGTGGGGAAAAAATTACATGAATTGTATTTGGGTGCAGTGTTGCATAACAGGGCAATTGACAGTTAAAGTAACGCATCGCCATATTGCAAAAAATGGTCTGGTCAGGAAGGGGGGGGGGGGGAATCTTCTGGAGGACAAGTGGATATTGTGTATAGTACACAACAACAAAAAAAGCCTTGTACAAAGTACATATACAGTTGTCATTGCCATGAATAACATGTAATGAGCACATAAAACAATAAAGAAAAATTAAACCATACCATGCTGTTTAATTGTGTAATTAATACATAGTAGTAGCTACAGTTATAACATTGGGATGGCTGTTCCTGCCCCCCCCCCCCCCAAAAAAAAGAACATATTTAGGAAAAATAAACTTTGAAAAATTTTAAGTAATATTTTATTCACACCAAAACAACAACATTATTATTATTATTATTATTATACAGTATTTATAAAGCGCCAATAGTTCACTCAGCGCTGTACATTACAGAGGGGGACAGAACATGTGACAGAACAATACCAATACAATGTGATACATGAGGGGATCGAGGGCCCTGCTCTTTCGAGCTTACAATCTAGGAGGGAGGGGATGGTGGTACAGGAGGAGATAGCTGTGGGGGATGGGGTGGTAGGAAGAATGGAGGAGATTGGCAAGTTAGCAGGGGGTGGGGTAGGCTTCCCTGAAGAGATGGGTTTTCAGGGTGTGCCTAAAGGAGAGTAGGTGATAATCTGATGGGTTGGGGCAGGGAGTTCCAGAGGATGGGTGACACCCTGGAGAAGTCCTGGAGGCGGGCATGGGAGGAGGAGACCAGGGAACTAGAGAGAAGGAGGTCTTGTGAGGAGCGGAGTGTGCGTGTTGGGTGGTACTTGGATATTAGGTCAGTGATGTAGTTCGGGGCAGTATTATGGACAGCTTTGTACGTCAATGTTAGGATTTTGAATTTGATCCGTTGCGCAATCGGAAGCCAGTGGAGGGATTGGCAGAGGGGGGTGGCGGAGATGGAGCGGTTGGAAAGGTGAATGAGTCTGGCAGCCGTATTCAGGATGGACTGAAGCGGGGATAGCCAGCGGCGAGGCAGGCCAGTGAGGAGGGAGTTGCAGTAGTCGAGTCGTGATATGATGAGGGAGTGGATGAGCTGTTATGATATCTTATACTTCTCTTACTATTCCTCCTTAGCCAGTTTACTCCAGTAATAAGGCTATGATGCTAGAAAGGTGTACATTGTGCCTGGGGTTCGCCATACATTCTGTTTGTGTATCTCCCATTAATCCTGGAGATGTGGAGAATCAGATGGCATGCTCCTTCATATTTTCTGGTCTTAACCAGGCTAAACCCCTTTTGGACAAGGTTGAGGTAAATCATTGATGTAGATCGTGGACAAAACTCAGCTGCCTTTCTCTTACGTCAGAGTCTTCCAACCTTTTGACCTTCCTGGGCTCCATTGGAAAAAGAGGAATTGTCGTGGGCTGCACATAAAATACATTAACAATAATGATAGCTGATGAGAAGAAAAGTCGGGCAGATCACAAGTGAACTATGACTGATATTGACAATGTACCAATCTGGATAATAACACTTCATTTTTTTGTAATAGTTTTATTAAAAGCATACATAGTTACATAGTTAGTCTGGCTGAAAAAAGACAAAAGTCCATCCACTTCAACCATAGAAAAAAAAAAAAAGTTATAATCCTACACCCACAGTTGATCCAGAGGAAGGCAAAAAAAAGCAGCAAAGCACAATCCAATTTGAAAATAAAATTCCTTCCTGATCCCCCGAGAGGCAATCGGATATTCCCTGGATCAACTTTCCCTATAAATGTTATATCCAGTTATATTCTGTGTATCCAAGAAAGAATCCAGGACTTTTTTGAAGCAAAGCACTGAGCTGGCCACAACCAAAAGCAAGGGTAACAAAAACTAGTGCGATATTTGGTGCTTTTTTTTATAAACTGCCGAACCAATATATGGTTGGATGGACGGAGTAGCTATTTTCAATGCATTCTCAAGGCGCTCTTCAGCTATTATGGTTCTAATTTTGCCATTTGTGTGCTTCATCCTTGAATATAGTTGCTCACAAATATAGGTGCTGCTGAAAACTGATGATGTGAATAAGGCATGATTGTGAAGTGTGGGGGATTTTTCTTTGCGAAGATACAATTTATCAAACGCTCTCAAATTTTTCTTTGGTTGCATGTTTTCACTAAACGTAAATGCATTTTTACATACATTTCTGTAAAAGGCAACATTTTTAGGTACGTTTTCAATTTTGTGTTGGGCCATATTCATAGCTTTCTTGGGCCACATGTGGCCTGTTGGCCCTCGGACTGGAAAAGCCTCTCATACAGCATTCAAGACTTCCCAGAAACAGGTATGAATGTACATCTCCTTAACACAGCCAGGACTTGAATCCCTGCTCTCTGGATACAGGACTCCCCCTCTACTCTTGCCAATGGCTCTTTAAAATAATTGATATTATAGAGAAATAGAGAACCTTTATAGCCCCCCTAAAGTACTGTGAAGAAAAAGTCAGGCCCACGTTTTATTGAGTGGAATACACGTGTTCTTCAGATTATAGGTCTATGAACAGTAAGTTTCACTGCATGTGTAGCTTTCTCCTCCCTCCAACACTCCAGATCCCAACTCACCCCAACCATCCACTTCTCTCCTCCTTTTTTTATTTTTCAATCCCTGTCCTCCTTTCCCTGCTTCATATTCCTTGGTATTTTCTTGACCTCCTTTTGAACATATCAAGAGAGTCTTCAGGAACTAAACATGTACAGTCTGGAGGAAAGAAGGGAAAGGGGAGACATGATTTAAATCTTTAAATACATCAAGGAGGTAAATAAGGTTCAAGGGGGCAGGATTTATGATATGAAACCAAAATCAAGAACACAGGGACATGACCTGAACCTAACCGAAGTAAAGTTCAAAACAAAACTTACAAAACTTACAAACTGTGTGAGGTTTAGTGGCGGCACTCTGAAGCCAGATTGAAAGAAAGGAATCGCCCCACCGATGGAGTGGACTCTCTGTGACCAAGCCCTGATGGGCGGGGTGAAATGCATCAGGGTCAATGTTAGTGTGGTCCTAAGGTGACTTCACACATACTCAACAAGCTTGACTCCAGGGGCTGGTTCTACGTGGCATCAGCTCCCCCTTGCCTCACTAATCTTAGAAAGTATAATTTTACTGAAAGGGTAGTTGATGCTTGGAAAAGATTTCAAGCAGAGGTAGTGAGTTTGTCAACAGTAAGTCGTTTCAGACATGAATGGGAGAAACATAGATCTATACTCTAATAAATAATTAAAATCATTAAAAAAAGTCAAAACTTATTTAAAAAAAAAAAAAAGGGCAGACTTGATGGACCACTTAGTCTTTTTCTGCCATCACTTTTCTATGTTTCTGAATGCAGGACTAGAAATTCATATGGATATCTGGTTTACTTTATGACTCACTAAGACTTACAATTGGAATTGACAACCTACTTCTAAATCGATCTATCTTGAAGAAATGATTTATTGTTACAATCTGTGAGATTACTTGGCAATCCATCTTTTTGATAGACACAATTTGATATATTGTTGGACAATGTATATACATACTTCACTCTTCTCATTGTCCCTCTCTGAAAGATAAAAATACAGAATATTAAATGCTGGATAATTGTACTTTCCTATACATTTCCCCACCCACGTGCTGCCTCCTTTTTTTTTTCCTCATTTCCGTAGTCCATATAATATCTGAAATACCTGAAATCCACACCCATCAAGTATATGGTATCTATACATTGCTTATGCTGAAACCTTAAAAATTAATAAGTAATCATAAATGTGTGTGAAAGTTATGCCGTCTACAAACTATGGTGTATACATATATATACAGTATATATATATATATATATATTTGAAAATTGATCATTTTGAATGTATGATCTCATTGGCTGAGACAGCAGTGGAAGCCATTGGCTCCTGCTACTATCAATCACAGCAAGTGTGCCAATGAAGAAAGAGAAAGAGAGGGAGGGGCCGAGCCACTGCTCTATACGTCTTATTGACACATAGAGCGGGGCTTGAGAGCTAGCATGCACCAGTGCCTACATAGCAAGCTACTTGCTATTGGGAGCACTAGTCAAGAAGGAAGAGCCAGGAGCACCAGCGGGGGATCCGAGAAGAGGAGGATCGGGGCTGCTCTGTGCAACACCATGACACAGAGCTGGTAAGTATGACGTTTTTGCTTTTAAAAAAAAATGCCTTTACAATCACTTTAAATAATTCAGATACTCTAAAGATGTAGGGTGTACATACAGTATGAGAGAAGGATTTGAGGCTCAATGTACATTCTATTTGGGCAGCACAGTGGCTAAATGGTTAGCACTTTCACCTGGCAGTACTCAGGTCATTGGTTCGAATCCCTATCATGGCACCACCTGCCTGGAGTTTGCATGTTCTCCCTGTGTCTGCGTGGGTTTCCTCCCACACTCCAAAGACATGCTGGTAGGTGAATTGGCTCCTATTTAAATTGTCCCTAGTATGTGTATGTATGAATGTGAGTTAGGGACCTTAGATTGTACTCCCCTTGAGGGTTAGGGACTGATGTGAATATACAATATGTATGTAAAGTGCTGAGTAAATTGACAGCTATATAAGTACCTGAAATAAATAAATAAATATCCCATTTTCTGAGGCACTAAAATGTAAGTCAGTACAAATAGGCCTAAAATGACCCCTTTTTGGAAAGTAGACAGTTGAGATCAGGGGTGGACTGACAACTCATGGGGCCCCCGGGCAATAGGGGATCATGGGGCCCCTGTGTCCTTGGCCAAACTCAAAAAGCCTATGAAAAAGGAACCAGGGGCATCTCATGGGGCCCCCTACTGACCCTGGGCCCTCGGGCAGTGCCCGAGTTTCCAAATGGTCAGTCCGCCCCTGGTTGAGGTATTTAGTAGGAAGCATAGTGAATTTTTTTGAAGTTGTAATTTTTTTGTCAGAAGTTTTGGAAAATTAATAAATTAAAAAGGTTCTCTTTTACACACTGCCACCAGTGCGGGGGGTTATCAGGTTTGTTTGTTTTTTATTTCACACTGTGATTGCTGTTACATTGCTAAGCTCTTTTTGGGGGGTTGGAACTTGTGTTGGTTTTTTGTTGATTTTTGTGTTCCCTGTGTCTAAGCTGAAATCCTTTTGACTTCTTGTTTTACCTTTAGATCACAGGGGAGTTTCATGTCATGGGGTAGCGAAGTACAAATCATAAAATCCAAGCTCTTGTGTGTGTTGTATGTAAAAGAAAGGATTAGTCCAGGTCTGTTTATCTTCCACACACAAATTTCAAGTGCTTCATATTTAAATTGTCCCTGCTCTAGAGTCAAATCCTGGCAGGTTTATGTTACAATGTAAAACAGAAAAGATTACGCCGATTTTACTGTGTTTAGATGTTGGCTTGGATCTACAGCAAATGGTTCAACTGTATACATGAAAATTATTAAAGAATATTAAGAAAAAACACATAGGGGGATGTTATTCAGGTAAACATTACTACTCATTGTGATAACAGACATCAAACATTTTATATTTTATGATTATTATTGTATTATATTATTTATATCATAGTTTATATTATGTAAAAGAAATGTTGTAGACTGTATATCAATTATTTGAAGCCCAGCTAATGCAAATGTCTTAAATCAGGCAACTGGTTAAGTGGAATAACCTGCAGTAATCACAAAACCTTTTTCATTTCTCCAGCATTCATTTCTTAAAGTTGTTGTAAAGTCTCAAGGTTTTTTACCTTCATGCTTCTATGTATGAAGGAAAAAACCTTCTGTGTGCAGTGCCCCCCCCCCAGTCCCCCAATATTTACCTGAGCCCCTCTCAATCCAGCAATGTGCATGAGAGCAGCACTTCTCCCTGGTCTCTTCCTCCTCAATGGCTGAGACAGCAGCAGGAGCCATTGGCTCCTGCCAATCACAGCCAGTGTGCCAATCAGGAGAGAGGGAGGGGGTGAGCCATGGCTCTATGTGTCTTATTGATAGAACGGGGCTTGAGAGTGAGCATGCACTAGTACCTACAAATTACTTGCTATTGGGAGCACTGGTCAAGGGGGAGGAGCCAGGAGCACCGGCGGGGAACCCCAGAAGTGGAGGATTGGGGCTGCTCTGTGCAACACCACTGCACAGAGCTGGTAAGTATAACTGGGGTTGGGGTTTCTGAAAAGTAAAGTGAGGGCTTGTAGTGGCCAGAAGCTATAATAAATTACCCAAAAGATAAGTTTAAAAAAGTCGCTTGTAATCACCAATTTCCAAATAAGTATTTCATAAGCAAAATGAAACATTCGGTAACAGAAGTAAAGTTATGATTTTAGAATCGTTTATATGAGCCTTGATATTAGAGTTACTGAGACGGGAGAAGAGCTGTATTCTATAGGGACAAGAGAGGTGACTGTGGATCCTAGAGACAACAAAATGAGTAGAAAAGGTCCCATTATAGAAAGGTTAAAAATGTTGTTTATAAAAAGGACATCTTCAGTGAAGGCATCATTGAGTTTATAACAAGATATGGGACCATTATCCACATTCTCTAAGGGAACAGAGGTAAAAATCACAAGGATTAGTAGGATTATTAAAATGTTAGGAATAACACAGGTTCCTGCAATCAAATGTGGAAGATTTTCCAAAAACCTGGACTTTATAGGTATGAGGAGTTGATGATGGAAGGAAATAATCTTGAAGCAGTAGAAGATGCAAAGCCAAGCTGTCATTGATAAGCTGAAGAAGATGGCAAAGGCAGATATTGCAAGAATGCCAATTAAACAAAGGTTTAGGCTTTGGAACACAGCCTCAACTGCCTGTTGACATATCAACAGAAAATTGAAAATTTGAGAAGATTGTGCAGGACAATCCAATGAAAAACACAATGAGATCTTGAGAGCTTTGGAAGCAGGGGCGGACTGACCATTTGGAAACTCGGGCGCTGCCCGAGGGCCCGGGGTCAGTAGGGGGCCCCATGAGATGCCCCTGGTACCTTTTTAATAAGCTTTTTTGAGTTTGGGCAAGGACACAAGGGCCCCATGAGTTGTCAGTCCGCCCCTGTTTGGAAGCCATATTTGTACCATGCTCTGAAACTGGAAAAAGTAACAAGTATGTTGATAAATATTCCAGAACATGAAATGAGGATAGTAGAAACCAGAAAAACAATGTTGGCAGCTTGCATTGTAAAACCTCATGATGGATTTGGTGCTTCCGCTAACTTCTGGAGGATGTCTCCAACAATTGTAAAATTGACTTCAATAGGGTTTTCTTCCTCATGGTGTGTTCTTTTATATCTTCTGGCTTTTTCACACCTTTAAAAGGTTTTTTTAAGTAACTATTGCATGCTAAACCCTTCCACCTATAGTTTTGCAAAAATATGTATAATTTGATGCACAAGGCTTAAAGGATTAATCAATGTAAATCATTGTTCTTGCCTGTGAAGGAGTAGAGGATATATTTAGGATGAGCTATTGTAGAAATTTGTATGGTCAATGACTTTTACCACTCTGATAATCTCAGAATACCAAAATTTTACAAAAGGTTATTGAGTTAACTCTTATTTTATCTTTTCCAGGCTAAACAGAATGGAGACCAGTATTCATAAAAGGGTCAATGTTTTTACATTCATACATTATATGCAGCCCCTCCAGCCCCCCCAATCCGTACCTGAGCCCCCTCGATTTATCGATGTTCACAATAGCCTTAGCTGTATAGAGACTCTTGCTCCTCATTGGCTGCCTATTGGCTCCTGCTGCTGGCAATCACAGCCAGTGATCTAATGAGAAGAGAGCAGGGAGGCGGGATTAATCACCCCAGGCAATCCCAGGTAAATATGATCAGAAGCTAGCTCACTACTAATATTTATGGCCATCTAAGAGCGCCCTCAACAAAGACCCACATAAGAGCAAGTGACTGGGATCCATTAGGATCCAAAAAAACAGAAGAAAAAAACCTTAGTAAAAAGTTAAGAAAAGATGTAGAATGAAAAAGAAAGAGTTGGGGTGGGGTGGGGGCAGAATAGGGATGAAAGGGAGAGTAGGATAGGGTAGAGAAGGAAACAAAAGGCAGACCCAGAAAGAGATCCAGGAAGTCCCCACTTCTTCATAAAAAGAGGAGCGGTTGAAACAATATTGAAATCTTTAAGTCTTGCCCCCAATCTAATCATGCCTTAGAGAGTATAAAGTGTGCTAATACTAAAGAAAATCAGAACATTAATTACTTATACTTGTTAAAAGAGGTGAAATCTATCCATAATGCCCAGATTTCACAATACTGAAACCAAATAAAATTGACTATAAAAACAAAACACTATGGTGTCCGTTTGTGAACCAGCGGTAATAGATCGCTGCTCAGTTCTCCGGCATTCTCGGAGAACACAGTTCTCCTGTGAATGCAGTTTATGAAGCAGTTCTCCGAACTAAGGGAGAACGGTCTCCAAACGCTGGAGAATGGTCTACAAACTCTGGAAAACGGCTGATTTTACTATAATCTCGTGAGATTACAGTAAAAGATCAGTTTACTAAGCAGAAGTAAATTATCTCTGCTTAGTTTGTGGTCCCTCTGATTCTCCAGCTCTGGGCTGGAGAATCTGGAGGGAGAACACAGATCTCCAGTGAAGGGCTGACATGATCTCCTGAGTGTCATAAACTGTGAATGACCAGAGAATAGCTGAGAGCCACTGAATCGCAGCTATTCTCTGTGTCATAAAAGGACACCTATGTCCAGCAAACATTCAATGTGCCAAATGCACAGCTACTACTTTATTAATAAATGTCTTAATTACTGTGAGTTGAATTTTCAATACGATCCAATTACTTACAGTTCCATGGTAGATTGGTTCATTGGGTAGTGCTTATAAAACCAAAAATTACTTACAATTCATAAACAAATTTTAAAATCTTCCAAATGCAATTCAATTTTTTTCTCTCTGAGAAGATAGAAAGTTATTTACGTTTTTGGAAAACTGAACAGAAATTCTTGCCGATCGTTTAGCATCATTGTTGTGCTAGTTGCAACATGCAATTTTCTTGACGAAATCAAAAGTGACTGATCCAACATGCTGGCTTTTTTTTAGAACATCAAAACAATAGATGACACTATCATATGAGCTATTTTTGTTTTTTTATTTGAAAGAACATACAGTTTTCGACTCATCTATGGCTGGCTTTAGTCTACAGATGTCAAAAGGTGAGCAAATCAAACTCTCAGCCTGGGCAGATATTGTAGGAATCATGCATAACATAGTAGCGCAGATTTGTATTTCGTCATTAAAGCCCAAATCCAGGCTAATTTTCATATAAATGTATATCAGCAATAATATAAAAAAAGCTCTGTCAGTGATACAGGTGAACTGGAACCTCAAGTCTATGAGAATGTACTGTATATAGACTGTCTTAAGCAGTGTTCCTCTTCTGTTTTGCCAGACCAAGACAGGAACTGAGCCTGAAAAATTCTGCAACACATCGACCTTGCTGCCCACGTCAGATAAGGGAATCCCTAGAACAGCGTTTTTCAACCACTGTGCCGCAGCACACTAGTGTGCCGTGAGATATTGTCTGGTGTGCCGTGGGAAAAATTGCAATTTCATCCGTAACATGTGGCCTCGGCTCACAAATAGACCAATCATTAGAAAAGCAATGGGCAAACTACGGCCCGGCGGACCTTTTAATCCGGCCCGCGGAGCGTGATACTGTCAGGATGATCTGTCCCCCTCGACGTATCTGCGCATGTGCCGGAGATCGCCGATCGGCTGCTAATGCCTGAAACTGGCACATGCGCAGATACGTCGAGGGGGACAGATCCTCATAGGAGACAGATTTTCATGCTACACCGGAACGGCGAGAGGAACGCGCGGAGCAAAGGTAAGTGAATTGACACAGGGGGGGCTTGGGGACTTAATATGGGGGATGAATTAATATGGGGGATGAATTACTATGGGGGATGAATTACTATATGGGGGATGAATTACTATATGGGGGATGAATTACTATAGGGGGGATGAATTACTATGGGGGATGAATTACTATATGGGGGATGAATTACTATATGGGGGATGAATTACTATAGGGGGGATGAATTACTATAGGGGGGATGAATTACTATATGGGGGGTGAATTACTATGGGGGATGAATTACTATATGGGGGGTGAATTACTATGGGGAATGAATTACTATATGGGGGATGAATTACTATATGGGGGATGAATTACTATGGGGGATGAATTACTATGGGGGATGAATTACTATATGGGGGATGAATTACTATATGGGGGATTAATTACTATATGGGGGATTAATTACTATGGGGGATGAATTACTATATGGGGGATTAATTACTATGGGGGATGAATTACTATATGGGGGATGAATTACTATGGGGGATGAATTACTATATGGGGGATTAATTACTATGCTTACTATGGGGGAATATTACTATACTTACTATGGATGACACATACACATCATTCATCTACTCTTGGTCCGGCCCCCGGGTCCAATTATAAAATACTTTATTATTTCATAATAAAGTAATTATAAAATAATTTCTTTGTGTTTGATTCCTATTCAAGAGAATTACTTTATATATAGTCAATATAGGCACAGAGGTAAAGTTTTTTAACATTTTCTAATGGTGGTGTGCCTCGTGATTTTTTTCATGAAAAAAGTGTGCCTTTGCACAAAAAAGGTTGAAAAACACTGCCCTAGAACACCAAAAACAAAAGAAGAGGACGCACCAGCCTAGTGAATTTAATGTGCTTTAGGCGGAAGCCATTGGGCAGGTAATCATATAGGAGGGTGTGTTTCAATCATTTTGTGAATACATACTGTACATCAAATAATAGCTATCATTTTAGTTTTCTGGCAGTCTATATAACTCGTTATTTATGTGAGTGCAGAATTACCCACATGAAATTCTCTGGTAATTGTGTAAGAATCTTTTTATTACTAATATGTAAAAGTTTAATATATGATCATTGCAATCTAATTTGGTGAAGAGCTGTTTTGTCTGGTTTTTTTTGTTACTTTTTCTTACTTTACTTATCTCTCTTTAAGTACTATGGTGCCTGGCTATGTATCTGACATAATGTTGGAAGTATCAGATTCTTGGACCCCTGCTGAGTGATGTGATGCTATGTGCTAGTTCCTACATCACTACTGTGTCCTGGACTTTGCTCTAAAGCTATGTAAACTTTTTTGTGGTATAGGAGCTCCGAGCCTTGTGATGGATTGTAGTACTGTTATACATAGTGTGCAGTCTTGGAGGCTGATCACCAGTTACTATGGTGTTCTGCTGGGGCCTTGGAGTAGATTACTAAAAAATTTGAAAAGATGGGAGTACCACACTAGTTTGTAATATCCATAAAATATTTTACTCTGCAATAAAATCCAATGCATTTTGAGTGCTCTACACTCCCCTTTCATCAGGGCTTGTGGAGCAACAACCATGAGGTATGCCATCCTGGAATGCACATTGGAACTCAATCAGGCTATCTTTGTCCAAGTTCCTGCATGAACTACATGCCTACTTGGCTTCCAACTTACAGATCAGGATGGTATCCTTCACTGTCATGGTCAGGGGCCAGACTCGGAGACCAGTAGCTTTAGCAGTAGAGATGCTCCCACTGACCAGCTGGATAAGTATACAAGCAAGCCACCCTAGTGGATGATGCAGGCTTACCTGAGGTGTGGGATTTAAGCACTATTCACTGTTCCCCAGAGCTTCTGATGGTGGAAATGGGTTTTGCTACATGTTAGTAGCAAGTTGCGGTCCTCAAGATCACCCCATCGGGGGTCCAGTAACATATATAGTAGGTAGGGAGCAAACAGAAGCTGTAAATAAGCCAAAGGTCAGCAACAAGTGGTTGCAGGTTGCAATCGAGCAGAAGCATAGTTAAGAAATAAGCCAAAGGTCGGTAACGGTGGTAGTTAAAATATGGATGGTAGCAGGACCATAAGGACAAAGATATCGACTGGAGAGAGCACAATAATCTGGCAAACAGAAATTGAAAAGACATGGTTTAAATAGGAAGTTCATGAGAGGAGCA
Organism: Staurois parvus; assembly: GCF_062004578.1. Classification (NCBI taxonomy): domain Eukaryota; kingdom Metazoa; phylum Chordata; class Amphibia; order Anura; family Ranidae; genus Staurois; species Staurois parvus. The sequence continues at coordinate 2,753,710 of NW_028318299.1, forward strand.
AAAAGTTCAAGGTTCATAAGAAAGAGTGTACAATGCAAGATTGTCCAATGTATCATATTGGGTGTTGTCCAGTATCTCAGGTAACGATGTGGAAGAAGAGGTCCTGGGTTCAGATCCAGGCCCTGACACTCACTCTATGGTTATTGATTAACAAGTCCTGATGAAGTGAAGTGTTGAACTGTATGAACAAGTGAGCTCCTCCATTCTTTTCATTTTTTTTAGTTACTGTATATAAGGCTGAGGGGAGAAACCACATGATACGCTGAGAGGCCATAAATCTAACACTCCCAGAAATATCAAAGGAGGGGGATTCTCTGGGCACTGTAGCTCTTGAAGATATCAAACTCTGGCAGCAGATCAATAAAGTAGAATGTTTCTTCTTTACAGGATAACCCTATTATGTTTATTTTAACCTTGCAGCAAAGACACTTAAAATAGTTACAATTGACTCATATCTGACTACAAACAAACTGAGATGCTATTTAATTTTTTACTAAATTCACACATTCTACCATAAATTCTCTATTCAGTTCAGTCAGGACACTTGTCCTTTACTTTTGAAAGACATCTACAGAAACATAAGGAAGCAATTGAACAGGATTTGGGGTTTCTGAAAAGTAAAACAAGGGCTTGGAGTGACCAGTAAGTGTAATATATTACTAAAAATATCAACCCTACAAAGTAATTCCTAGCCACCAGTCTCCAAGCCAACATTTCAATGGATAAGACAAGTAAGACATTTAACATAAGGAGCAAAGTCATGATTATTATTGCCTTCACATGAGCTTTAAGATGAGAATTATCAAGGCTTCCCGAGAGCTGTATTCTACGGATGTGTTGTACAAGAGAGGTGACCGTGGAACCCAAAGACAGCACAATAAGAAGAAATGGCCCCACTATAGAAGCGTTAAACATATTGGTTATGAAATGGACATTGTCCATGAGGGTATCATTGAGTTTTTGGCAATGTATGGTGTTATTTTCAGTACTCTCCATATGAACAAAAGGTAAAATGGTGCAGATCAGTAAAATTACTAAAATGCTGGAGACAACAAAGGTTCCTGCAGTCAAATATGGAAGTCTCACCAAAAATCTAGACTTAATGGCTACAAGGAATCTATGATGAAATGAAACAATCTTCATGCAGTAGAAGACACAAAGCCAACCTGTCATGGCCAAACTGTTGAAGAAAAAGAAGGGGAACATAACAAGAATGCCAATGAAACAAAGGTTCAAGTTTTCATATATTGGTTTCCAGATATAAGATGACATCTCCACAGAAAACTGAAAACTTGAGAAGGCTGTGTAGGACAGTCCCATGAAAAACACAATGAGGTCCTGAGAGCTTTGAAATCCATCTTTCTGCCATGCTCTGAAGCTGGATGAAGTTACAAGAATATTTAAAAATATTCCAGAACATAAAACGATGATTTTACAAACTAGAGTCACAATACCGGCAGCTTGCATTGTAAACTCTCAGGATTGGTTTGGTGCTTCTGCTTACTTCTAAACGATGTCTTAAACAGCTGGAAAGTTCTCTTTAATTCCACTTTCCCTTCTCGGTGTTTGATTTTGTACCTGCTCACTATTTCACACCTTCACCAAGTTCTTTGCTCTTTTTTAAATAAGAAATGCAGACTGAACCCTTCTACCTTTGGTTTTGCAAAACTTTGCATAATTTGAGGCATATGGCTTAAAGGATTTTTACATACATGTAAATTGTTGTTCTTGTCTGTGAGAAGGTAGGGAGATACAGAGCATCCAGAAAATATTCACAGCACTTAACGTTTGCCACATTTTGTTATGTTACAGCCTTTTTCCAAAATGGATTCAAATTCATTTTTTCCTCAACAATCTACAAACAATACCCCATAATGACAACGTGAAAGAAGTTAGTTTTGAAATCTCTGAAATGTATTAAATATAAAAAGTGAAAAAAAAAACCACATGTACATAAGTAAACAAAGCCTTTGCGCAGTACTTTGTTGAAGCCCCTTTAGCACCAATTACAGCCTCAAGTCATTTTGAGTATGATCCTACAAGCTTGGCACACCTATGTTTGGGCAATTTCTCCCATTCTTCTTTGCAGGACCTCTCAGCTCCATCAGGTTGGATGGGGAGCATCAGTGCAAAGCCATTTTCAGATCTTTACAGAGATATTAAATCCGGTTCAAGTCTGGGTTCTGGCTGGACCACTCCACGACATTCCCCGAGTTGGCCCGTAGCCACTCCTTTGTTATGTGGACTGTGTGTTTAGGGTCTTTGTCATGTAAAAAGAGGAGGTGAGATATCTGGGATCCAGTAACATATATAGTAGATAGGGAGCAAACAGAAGCTGTAAATAAGCCAAAGGTCACAAGAAGTGGTTGCAGGTTGCAATCGAACAGAAGCATAGTTGAGAAATAAGCCAAAGATCGGTAACGGTGGTAGTTAAAATATGGATGGCAGCAGGACCATAAGGACAAAGATATCGGCTGGAGAGAGCACAATAATCTGGCAAACAGAAATTGAAAAGACATGGTTTAAATAGGAAGTTCATGAGAGGAGCAAATAGTTCAAGGTTCATAAGAAACAGTGTACAATACAAGATTGTCCAATGGATCGTACTGGGTGTTGTCCAGTATCTCAGATAACGATGTGGAAGAAGAGGTCCTGGGTTCAGATTCAGGCCCTGACACTCACTCTATAGTTATTGCTTAACAAGTCCTGATGAAGTGAAGTGTTGAGCTATATGAACAAGTGAGCTCCTCCATTCTTTTCATTTTTTTTAGTTACTGTATATAAGGCTGAGGGGAGAAACCACATGATACGCTGAGAGGCCATAAATCTAACACTCCCAGAAATATCAAAGGAGGAGGATTCTCTGGGCACTGTAGCTCTTGAAGATATCAAACTCTGGCAGCAGATCAATAAAGTAGAATGTTTCTTCTTTACAGGATAACCCTATTATGTTTATTTTAACCTTGCAGCAAAGACACTTAAAATAGTTGCAATTGACTCATATCTGACTACAAACAAACTGAGATGCTATTTAATTTTTGACTAAATTCACACATTCTACCATAAATTCTCTATTCAGTTCAGTCAGGACACTTGTCCTTTACTTTTGAAAGACATCTACAGAAACATAAGGAAGCAATTGAACAGGATTTGGGGTTTCTGAAAAGTAAAATGAGGGCTTGGAGTGACCAGTAAGTGTAATATATTACTGAAAATATCCACACTACAAAGTAATTCCTAGCCACCAGTCTCCAGCCCAACATTTGAATGGATAAGAAAAATAAGACATTTAACATAAGGAGCAAAGTCATGATTATTATTGCTTTCACATGAGCTTTAAGATGAGAATTATCAAGGCTTCCCGAGAGCTGTATTCTACGGATGTGTTGTACAAGAGAGGTGACCGTGGAACCCAAAGACAGCACAATAAGAAGAAATGGCCCCACTATAGAAGCGTTAAACACATTGGTTATGAAATGGATATTGTCCATGAGGGTATCATTGAGTTTTTGGCAATGTATGGTGTTATTTTCAGTACTCTCCATGTGAACAAAAGGTAAAATGGTGCAGATCAGTAAAATTACTAAAATGCTGGAGACAACAAAGGTTCCTGCAGTCAAATATGGAAGTCTCACCAAAAATCTAGACTTAATGGCTACAAGGAATCTATGATGAAATGAAACAATCTTCATGCAGTAGAAGACACAAAGCCAACCTGTCATGGCCAAACTGAAGAAGAAAAAGAAGGGGAACATAACAAGAATGCCAATGAAACAAAGGTTCAAGTCTTCAAATATTGATTTCCAGATATAAGATGACATGTCCACAGAAAACTGAAAACTTGAGAAGGCTGTGTAGGACAGTCCCATAAAAAACACAATGAGGTCCTGAGAGCTTTGAAATCCATCTTTCTGCCATGCTCTGAAGCTGGATGAAGTTACAAGAATATTTAAAAATATTCCAGAACATAAAACGATGATTTTAAAAACTAGAGTCACAATGCCGGCAGCTTGCATTGTAAACTCTCAGGATTGGTTTGGTGCTTCTGCTTACTTCTAAACGATGTCTTCAACAGTTGGAAAGTTCTCTTTAATTCCGCTTCTCGGTGTTTGATTTTGTACCTGCTCACTATTTCACACCTTCACCAAGTTCTTTGTTGTTTTTTAAATAAGAAATGCAGACTGAACCCTTCTACCTTTGGTTTTGCAAAACTTTGCATAATTTGAGGCATACGGCCTAAAGGATTTTTACATACATGTAAATTGTTGCTCTTGTCTGTGAGAAGGTAGGGAGATACAGAGCATCCAGAAAATATTCACAGCACTTTTGCCACATTTTGTTATGTTACAGTCTTATTCCAAAATGGATTCAAATTCATTTTTTCCTCAACATTCTACAAACAATACCCCATAATGACAACGTGAAAGATGTTAGTTTTGAAATCTCTGAAATGTATTAAATATAAAAAGTGAAAAAAAACCCATGTGCATAAGTAAACACAGCCTTTGCGCAGTACTTTGTTGAAGCCCCTTTAGCACCAGTTACAGCCTCAAGTCATTTTGAGTATGATCCTACAAGCTTGGCACACCTATGTTTGGGCAATTTCTCCCATTCTTCTTTGCAGGACCTCTCAGCTCTCAGGTTGGATGGGGAGCATCAGTGCAAAGCCATTTTCAGATCTTTACAGAGATATTAAATCCGGTTCAAGTCTGGGTTGTGGCTGGACCACTCCACGACATTCCCCGAGTTGGCCCGTAGCCACTCCTTTGTTATGTGGACTGTGTGTTTAGGGTCTTTGTCATATAAAAAGATGAACCTTCACCCCAGTCTAAGGTCCAGAGTGCTCTGGAACAGGTTTTCATCAAGGATATCTCTGTACATTGCTGCATTCATCTTTCCTTCGATCCTGACTAGTCTCCCAGTTTCTGCCGCTGAAAAACATACCCACAGCATGATGCTGCCACCACCACGCTTCACTGTAGGGATGGTATTGGCCAGGGGGTGAACGGTGTCTGGTTTCCTCCAGACATGACACTTGGCATTCAGGCCAAAGAGTTCAATCTTTGTGTCATCAGACTAGAGAGTTTTTTCTCTCATGGTCTGAGAGTCCCTCAGGTGCCTTTGGCAAACTTCAGGCGAGCTGCCATTTGCCTGTTACTGAGGAGTGGCTTCCGTCTGGCCACACTACCATACAGGCCTGATTGGTGGAGTGCTGCAGAGATGGTTGTTCTTCTGGAAGGTTCTCCTCTCTCCACAGAAAAATGCTGGAGCTCTTTCAGAGGGACCATCGGGTGATTGGTTACCTCCCTGGCTAAGGCCCTTCTCCCTTGATTGCTCATTTTGTCCGGGCAGTCCGCTCTAGGAAGATCCCTAGTGGTTTCAAACTTCTTCCATTTGCAGATGATGGAGGCCACTGTGCTCATTAGGACCTTCAATGCTGCAGACATTTTTCTGTACCCTTCCCCAAATATGTGCCTTGATAAAATCCTGTCTCAGATGTCTGCGGACAGTTCCTTGGACTTCATGGCTTGGTTTGTGCTCTGACATGCACTGTTACCTGTGGGTCCTTCTATAGACAGGTTTATGCCTTTCCTAATCATGTCCAATCAATTGAATTTCCCCACAGGTGGACTCCAATCAAGTTGTGGAAACATCTCAAGGATGATCAGTGGGAACAGGATGCACCAGAGATCAATTTTGAGTGTCATGGCAAAGGCTTATTGTTTATTTTTAATAAATTTCAAAGATTTCAAAACTAACTTCTTTTTCGTTGTCATTATGGGGTATGTTTGAAGAATGTTGAGGAAAAAAATGAATTTAATCCAATATGGAATAAGGCTGTAACATAACAAAATGTGGCAAAAGTTAAGCGCTGTGTATACTTTCTGGATGCACTGTATATTGTAACCCTTTTTTGTACACGTTTAAAAAAATCTTTTTAGGCCTAAAGAGTACTTAAAGTGATTCTGAAACTCAGTGTTATTATTTGCCCCCCGCCGACGCTCCAGGCCCCTCAACCCCACCTATTGCCCACCATATCAACCTACTTGCTATGGAGGCACTCGTATAAGCTTGCTCCTGAGCTGCCTCTGTGTGTCCATATGACACACAGAGCAGGACTCAAACCCACCCCACGCTCCCTCCTCACAGGCTAAGATTCACAGCAGAGAATGGGCCACCAGAGAAATGAGTAGAATACCTCTTCTGTTACTGGGGATTGAGGGCAGGTAGGAGATGAGGGCCACAGGGCAGAAGAGTATACCACCTCTTTTATTACAGAGAATGGAGGTTTGGTAAGAGACACGAGACACCAGGGAGGGAAGTATAAAACTCTTCTATTACAAGGAAAAGAAGGGAGGTAGCAGACATTGGACATCAGAGAGGAGAGTATAATACCTCTTCTCTTACAGAAAATGGAGGAGAGGTAGGACACAAGACACCAGGGAGGGGAGTATAATACCTCTTCTATTACAGTTGGGTGATCAGAGGGGAGCGCCCTATGTCCAAAAAAATGTCCCACTTGATGATTTTTATAGTTGTTTATTGAAAATAAAAGTATATAAGTAGAGCCAATGTGGTTCGGGGGATATGCCCCCCCATTTTTCAGGGCTGTATTTCTAGGAGAATGGCTAGACTCTAAGAGAATTAAATATATTCAATAAAGTCTAACCATTCTCCAAGAAATACTGTCCTGAAGAAGGGGGAGACATTTCCTTAAGAAACTCTTTGGCCCTACTTGTATACTTTTATTTTCATTAAACAACTATAAAAATCATCAAGTGAGATTGTTTTTGGACTTCAGGTTCTCTTCTTCCATCACCCAATTGTTCCCTGTGATAACGCCCCTATTGTCTAATGCTAATGGCCACTATTCAGTGCTCCTACTCCTTGACCTCTCTGCGGCACAGTCGACCACCCCCTCCTCCTCAAAAAACTACACTCCCTCGGCCTCAGAGATTCTGCTCTCTCCTGGCTCTCATCCTACCTGTCACAACGCTCCTTCAGCGTTACCTATAAAGCTACCACCTCCCCCTCACTCCCCCTCTCTGTTGAGGTCCCTCAAGGCTCTGTCCTCGGGCCCCTTCTCTTCTCCATCTATACCTCCTCCCTTGGCCAACTCATACACTCTCACGGCTTCAACTATCACCTCTATGCCGACGACACACAAATCTATCTCTCAACCCCCCACCTCACCCCTTTGGTCTCAGCCCGAATCACACACCTACTGAGCGACATATCAGACTGGATGTGGCTCCACTTCCTTAAATTGAACCTCTCCAAAACCGAGTTTCTTGTCTTCCCCCCAGCCCGGACACCACCCCCCATTGATTTCTCCGTCACATCCAACAACGCTACCATCAAACCCGCCCTGCAGGCCAGAGTACTTGGTGTCATTCTGGACTCCAACCTATCCTTCCAGCCCCAAGTCCAATCTTTAACAAACTCGTGCAGACTCCACCTCCGCAACATGCAGACTCCACCTCCGCAACATGCAGACTCCACCTCTGCAACATCGCCAAAATCTGCACGTTCCTAACCCCAGAAACCACTAAACAGCTCATCCACTCCCTCATCATATCACGACTCGACTACTGCAACTCCCTCCTCACTGGCCTGCCTCGCCGCTGGCTATCCCCGCTTCAGTCGATCCTGAATACAGCTGCCAGACTCATTCACCTTTCCAACCGCTCTGTCTCCGCCACCCCCCTCTGCCAATCCCTCCACTGGCTTTCGATTGCGCAATGGATCAAATTCAAAATCCTAACGCTGACGTACAAAGCTGTCCACCATACTGCCCCGAACTACATCACTGACCTAATATCCAAGTACCGCCCAACATGCACACTCCGCTCCTCACAAGACCTCCTTCTCTCTAGTTCCCTGGTCTCCTCCTCCCATGCCCGCCTCCAGGACTTCTCCAGGGTGTCACCCATCCTCTGGAACTCCCTGCCCCAACCCATCAGATTATCACCTACTCTCCTCTCCTTTAGGCGCACCCTGAAAACCCATCTCTTCAGGGAAGCCTACCCCACCCCCTGCTAACTTGCCGACCTCCTCCACTCTTCCTACCACTCCATCCCCCACAGCTATCTCCTCCTGTGCCACCACCCCCTCCCTCCTAGATTGTAAGCTCGAAAGAGCAGGGCCCTCGATCCCCTCATGTTTTGCATTGTATTGGTATTGTTCTGTCACATGTTCTGTCCCCCTTTGTAATGTACAGCGCTGAGCGAACTATTGGCGCTTTATAAATACTGTATAATAATAATAATAATAATTGTCGTTATCAGAAAGGCAGCAGCCTTTGACCCCAATGGAGTCTATCATCCACCATCTACAATTGGGATATAACTCATTGGAAGCAATTCCTTCTATACCCTTTACACAGTAATCTGCCACTTGGCAACCTCCAGTGGAACTTCATTGGAGCATCAGAAGACTAAATACAATTATCAGTCAAATGATCGTCCTTTATAATTAATTTGCCTTTTGTGGTAACATCAGATGAAGGATTGGTTTTCATATGTGGTAGAAGGCCAACTCTGTCTTCACTGAGCAAAAAGGCTGTTCAGGATTTTCCTTCTGTGCTTTGCTGATCAAATGCTAAAAATTAATACAAAGCCTTGTCTGTATATCAAACCTATAGCTAGGTATTTATAGAATGTATTAGAACACACACACCAACATTAGTATGAAAGACTACAAGAGATTATATTTATTTAAACGGATCGTACACTTTGAAATGTTTTTGTTGTTACAACTAGTGTACAGGACACAAGGAATGGATCCAAGAAGGTAGTTATGTTTCTCCATTATTTGGGCTGTGGTCCCTTTATGGGGGACAATTTTAATGCAGTTTTGGAGAGCCCAAGGGGTCTCATCCATGCAGAGTGAGGAGTTTCAGTTAAAAATGGGTAAACTAACATAGTAATTTTTTCCAAGATTAGCAGGTTTTTATATGGGATCTGGAATTCAGAGGTTTGGAGAGACTTTGGGTAAGAAAACGCCTCCAACACTGATTACAGGGACTTTGATCCTGAAAGGATTAACCCGCCTACAAGAAAGTCCTGGAAATTGAACAAGAAGGAGTCAGAAGGTATTTGTAAGGTGGCATGGATCAGGACACAGTTCAGCAAGACGCATTGCTGAACTGTACAGACCTCCTTTTTGGTCCCCTGAGGCAGGAGGGAACAATCAAAACCCTGTTAAGGGACACATTTTTTGGGCCGGGAGCTGAGCCTTAATTTTTTTTTTTTATACTGGCTTCAATTTACAGCAGGGAGAATGAAATATCCAACTTACATGATTGAATGTATTTAGGACAGAGAGTGCAAAACCAGGAAGGGAGATAATATTGGTAGTAACAGAACACTATCCTTTCTACTTTCATTATTATTTTGAGAGTCCAGCGTAGCAAATAGCACCAGTACTTAGACTTAGATAAGAGTCTGTTATTATGAAATTCAGTTACAATTATAATACGTAAAAATTAATTACTCAAAATACAAATGTATTATGTTTTACACATTTTGAAGTTTTTTTCTTATAATAGCTATTTAAATATATACATTAAAAAATTAAAAAAAAATATATATATATATATATATATTTATATATACTGTATATATATCAAACTGTATTTAAACTGTGGAGGGCGAAGGGGCTGCTGGCTCACATTTGCAGCACATTGCTGAGAGGCTGAGCAAGGTGCCGATACAGACTCTGGGGTGGATCACAACTTTAAAGTCAGGATCTTACTCCAGCCTGGACCGACTGGGTGACATCAGATGAACAGCGGGGTTCAGTCTGCTGTCAGCTGAAAATGGGTGACAGGAGTGCAGGAAGAACTGTGCTCCTGTGATTCACAGGAGAAGTACAGCCAAAACAGCTTTGGCTGTACTTCTTCTTTAAGTCGGTCAGCTCAGTTGCAGCTTTCACCCTTTTATTATTATTATACAGTATTTATAAAGCACCGATAGTTCGCTCAGCGCTGTACATTACAAAGGGGGACAGAACATGTGACAGAACAATAACAATACAATGCAAAACATGAGGGGATCGAGGGCCCTGCTCCTTGGAGCTTACAATCTAGGAGGGAGGGGATGGCGGCACAGGAGGAGATAGCAGTGGGGGATGGAGTGGTAGGAAGAGTGGAGGAGGTCGGCAAGTTAGCAGGGGGTGGGGTAGGCTTCCCTGAAGAGATGGGTTTTCAGGGTGCACCTAAAGGAGAGGAGAGTAGGTGATAATCTGATGGGTTGGGGCAGGGAGTTCCAGAGGATAGGTGACACGCTGGAGAAGTCCTGGAGGTGGGCATGGGAGGAGGAGACCAGGGAACTAGAGAGAAGGAGGTCTTGTGAGGAGCGGAGTGTGCGTGCTGGGCGGTACTTGAATATTAGGTCAGTGATGTAGTTCGGGGCAGTAGATTGGACTTGGGGCTGGAAGGATAGGATGGAGTCCAGAATGACACCAAGTAGTCTGGCCTGCGGGGCGGGTTTGATGGTGGCGTTGTTGGATGTGATGGAGAAGTCAATGGGGGGTGGTGTGCGGGCGGGGGGGGAAGACAAGAAACTCGGTTTTAAAGTGGATCTATACTCACCTTGGCTCCAGAAATGTGATGTCCTGGAGTTCCCACTGACATCTTTGAGTGGCTGACTTCTGGGTATCGAGCACCAGCCCCTTTCATTGGCTGGGCCATCATAATGTCACTCCTGTGCATATGTAGGAGTGCAGCCAGCAGTGTGTCAAACAAGAAAAATATAAGAGAGAGTCGTGCACGCCCCAAAGTTTATCATGCATAGGGAACTTTACTGGACATAATAAAATCAATGGTTACACTTATAAACAACTGTGGGGTATAGAAGCTTGTCAGATGGCTCATATACTGACTGGCGTCCAGAGTCATTGCATGAGTTATGCCATTTATCCCAGATCCCTGCCTTAGCCACTGGCTGGGGAAAACATGGGTAGAAGTTGAAATGAGACTGCAGGCATAGATGGATGGAGCTGCTGCAAGGTCTGGAGTCCAAAAGTCTCCTGATGTCACCCCTGTGTACCCCTATAGGCAGGCGGGTAGCTAAATTTAATTCCGAAGAGACAAAGCATGTCTCTTCTGCATTAAAAATCCTTCCTGTTGGCTCACTTTTATTAGTTACCTGAAGTTCCACTTAGAGTGGGTCTATAAGAAGTCATACCAACAAAATTTGCACTGGTATATGCACCAATCTGTACGTCCCTGCAAATGGCCACCTTCACCTAAACAGCATGCACAGATATTCCATGCATCCATGTGCAGGCAGTCCCATTCATGTTTATTGGGATGTAGTGGCTGCATGGAGTAACTAGTTCCAATTTGACAGCGGATGTGCCACCATCTACATTGAGAGCCATACACTCACATGGATGTCAAATAGGTACCAGCAGCTGTATCCACAGCCACAGAGTTCCAATAGACATGAATGGGGCTGCCAACATGTAGATGTATGGATGTACGCATTGGGCACCCATCTGAATGAGGCCTAAAACTAACCTTTGGTTTGGCTGCTGGAGCATGTACACATTCACAGGAAGTTCAAACAAAGGGGTTAATTTAATAAATGCAACTAATCTGTCCAGTTTAAAAGAAAAGTTTCACTTTAACTTAAATAAAGGAATGCGCAAAAGCCACAAACTATTCCTAATTTAGTGTAGAAACATTAGTGCAAAAGATGTATCTATTCTCAATTAATATCAAAAAATATCAAAATTATGTGCAAAACTATTTTTTAGTGCATAAGTAATTTAAATAATTAAATTTGTGAATATAAAAAAAAATGTCCAATTCTGAATTTCTTCAAATGTCCAAACAAATCCTTTTCAAATTCAGGTGCTCTCAAAGAAATTGTGCCAAAATCCACCACCAAAATAAAGTTGGGTAACTCACCAGAGCTCCATGCTGATCAATCTCTAGATCAGCAAAAAACGCTTTTTGCTCTGGGAGCAGATGCAATGAATCAACTTCTCAGGTGTGATGATCAATAGCTACACAATCATCCATAAGGTAGGTATCCACCACTCAATATAATGGTTCCAGGAGCATTATATCACTCTCTCTTTTTATATCTCTCCACCGAGGTCATGTTTGGGAATGAAAGAGAAAATCATGGTGCAGCCAGTTTTTTTATAAAAGTATCTAACAATTTATTAAAGATTTACACTCACAAAAAGGGTGTCTTCACCGACACCAGTATAAAAGCATAAAACAGCAAATGGTATAACAGTCTCCTGCTCCCCGCACACTCACTACAGCGCTCGTGACTCAATTTTCTCCACAAGAAGACGTCATTCATGACGAAACTAGTAGGGCTTGCTGGATGCTGACGTTTGTGGAGAAAATTGAGTCACAAGCGCTGTAGTGAGTGTGCGGGGAGCAGGAGACTGTTAAAAAATAGTTTTGCACATAATTTTGATATTTTTTGATATTAATTGAGAATAGATATATCTTTTGCACTAATGTTTCTACACTAAATTAGGAATTTTTTTATGGCTTTAGCGCATTCCTTTATTTAAGTTATAGCACTAAGAAATTTATTTGGTTTCTTTGAGGTGGAATTGCTGCTTTAAAGTATTAAGGGTGTGGCGCTTTTATTACACTTGTGATAAAAGTTTCACTTTGCATGGGATTTTATGTCCAGAACATAAAATGGAAACTTAGTCAGAATAAGTCCTGATAGATCACTTCAGTCTGGCCCCTTTTGCAGGTATAGCTATGTAAAACAATAAAAAATAAGCATCTATACTGTTTAAAATCCAGTAATACACTGTCCCACCCTGCTCTGCACGTGCTCAGTTGCTCTCTATTTTTTTGGCACTGCCGAAAATCTAGAGGCAGTTCTGCTGACAGCCTAAAGATTTACTGCTGCTCAAAGGCTCTGGGCTTTAGCAAAATGGCCGCCTCCAGAAAGAAGCAACAGGAACAATGCTGGAGGCAATTCACAGCACACACTAACTTTGGTAGCATAATTATTATTGTGGAATGTATGCTCTTTGCTAAAGAATATTATATCTATTTTTAAATTATGTTGTGAGTAAAGTTCTGCTTTAATAAATGTGGTTAAATTTCACTTTACAAAGAATTCTCAATCACTTGCAAGATAAATAAAAAAAACATTTTTTTTGCAAATGATTGGATGATGAAAGTCAGCAGTTCTTTGCCTCATTCACTAAACTCTGAGGAAAATTCCTTTGCAAAGTGCAACTTCCCTTGCAAAGTGAACAGTCTATTTGCCTTTAACCTCCTTGGCAGTATTTCCGAGTGTAGCTCGGGGTAAAGTTTTAGTACCAAAAGCGGTAACCCCGAGCTACACTCGGGCTTACCATGCGGCGCTGCTCAGGGAGTCCCTGCAGCACTTACTTTGTCCTTCGCTCCCGCGATGTGTCCCCTGCAGCATCCCCAGCCATCTCCTCCAGCCGATGCCGGCATCCGGCTTCCGTGTTCTGGTCCCTGTGACGTCGGGACATACAGGCGCGGGAATGGCGGCAAATTTGAAAATGTAAAAAAATTAAAAATTTTTTTAAACTATTATTTCATAGCAAAACATTCCTGTATCAAACCATTTCACATACATTGTGTCCCGAGTGCTTTGTCCGGCGCCCTGCCTGCATTTTTACTGTTCTTTCTGCCTGGAAACTGAGAAACGTCCATGGCATCCAAAAAGCGTCCCTTTAGGTCAGACGCGGTTTTAGACCGGCTAGAGAACAGCGATAGTAAATCAGAACCACTTGCAGAATTGAGTGATAATGATTCGTGGGGGAAATTCCTCATCAGACACTGAAAACGATTCTGCGACTGAGCTCAGCGATGTGCGAACTTGGCGCTCTATTTCACATTTCAGTGTTTTTGGTTTGATTATATTATTGAATTAAATTTATTATTATTACATTATTATTTTTTATGAGTATTTATTAAATTATAATTTATGATTTCGTGTTTCAAGTTTTATCATACCCGGGATGTTTACTTTTGTTCGGACAGATTTCAGGGAGTTATTCCTAAATTACAGCCTACAATAAAAAAAATACATATTTCCATGCAAAAAAATGGTACCGCTTTTGGTACAAAATTCCTGACATAATCAGACCGCTAGGGAGGTTAATAAAGTCTACAGGATCTGTACAGGACAAGGAGAGAAGACATAAACATAAAAAGAACAGAAAGCAATATTGTTTAATTTACAGAGCTCTAAAAAAGCTAAATTATTTCTTTGTGAGAGTTGGGTTCTTCTTTAATAATAACTGTTACAATTAAAACTGTAGAAATACACATTACATTTATTAATCTTACCATGCATAATGTAACTTGTTTATCAAAGATTTATAAAAGTCAGTTTGAATTGTCTCTTTTTACAGTTCATCAGGTCTGACCAAATCTGCCTCAACTTGGAGTTCCCTGTGATAAGTATGATCGATTGTAGAGTAGGAAAAAATAAAACGAGCATATAAAAAATCCAATACACTGGACTGTCCATTGCAAGGAACCCTAGACCTAGTTCCACCACATAGAACATGAGATAAATCACAAGAATTGATTACATGGTTCGGGCAGCAGTTCGATGGACCTTCAGGCCTGGTCCATGAGAATCCTCCATGTTTTGCTGCATGTGATGGACATGCAAAGAGAGCGAAGCAATGATGTGTCTGGTTGTGGCTGTGACAAGCAGAAATGGCACAAAACAGTTCATTATTATTGAAAAAAAGCTGTAAGAGTCATTGATTTTATATCCGATAAGCTCGGACATCTGGTTGGCCCCAAGTTCTGAAGTGGTGACATTTTGTGAAAACACCTTTGCAGTTGTCCAAATAAAAGGAAGAGAGCTAATGAAGGACATGCCCTGAGATGAGAATATCAGCCAAGGAACCAGCAAATCAACCTTCATCTTCAACCACCCAAAGCAGCCACCTTTAAAGCTAATTATCTTCAAGAAAAAGAACAAGCACAGCCAGGAAGAAAGCCAAGAACTGGAAAAGATGGTATACATAATCACACCATACAAGGTATAAAAAACATAATCCAGAAACACAAACCCTGTAAAATATATGTAGCACACAATACTGGTAGCATTCCCAAACAAAAAACAAGTGTTCGAAAGGCAAAGAGAAATCACCAGCCGATCACTGGAGTTCAGGATTTGGCCTTTCAGCCAGTCTCGGAGGTTGACTAGTACAATGAAAGCATCCTATAGATCGTTCCTATAACGATCTCTACTACAAAGACAGCAAAAAATAGTTCAGCATAAGATGGGATAACGATATGATCTAAACCCATTTTTGGCAAAGACTGGAATGTCAGAAATGTTCTGATGTGAGTTCTATTTATCCATATCCAGAAAATGTGACGTCTTCTAACCATAGGGCATCCTTCAGGTGAATGGAACAAGTCTATAGGTGTGGAACAATTTATAGATGATTCTGTTCCACTAAAATCAACCTGATGACATCAATAGGGGGGATTATGGGATTATTCTTTGATCCTCCAGTTAGGATTGATGCAAATGTCCTCTGACTGCTCAGTCTGCATTTACATTGAATATCTTTTAGGCTTGTCAAAGCAATTCAAGCATAAAACTGCACTAGCATCGTAGGACAGATTCATTTCTGTAACAGGCTGAATTTAGTGCTTATACCAGGAGCAGGGGCGGACTGACCATTTGGAAACTCGGGCACTGCCCGAGGGCCCGGGGTCAGTAGGGAGCCCCATAAGATGCCCCGGGTACCTTTTTCATAGGCTTTTTTGAGTTTGGGCAAGGACACAGGGGCCCCATGATCCCCTATTGCCCGGGGGCCCATGAGTTGTCAGTCCGCCCCTGACCAGGAGTTAAATAATGAAAAAGAACAAGAAAAAAAATAAAGCTACGTGCATTTTAGAGGAGTTTTGTATTATAAAGATTGTAAAGCAGGCTAGTTAAAGGAGAAGTGTGGAAATACAAAAAAACAAACATCTACCAGTATGCCCACTCCCTGCTGCAGTATTGATCCAATGCTGTCCCCCACCAGTTCACAGCCCAAGAACTGAGTGATCACATGACTACTAACTGTTCAGTTCCCAGTCCACTGTAACTGCTCTCTGCTCTGTCCCTCCAGCCATCACTGGAGCACTGGATAAAGAAAAAACAGATGGCGCACACACCTAGTGCATTATCCAAGGTTTATTGGAAGGAGTGAAAGATAAAAACACACTCACAGGCGAAGCGTATATATGAAAAGCATTGCAAAATGATGATGGCCACAACAGCAGGCAAGGTGTTCTCACTGTCAGTGCGGTCAAATGTCTGGCGCGTTTCGGGGATGAATCCCTTTCCTCAGAGCTAATGACCAGCCTCTGAGGCATCACCAGCAAGGCTTCCATTATCCATGCATTACACATCTGTATCAGAGTTGTGTCCATCGTCATTTAGCAATGCTTTTTAGATCCATGCTTCGTCTGTGAGTATGTTTTTATCTTTCACTCCTTTCAATAAACCTTGGATAATGCAGTAGGTGTGTGCGCCACCTGTTTTTTCTTTATCTAGTGGCTGATCTCCCCGTCTGTGGAGGGCTGCACCCCTGAAGCATTTCCTTTGGTTGTCGCTGTCCTGGTTCCCTTGGCTTCCCTTTTGGCTGTGCATATCCTGAGGCACTGGAGAGTACATACGATCACTGGAGCACTGGGCTAGGGAGGGGGTGGTAGGCTCAGGTTCTCAGTTGTGCGCTTAGAGGTTGAGCCGGCTGCTGATCAGACATCTGGGAAGATCCTGACATAATGGTTGGGTTTATTCCAGATCCTGGAGCAGCTCTGTGACATAAGCAGACAGTGGGCAATCACAAGAGAGCAAACCTTAGTGCACTTCTATTACCCACCAGATAAGTATGGCCAGAAAAGCTTTGGTGATACTCCTCTTTTTTTTCGGTGGACTGTAAATACAAATGTGATCAGCTAAATCCAAAGCATTTAATCAGTGAGTTATTTTTTTTTCATTAGAATATAATGTAGGATATGTACACTCACCGGCCACTTTATTAGGTCCACCTTGCTAGTACCGGGTTGGACCCCCTTTTGCCTTCAGAACTGCCCTAATTCTTTGTGGTATAGATTCAACAAGGTGTTGGAAAACGTCCACAGAGATTTTGATCCATATTGACATGAGTTACTGTTGCCTTTCTATCATCTGGAACCAGTCTGCCCATTCTCCTCTGACCTCTGACATCAACAAGGCATTTTCCTCCACACAACTGCCACTTACTGGATATTTTCTCTTTTTCTGACCATTCTCTGTAAACCCTCGAGATGGTTGTGCATGAGAATCCCAGTGGATCAGCAGTATTTTAAATACTCAGACCAGCCCTTCTGACACCAACAACCATGTCACATTCAAAGTCACTTAAATCCTCTTTCTTCCCCATTCTGATGCTTGGTCTGAACTTCTCACGTTATCTTCACCTCGTCTAGATGCCTTTACGTATTGAGTTGCTGCCATGTGATTGGCTGATTATCAATTTGTGTTACCAAGCAATTGAACAGGTGGACCCAATAAAGTGGCCAGTGAGTGTATAGGGTATGTGTAGACTTATAGCAGTCTATTCTCACAATAAAGGGGAGTCATCAAGATTGATAGAATTGGCAAACTCTTTGTATGCTAATTCTATATTCTATTCAAAAGGCCAATGCAAACTGTAATAATAAAAATATTAATAGGTCAACTGGGCAATTGTTTACTGTCCTGGGTAACGAGAGTTGTAAATCCTACAGTTGGCTTTAAGCCTGCCATAGATTGATCAAATCTCTATCGAGCTTTGATCCATCTATGGGTAGGCTAGTTGTACTGATGTAGATCCATAAATCAACTTCAGTACAACCAGCCTACCAATAACTGCCAATGGCTCTAGCAGTAATCACTGTGTTTTACCAATAGGGAAGGTGGGGGTCAAGATGGTGATCTCATATTTTCCATATTATCCAATCAGAGAATGCTTTGCATTCATTCAGAAAAGGCAAATCATTCTCTGAATGGTGCCCATGCTGAGTGGCCAACTTCCTGTGTTCTCAATGCATTGGGCTGGCCACTTAGCACAGGACCCAGAAGCAATAGGAGAGCACTAAATTAGCCATTGCACTGCACTGGCACTTATTTATTTGCATAATTATTTTTCTCTCCACATGTTTCACCTGCATGTTTTTGTTGATTGTTTTATTCTGGATGGAGGGTGTGGGTCCTTTGGTCTAACCTGAAGTCTAAGAGGAGGATGTGTGGCCATCAGGTTTCTTCCTCCCCAGTCTTGGGGAGTCTTTCTTTGGAAGAGCTCCTAACCTAGTACTCGGTGGTTGGCTTTAGTTGACCATGAGGAGAGGGGTCTGCCAGGCCTTTTGGCTAGGTGAACCTAAGTATGCCTCAGAAGCCTTGCACCCTGGGAAGCCATGGAGGAGTCCTACTCCTTTGGGATGCACATGTGGGTGGGGAGCAGTATTCAGTGACCACCGGGGGAAGAGAACTCACAGACCAGGTGTTGTGGTAATGTATATAAATAATAGCATATAAAGAAGTACAACAGTGGCGGCTTACACATCTGCACTGGCCGGAGCTCTTACAATAAACCACACAGAAGAGATTTACACACTTGGTTGATATGTGACAGCATCTGACAGAGGAGGTACCTGAACATGGAGGACTTATTTACAAGGCACAGTGAAGATCCTTAATCTGTCCCTCCTCCACACAAACCTCTCCCTATACTAACTGGTCTTTCCCTAGATGGGGGAGGGGGGAATATGTTCCTGGCCTAACCACTTACAAAATGCCTGCCAATTGAAGGGAGACAATTCTATTTATTAGCACTGCCCACACAAAAGATGGCTGCAGGAATCGTAAGGGCAACGGCATCCTATTGGAAAGTCGATCCACTGCTGATGCTTATTGAGGGCTACTCCACATCTTCCACTCTCCTGCCTGGTGGCCACACTTGTGGGGAGGCCGAACTACACACACCATTAGTGCACTTTTTTTGTGTGTGTTCACATGCACTTTTTGTGTTCACTTAGTAGTGTTTCATTTTTGTGCACCCACCATGGGCTTAAAAAAAAGAAAAAAGTGGTGTCCAATACAGTGATTTCCAGCTTCCTTGGGTGTCTGCCAGGTATGGTATTGTAAGGGACCACCTGGAGGCACCTCTAGCAATCCACTGGTCAGGTTTCCCCAGAGCGCAGAGTCTAAGTCCCGGGTCACTTGTTCACCAGGGCCCCTGATGGTGGGGATGGACTTGGAGCGTCCCGAGACCAGGTCGTGGCTACTGGGTACACCCACCAGTAGTAGAGGAGCCCGCCAGAGGCTCCCGCAGGGTGAGAGCCTGACGTGAGGAGGCCAGGAGATCCCGGCGGGACGGATGGATGAGCAATTGCAAAGTCAGACAAGCCGAGTCGGTAGCCGTGGGGTCGGTGCGGTACAAAGCAGCGGGCAGAGAATGGTCGGGTCACATGCCAGGTCAGTAACAAGAGGTCAGATCTACAAGGGGGCATCCAGGAGCAAGGTCAGGCAAGCCAGGGGTCAGGACAGGAGAAATCAGCAAGGTCAGGCAATCCAGGTCAGCTCACAACTGCACAGGTTCAGGAACAGGGATATCAGAAAGACCATACGGCAACCAGTGACAGCACAGGGGGAATTTAAATACTGCGCCCTGTGCCGTCATTGGTGCCAGGCACGCACCCGCGAACGCCAGTGCGCATGCGTGAACTCCATCGCCACGGCTGGCCAGGCCCTAGCGCCCGCATCCCCGCATGAGACGGCATACTGCGCCTGCGCCGGGACCAGCGCCGTGGCGATCCCTGACAGGTATACAGTATTTATAGTTTATTTATATATATATATATATATATATATATATATATATATATATATGTTTAAACTTGACCAATGTAACCATTCCTGGAATTCTTCTGTAAAGAAGAAATCCGGGCAAAACTGTATTTTCCCATGCAGTGGGGCTGTGCCCGCACTGCACGGGTTAAATGTTAATTTTTGTCTAGGGGTTCATAAAGCTGAGATCCTCTAAACACAAGACCGGTCCCCGCCACTCCTGCCCCCTCTGTACGCTAGGGGTCTTGTAAATGGGCTGTTCCTGACATCACACCCATAGACTGGCTTCGTCCGTGAGAATGGCAGGAACAGTCCACAGCTGGATGTAGGGGAGTGTTGTTTTCCAGAGGATTGGTGGACAAAGTAAGTGTTTTTTTCCCATAGCCCCTGGACAAAATAAAGCAGTTAACCCATGATTTAAGGTCATCTGATCCAATTATCCAGTTAGGGGGAGAGCAGGATGTGCGCCGTTTCAAATTGTATTGGCATACACAAAACAAAGAAGGTTAGTTTTAGGGTGTAAGTATTAGTATTAATGCAGAATCTCCAGTTCAATCTAGATTGTTTAAAACAAGGGGTCTTCCAAATGATAGAGTTTAAAAAAAGTGTGGAAACTTTTTTGAAGAACCCTCATATGGCAGTATTGTGAAAATAATTTGATGGTTTGCTTGTCTGATGTTTTCTTTAACCCCCCTGGCGGTATTCCCGAGTGTAGCTCGGGGTAAAGTTTCAGTAACACAAGCGGTAACCCCGAGCTACACTCGGGCTTACCATGCGGCGTTGCTCAGGGAGTCCCTGCAGCACTTACCTTGTCCTTCGCTCCCATGATGTGTCCCCTGCAGCGTCCCCGGCCATCTCCTCCGGCTGATGCCGGCATCCAGCTTCTGTGTTCCGGTCCCTGTGACGTTGGGACGTACGGGCGCCGCTGGCGGCGGGAAATTTGAAAATTTAAAAAAAAATTCATTTTTTTCAAAATGAATTTTACATAGTAAAACATTGCTGTTTCAAACCATTTCACATACATTGTGTCCCGAGTGCTTTGTCCGGCGCCCTGCCTGCATTTTTACTGTTCTTTCTGCCTGGAAACTGAGAAACGTCCATGGCGTCCAAAAAGCGTCCCTTTATGTCAAAAGCGGTTTTAGACCGGCTAGAGAACAGCGATAGTAAATCAGAACCACTTGCAGAATTGAGTGATAATGATTGGTGGGGAAAATTCCTCATCAGACATTGAAAACGATTCTGCTCAGTGATGTGCGAACTTGGCGCTATATTTCACATTTCAGTGTTTTTGGTTTGATTATATTATTGAATTAAATGTATTATTATTATATTATTATTTTTTATGATTATTTATTAAATTATAATTTATCATTTTGTTTCAAATTTTATCCTACCCGGGATGTTTACTAGACTCTTGTCCGGACAGATTTCAGGGAGTTATTCCTAAATATTACAGGCCTACAATAAAAAACTACATATTTCCATGCAAAAAAATGGTACCGCTTTCAGCACCAAAAATCTGAAATAATCCTACCGCCAGGGAGGTTAAGGGATGAGTGACCAGGGACCTGAGCTCCATCCTTCACTTTGCTCTAATTTGTTTTAGATGCAAATCCAGAAAATGTTGCTTTTACATGGTAACACAAAGCTCGAGCTTACCTGCGTCAGACATCGTGTTATCTGCTGATCAGAATCTATCATGTCACGCACATCCTCCCTAAAAGAACATCATTGCCAATCTCAGCTTCATGAACTTGTCAAATGAACGCCTGCTGAAAGTGTAATTCAGAACACATCACCTTCACTAATAAAACTATCTGCAGACCTATGCTAAGCATATCCTATACACTAATTCTATATTTACCTTTTAAAGCTATCTGGGGTACCTTCAAAGATAAGGAGAAAAAAGGAAAAAAGAGACAGAGGCCACGGGAGAGTTCCGTATGGTGTAGTAGTTTGACAGATAATTGGATGGAAGAAATGATGAAAAGATAAATTGCAATGGTGTACTCACATCTCTGAGGTTGTTGAGCTCCCTTTTGGGGGATCAAACAACCTGAAGTGAAAGCCTGCAGGGAATATGTGTGTCCAGGGGCAGAGTAAGGTCACTCTTGATGTTTAGTGGGGTGATCCGTATAATCCTACGCTCTGTGGTCTCAGGATTCCAGTGGGTTCACGATAGGAGGTTTACGAGCCCCAAAAGGTGAGCAACTGGTGTCAGCAGAGGCGCCCAAATATGAAGGAGAAGCTGAGGAAGTCATGAGGTAACGTCATGCAACACGTCGACGGCATAGCGTGGTGACGTACTTCCGGTGTGGCGCCATCTTGGAACACCTTGTTCTCATGCTATACACCCAGCACATGGGGAGAATGTCTTGATATCTTCTATGGAATGTGAGTTTACAGCTTGGCTTATTTTTACTCATAAAAAAAGCGGTTTTACACTATGGAGAATGTTTTCTTCTCTTGTTCTATGGGCTATTGAGCAATTATCTATGTGAGAGGACCTATCCATCTACCAACCCACCGGTCCAGAGGGATTTATCGCAGGGGTGATAGTTGATTCCAGTGAGTTTGTTCCAGCGACCAGGCTATAAGGAGTGCCTTTACAGAGGGGATCCAGAGGTGATCCAAAATGCTTTGTGGCCCTGAGGGGTCGCAAAGTGGAGGTGAGAGGCCATTGCAGCTATTTTTTGTATCACATTCCGGGCTTGCTGTGTACCCACATTATACACCTTGCATGACCAGGAGGAATGCAGCACTGTACTTGTATGCATTCACGGATATTGGACTAATTGCACCATTCTACATTATGTTATATATATCAGTTATTTGTTTTTACACAGAGTGTGTGAGTTTGATCGCTCTGTAGGGATTCACCTTATATTGTATTGTGTCCCATATTGGGTACCAGGGGTCACATTGTATGCATCCCTATTAGGATTGGGGTCACCATTTAATATAAAAGTCACTATATTTTGGTCCATCATTAGGACCTTTTATGTTTTTTACAGCACCTTGTGGTCACCTATTATTATAAAGTATATAAGCGCTACATCATTATAATTTTATTTCAGCTGAGAAATTCATTCTTTATTGATTCAAAATGTATTGCTCACAGAATAATATAAAACACTGCCAACGCGTTTCATACTGGCCACTTCCTCAGGATGGTGTATAAAACACTTTAAACAGTTGTGATCTGTCTCTTGTGCTGTTTTTATATCTCTATTGCTTTGAAATGTTACAAAAATTCATAATTCCTCATAACATTGGTATAATTGACTGCTGGTAACAAACCAAGTAGGCATAAGTGACTCACATTTCACATCAACCTCATGCAACTCCATTTTTTTACTATCTTAAAAATATATCACTTTGGTTGCCCTTGTCTGGACTGGACTTTCTATAGTTTACCTTAATTGGTCAATTTCCCTCAAAAGAAATAAAAAGCTTCAGAGATCCAAAAGCTACAGCAATTTTTCATTGTATTTTATTTTTCAAAACTTTTCTTATGAATAGAGAGGAGTAATTTCAGTTGAGTCCATATGACATTAGCGATTTGAAGTGTTATCAGTGATGTATTTCTTTTTTAAACTCTCTTTAGTTTGTTTTATTGTTTTTTTTTTATATGTAAAAAAGCAGATAACATTAAAGTACACAAAAAACATAACATTTCAAATGCATTCTTGTGTGCTGTCTTATTTTAACTAACATCTTTGCATTTTTTTTTACTTCAAAACAAAAAACAACAAAATACAAAAATTAAGGAAAATATTAGAAGCCTTTACCAATAACATGAACCTTTTACTGTATCTTTTGGTTCCTTCTCTCTCCCTTTTACAGATCTGGGAAATGCTGCGCTATTATTGGTAAAGCATAGTACAATTTCTGTACTGCAAGCCATCGTTTTTTGCTTCCCCCACAGATGAGAATGAAGTGCTGACCCCTCCTGCCCCCTGCGATTACCACATCACGCATTCCCAGGAGGCAATGCCACAAGATTCTGTTCCTGCTTGGACATGGCACTGCGCAGTTCCATGTATTTGGAGCTGATCTGACATGGCATTTCTGCACACTCATCGAGGATTCTTGTGCAAGCGCACATGTGCCATCCATCTCTGCCATTACCCAGATATCATAAATTAGTTGCATCTGTGTGCAAGAATCACAGGCATGAACACAGGCATGCCACGGTTCTCTGCCAGGTCCTGAGTACCTGGCGAAGATCTGCAGACATGCTGGATTTATAAAAATGGGAATACACAGTTGTCAAGTGGAGGGTAATAGTAGGGCTGAAATTCTGCTTTAAACTCCCTTGCAGTCTAAGAACCCACCTAAGCACCTTTAATTTTGTCTCCACCCTTGAAATCATGGATGGACCATGTATGGATTTTGGCAAAACAGTGAAATTAAAACAGAATGAAAAAATTGGAATTTTTTCCAAAATGTTGGCATAGCAGAAGTCTTCTGCTTAGCACCTTCCAAGTTATGGAATAGAGCTTGCCTGCCAGGATAATCAGGATATACATCACAATCATTCTAATACAAATGTACAATGTATTATTTATTTTATTGATATAACATTACCCAATTTGTGACAGTAGAGCAGGAACTAATATTTGTGAAACCCTTCAGACCTAAATAATTGTCACTTAAAGATAAACTCAGGACTGAAAAACTTTCAGATAGATAGATAGATGGATAGATAATAGACAGATAGATAGATAGATAGATAGATAGATAATAGATTGATAGATAGATAGATAGATAGATAGATAATAGACAGATAGATAGATAGATAGATAGATAGATAGATAGATAGATAGATAGATAGATAATAGATAGATAGATAGATAGATAGATAGATAGATAGATAGATAATAGATAGATAGATAATAGATAGATAATAGATAGATAGATAGATGATAGACAGATAGATAGATAGATAGATAGATAGATAGATAGATAGATAGATAATAGATAGATAGATAGATAGATAGATAGATAGATAGATAGATAGATGATAGATAGATAATAGATAATAGATAGATAGATAGATAGATAGATAGATAGATAGATAGATAGATAGATAGATAGATAATAGATGATAGATAGATAGATAGATAGATAGATAGATAGATAGATAGATAGATAGATGATAGATAATAGATAGATAGATGATAGATAGATAGATAGATAGATAGATAGATAGATAGATAGATAGATAGATAGATAATAGATAGATAGATAGATAGATAGATAGATAGATAATAGATGATAGATAGATAGATAGATAGATAGATGATAGATAGATAGATAGATAGATAGATAGATAGATAGATAGATAGATAGATAATAGATAGATAGATAGATAGATAGATAGATAGATAATAGATAGATAAATAGATAGATAGATAGATAATAGATAGATAGATAGATAGATAGATAGATAGATAATAGATAGATAGATAGATAGATAGATAGATAATAGATAGATAGATAGATAGATAGATAGATAGATAGATAGATAGATAGATAGATAGATAATAGATAGATAATAGATAGATAGATAATAGATAGATAGATAGATAGATAGATAGATAGATAGATAGATAGATACATAGATAGATAGATAATAGATAGATAGATAGATAGATAGATAGATAGATAGATAGATAATAGATAGATAGATAGATAGATAGATAGATAGATAGATAGATAATAGATAGATAGATAGATAGATAGATAGATAGATAGATAGATAGATAGATAATAGATAGATAGATAATAGATAGATAATAGATAGATAGATAGATAGATAGATAGATAGATAGATAGATAGATAATAGATAGATAGATAGATAGATAGATAGATAGATAGATAGATAGATAATAGATAGATAGATAGATAGATAGATAGATAGATAGATAGATAGATAGATAGATAATAGATAGATAGATAGATAGATAATAGATGATAGATAATAGATAGATAGATAGATAGATAGATAGATAGATAGATAGATAGACAGATAGATAGATAATAGATAGATAGATAGATAATAGATGATAGATAATAGATAGATAGATAGATAGATAGATAGATAGATAGATAGATAGATAATAGATAGATAGATAGATAGATAGATAGATAGATAGATAGATAATAGATAGATAGATAGATAGATAGATAATAGATGATAGATAATAGATAGATAGATAATAGATGATAGATAATAGATAGATAGATAGATAGATAGATAGATAGATAATAGATAAATAGATTTTTTACATATTACTCTTGAATTTAGACATTATTGACTTATCCAAAATTCACCTTTAAATTAACTCTTTCAAAAAAATGTTGTATTCATGTTTTATTGGGCATGCCTATACCAAACGGCAAAGTGATAGTAAAGTGTTGTTTTTTGTTGATAAAATAACGAACATGTTATTCTTACCTGTGCTGTGCAATGGTTTTGCACAGGGCAGCCCACTGCTCAGGTCTCCCGGGGAGACTACTGGCTACTCCCTTCCACCAAGTGCCCCCAAAGCAAGCAAATTACTATGGGGCACTCATGCATGCTTGCTCCTGAGACTGCTCTGTGTGTGTCTATAAGATGCACAAAGATGTCCAGCTGCCTCCTCCCTTGTCACTGGTTGTGGCTCCTGCTGCTGTTTCTGAGCCAATGAGAAGGGAGAGGGACAAGAGAGACACTGATCTCCTGCACATTGATGGATCGAGAGTGGGCTCAGGTATGTATTTAGGGGGTTGCAAGGGGAGCAAAAACAAGGCTTTTCATTACTAAATAGAATACATTAAGGTAAAAAAATCTTCTGCCTTCACAACCACTTTAAAATGGTTTTCATGGTCAACCATCAGAAAAACAGATGCAGATCCCTCTCTAACATTCCCATGCAGTAAATACAAACAGAATCTATTATTCCTACTTTGAGACATTTTCTTTCTTACAGTCAGTGATACAATGAAATAATTCCTTCCAGGCACCCCTTAGCTTATTGTTTCCGAGAATAAGAAGGGCAGACTGAACGGCGGTATAGGATGGCAAGATCATAACACAGGTCCAAAATAACGGGCTTGGCTCAGAAAATTCTGTCATATAAAAGACAAGTATAAATGCATAAAACATGAGGAAAAAGAACAAAATGCGGAGCATTTTACGTGTGGCATTTTTGTAAATTGTGAGCTGAACATTTCCTGAAGGTCTCTTTTCCATTTTGTATCTGTGCCGCTTCAGGACCACAATGATGCAGATGTTGCTAAATATAATGGTCATTAATGGCACCAGAGTCATAATTATTATCATATAAGCAAATCTTATTCTCATTGTGTTTGCTGTGGTTATGTTATTGGATGAGATCATCACCGTGCTGTTTGAAGACTCCTTTAAAAAGTCCCATGGGACAGTTGTGAGAAGAATAATGAGGAAGCTCCCCAGAGACACCATTTCTGATACCAGAATTAACCAGGAAACAATCAAGCCAATCCTCTCCTTCACCCACAGAAAAAACCTGATCTTAAAATGAACAATCTTTATGAAATAGAAGAAACTTAGACAGGCACTGAGCCATGAGCAGGAAATGATGGTGTACATAAGTAGTGAATACAGAAGGTAAGTGGTTGACGTGGCCTTTGAGATCCATGGCCAGAAGAATCCACTGAATATGCCAGCTGAGATAACAATGGAAAACAGCATGTTGGAGATGCTGAGTGCAACCCGGATTTTATTGCCCGTCCTCATATTTTTTCTTCTATAGAAATCAAACAGGATAATAATAACAACATAGATGCTGGTCGTGATTCCAGTGATAGCTTCAAGCTCTATCACTGCCAGTAATGTGACAATTGTTTCAGATGCACCGTGAAGACTCATCCTTTCCTTCACGAACTGAACGCTTTTCTTTTGTGTTGAGTGTCTACCATGAGGTGATCTGAAATATGTACAGTATGCTCATGTGGCTACCTTTAAAAGGTAATAGCTGACCTTGTGTACATAGTTCCATCCATCAAATCACTGCAAAGTGTTGGTTTACCTTTTATTTACCTTATTTGCATACCATCACTCTCTTAATGCCTTGACCTTTCTGGTAGAGAAACTCTAGAGGAACGCTATTTGCATAACTGGATATAAATGAATGAATATGCAAATAATGAACAAGAGCATCCAAACATAAAATTCAACGTACGGTAAGTTTAAGCAAACCAGGAATGTCCTTTATGTAAGGAAAAAAAGGCTTTTTTGATCATTTCTATCTTCCTTGCAGAAGGTGAACATTGGGGCAGCATTGGGAGCTGTTGTTCTGGTCGGCAACCACAACCAATTACCTGTTTTGTTTTCTGCCATGAAAAGTAGCCCACGCTGTTTGCCACGGTGTCACAATGATTGGCAGGCATGTTGAAATATGAATGTTTCTAAAGTACATGGTTTATAAAGACATACCTTTTTTTTACATCTTTCAGCATCAGCTTAGCATTTGGGCGCAAGACTTTGGTGCTGGGATCTCAGGACTGAACAGGGAACAGGTTATTTGTCACGCTTTATTTATTTATGGTGGATTTTGCAGCTGGTATATCAATTAAGTGATCCATATACATATATTTTTTCTCTTTCTTTCCATAGGCGCCATTATTTTTATTTACTTACATAGTTTTTATGTACCTCCTGCATAAATTAACTTCCTTTGGGTACTCCAGATTAGTCTTCAGCAGAAAAAGACTGGTAGGTTAAATTGGGTCTAACCTAACCAGTCCTTTTATAATGTGTACTACAACTAGTGGTCTGGTAGGCCAGATTGGGTTCGGAGGTCTCACTCCATCTATATTAGGTACAGCACCTGCAGTTGACCACATTCATACATGCACAGACTGAGTAAACATTGACATAAAATCTTATGAAGATGTATTTGTGTAGGGCAGTGGTGGGCAACCTTTTTTTTCAACTGAGCCAAATCTCGCCAAAACCACGATTGAAATTTATTTTGAGAGCCACATTTTTAAAACTGAAAATACATCCCCCATATAGTAATTCATCCCCCATAGTAATTCATCCCCCATATAGTAATTCATCCCCCATAGTAATTCATCCCCCATAGTAATTCATCCCCCATATAGTAATTCATCCCCCATAGTAATTCATCCCCCATATAGTAATTCATCCCCCATATAGTAATTCATCCCCCATAGTAATTCATCCCCCATATAGTAATTCATGCCCATATAGTAATTCATCCCCCATATAGTAATTCATCCCCCATATAGTAATTAATCACCCATATAGTAATTCATCCCCCATATAGTAATTCATGCCCATATAGTAATTCATCCCCCATATAGTAATTCATCCCCCATATAGTAATTAATCCCCCATATAGTAATTCATCCCCCATATAGTAATTCATCCCCCATATAGTAATTCATGCCCATATAGTAATTCATCCCCCATATAGTAATTCATCCCCCATATAGTAATTAATCCCCCATATAGTAATTCATCCCCCATATAGTTATTCATCCCCCATATAGTAATTCATCACCCATATAGTAATTCATCCCCATATAGTAATTCATCCCCCATATAGTAATTCATCCCCCATAGTAATTCATCCCCCATATAGTAATTCATCCCCCATATAGTAATTCATCCCCCCTATAGTAATTCATTCCCCATATTGTGTCAATTCACTTACCTTTGCTCCGCGCGTTCCTCTTGCCGTGTTCCCGCGCCGTTCCGGTCTTCAGGGCAGACTGTGAGAGGAGAGGAGTTCGTCACGCTGCCCCGCCTACTTCCTGACAGCCAATGTTTGCCACGCTCCGCGGGCCAGATTGAAAGGTCCGCCGTGCCGTATGCGGGCCGTAGTTTGCCCATTGCTGGGCTAGCTGCAGAGTCCTGACTTTTGGGGCGGCCGTCCGAGAGGAGGGAGGGGAGCGGGCGCCCGGCACACAGAAGAGCCGCATTAATGTGTGTAAAGAGCCGCGGCTTGCCTACCACTGGTATAGGGTAATGGAAGAACGTCTTACAGATATAAATGAAAAAAGCTGACAGTACTACCTCTTTAATATAGAAATCACAGTCATTAAATGGGTTAAGGCATCTTTTATGTTGTAGTAAGTTGTATTATCATAAAAAAGACAATCTGGATAGAACGTACACTCACTTTATATCTAATATACTGCATTTTAGAAGTGAGAACCATGAAAACTTCTGATCATTCCAAGCATAGCACCCTTTTAGTATAGGATGCTAGGCAAATTTAGTTTTTTGGCTTGCTCTGTAATCAGAGGAGTAGTGATCATTTGCCTTGGTTTGATCGTGGTTTCACAAGCTAAGGGTTTGGTTGTGCGCCCCACCTTTGGGAGAAGCTGCCAGAGTTTGGGACAAGAAATTCAAATGACTGGCCTAGAAACTGTATTTACCCTGGACAAACCATGGGGTGTTCCCAGGAGGTGGTCTGGAAGTTGGTAAATAGCCTGAAGACCTGGGCAGACTGTCCTGGTGGTTGTTCTAGGACTTATGAGTAGAGACCCCGAATGACTCCCTGGAGTAGTGTAACCAGAGAGACATTTCTCAGCTATTAGACATTAATCATTTTGGAGATTTCTCATGGTTCCCAGCTATGAGAAAAAAGACTGTCCTGTAAATTACCTCATGGTTCCCAGTTGTGAGAGCTACACTGTGTTACCTTTGCCAAGAGAAGAGTTCTCTCTGCCAAGCATTCCCAAGCATTTTGGAGTATCCCATGCCCCTTTCCCTCCGTCTGTTAAAGTGGAGTTCCACTCAAATATGGAATCTCCGCTTGTTTGCCCCCCCCCCCATCCAGTGTCATATATGGCAACGTTTGGGGGGGAGTGGGGAGAGGATACCAAAAAAATGCTCAAAGTGGGCCGTGAGGTAGGCCGGGCGGCCATTATTACTGATCACATGTGAGTTTTATTGTTTGGATTTATTCTGTTACACTGCAATAAACGTATTACACTATTAGTACCATTTCTGCCCCTTGGCCTGGTCATTTCAAGCCTACAAGGTGGAGCCATTTGGGATGTTGTTACCAGTGTGCTGAGTCTCCGGGAGGATTCAGTGAGCGGAAGGGGATCCCTGAGTGTGAATCGCTTCATTTCTGAGAGTCCTATTTTGAGCCTGATGACCTAGTCACCAAAGACCAGACCTGGATGACAACGCATATATCATATACATATAATGCTCTTATTATATGTACTTCTGGTAAGTACATTATTGTACCGGATTTTCTCATCATGAGACACGGAACACAGGAGCACTACTTATGATGAACTCTACCAATCACCGTCAATATTACTTCAGTTTGTTTGTCTATAATAGACTCATACGTCGCTACTTGACGTGATCACCATTGCACCATTCACACACTACCATTAGTGCCCACTTTGAGCATTTTTCATTTATTATTGCTGAGCGTTGCATAACGATTTACATAGAACATGTGAGGTACTCACTAAATGACAGTAAGAAATCAGATTGTCCAATGAAGGAGTAAGAAAATACATGATGATTTACTGAAAGGTAAATAATGTGTTTAATTTGTGGGCAGGGACACCTCACCCTGCATGCGGGGGTTCCTTGCCTCATGTACAGTACATGGTCACCAATGCCCAGCACCAGGCGGGGAACTGTGAAAGTCAACATTAAGACAAAATCCTGGCTTAGAGATGAGCCGCACACTGTGTGCAGTTGTATAGCATACAAGGTCATTCTGTAAAACGTCCTGTCCCATGTTGTGCTGCTACACACCTTTGCTCTACGATCGTTGCTGTTAGGAGAGACATCACTGAGCCTGGGCCCTCTCCACCAATCCAGCATAACTGTCACCTCACCTCCAGTTACAGAATGGGGTCCCACCGTGCACTAGCACAGACCTCATGTATGCACTTCATTGACTCCTTCTCTCTCCCGTACCATGCGGCGAGGTACCTGGGGTCTCCTTACTGTTTATTTTCAAAAATATTAGCCGGCAACTCAGTTGCTTCTTAATCCTGTTTCTTTATTGGTTACAAAATATTAGTACAGGATCCTAATATTTTGGAAGATATCTGGTACCAGTGGATGTTTTTAGCGTGAGTACTGGCCTTCAGCTGTGATTGATTATTGAATGGTTGAGCTTGGGTGGGTTTGATATCTCCTTTCTTTGCGTACGGTCCTGGATACCACTTGGGGAACCGACTGGTAGGGAGGGAGTCAGAATACCGACCCCCTTGCTACCAGAGGACCTGTTGCCTGCTATAGGTACTGCTGCTGATCTACCCTTGGCCACTATACACCTCCAACTCTCCTTCTCAGTTAACCCCTTGTGGTGGCCTTCCTCCTCTACCCTGTGTGTGCTTTGCAGACCTTGTTCTTCTAAATATGCCATGTAGCACCATGCACCCCTTTGTTTTTAGTGCAAACACAGTTCCTCTTATCTAACTGATCATTGGCTGCCCACACATACTTATACAGGTGTTAGTCAATAATGGGTACAGTCCATTACTGGTGGTTCCTCGGTTGCCATATGTTACATGCTTCTGGTGTGGACCTTGTAGCTTGTTCCTATATGGTCCTCTCCAGGGGCTTCACAAGCTAAGCCCTCCTTTGTATATGTGAGCCTACAGCCAGTAAGGGAGGGCCAAAATTACCTGTAATAGGATGTGATACACAGATAACACCTTTCCATCATGGGCAGCCTGATCTAACTGCATGGCTATACATTGCCATCAATACAACAGCAGAAATACATTCACTGTACCCCGGTAGCACCTCCTTACAACTTTGCAAGGTAAGTTGCCCAAGAGATTAATGAATAAGGGGAACTTTGTTGACTTTCATCATCTAATCATAAGCCAATAAAAACACTGTTATTTTGTTGTCCTTGCATATCATTGGGTATTCTTTGAAAACGTTAAGCCGCGGGGCAATTGCCCTTGCCAAGCATAACTTCCCTTGCAAAGTGAACAGTCTATTTGCCTTTAGTAAATTAACCTCAATGATTACAGAGGATTCCAGTGCAATCTACTACCAGAGATCACAAACTTACAGGGATCAGGTCATGCTATTGAGAGCAGAGTCCAAAAACAACATAGAAAGATGAATTATAAGATTCTTTGACCATGTTTTTACTGATTGTATTTATATTTTTATTATACTCTATTTATTTTCACTCTCTAAATATGAGTATGCAAAGAGATGAGCATTTCAAAGGGATGTGGAAGAAGAGATTAAATGGACATGTATTCTTTAATAGATCCAAGTTATACAATTTTTTTCCAGTTGCTGTTGAACTTTGTGAAAGAGGCAGTCAGTATTGATTGTGCTATAGTTATTCAAGCACAATTCTCCCTGGACTGGGATTATGTAATCAGAATGAGTTCAGTTCAGTAGCATTCACACATCTCATCATATTCAACAACATCAGCTGTTACACATTCCATGGAGAGTAGATAAAGCTGAGTTTCTATTGTGGTTATAGTTGAAATGCTGAGGTATATTTTGAAGACTCGTCAAAACTGAAGAAGATACTGAAGAAGATGAACAGCAAAATGTTCTCAATGTTACAAGAACAAGTCCAGTTAAATGGGACTATCTGGTACTAGCTACACCATGACCTGGATAAATAAGTAACTTCACAAGCAATGTATCAGGAATCAGTAGCAGTGATGGCCAGATCTGCATGTCTACACTCAGAAAACTGGGACCAGACTGTGTATGCTTTAAAGAAGAATTTCAGGAAAATGGGTTGACTGCTTGTTTATGTCTTGGGGTGAGGAGAGCGGAAATATGCTTACCTAATTTGCTGACCCTCCAAGCGTAAGACTGGTTCCTGCCACTCCCCCCCCCCCCCAGGCACGCTAGCAGTCTTGTGAAGGGACTGTTCCAGATGTCATCATGCCCATAGACTGGCTCTGGATGTGAGGAGGCAGGAACAGTCCACCACTGGACGTGGGGGAGCACTGTGTTTCAGAGGATTGAATGATTGGGTACGTATAGCCTTTTGGTGCGCCCTGGACAAAATGAGCAGTTAACCCATGCAGTGATGGCATAGCCTCACCGCATGGGACAAGAAGTTTTTTTATGGAGTTCTTCTTTAATTGAGATTTATTTACAGTGAAACAAAATCCATCCAAACAGCTGCACACAGCAAACATAAAAATATTAGTTAGGTTACTTAGAGACAGAATACTTGACTAATTAACCTAACAATAGAAAGCCTAACAAACAACTATGTACAATATATACAAAATAGGAAACATAGAAAAGCAGGGAAAACTGGAGGTGCATGGAGCAGATGGGAAGGAAGGGGGAAGCAAAACTGGGATCAGGAACAAGGGAGAGCAGGTATAATGCAGCAGGGTACAGAGCAAGAGCAAGATCACAAGATCAGAAGTCAATGGCAAACAGAATCTGGCAGCAGCAAAACACTGGAACTAGAGGCACTAGTAGGGGAGAACCTAAATACCCTCCCAGTAGCCAGCAGGAAACAGATTAATGAGATCTTCTGGCTGCTGGGAGATACTGGAGTACACCAGAACAACAACCTTCTGCTTTGGGAAGCCCTGTGCCACCAGCAGGTGATTCAGGTCCTGAAACAATGCAATGTTTAAGGATGTGTTTGTTGAGAGCATACAGAACACTTCAACATCTCCTTTGCCGCATCCTGCAACTTAGGGTTTCCAAGGACCAGAAGGAAAGATTGAACCATAGCATAGGAGGACAACAGTAGCAAAAATACCCAAAACTGGACATTTAAATGGGAGGCAACAGCAAAATAAAAAACAAACACACAAATGTAATAAAACGAATAAGCTAGCAATAGACGCTTTATCTTTAAGACTGTTTTTCCAAAACTTTTTGTTTGTTTGTTGCTTAAGGTCCCCATATTTTTTATCATATTATGGCCATGCTTCTTCAAGGTTCCAACAATACAAACGGTGCTGATTATAACGATGAGGAACGGTAAGCAACTTACAGTTATGGGGGTGCTCAAAATCCCCATGTCTGTGTATAATAAGGAGCTGTTAACACTTATTATTGAATCATTCATAGATTTTCTAGGGTTAATATTGATCAGCATACTCAAGAAACTGCTAAAAAAGGCCAACACTTCTGCTCCAACGATCATCCATGGTATGACAGTGCTGATGTTCTTCTTTGTCCAAACTATGGCCCTGGCTTTGAAATCCATGATTTTTATGCAATAGAAAAAACTGAGAATAGCAGTGAGCCAGGAACTGGAGCTCAGGGTAAACATGGTCATAGAACAGACAATAAAAGTCAAGATAGGATCACTCATCTGAATGCTTCTAGGTGAAAGTATACCACTGAACACCGAAGCGAACACTAAGATTGAGTAGCACACATTTGATATGTTTAGACAAATCCGTATTATGTTCCCTGTTTTCATGATCTTTTTTCTGAATCGACTGAGTATTATGGCCATGACAATTGCATTGGAAAATGTCCCAATGATTGTTTCAAGCAAAAGAACAAGAAGGCAAGCTGAATCGGGAGAACTGAGGAAGGAAGCCATGGATCCCAATTCTGCTGTGGTCAAGAGTGGAGAACGAGTGAGTATGAAATCTTAACACACAACTTGGGGAGAAAAAAATCTCTCACTCAGGCTTCAAGGTTGTATTTTTAACCGCGGCTAAAGACAAATATCACTTTTTGAACAGATACTGTGCTTTTGCATAGTGAGTATGGGAATTTACATAGCACATACTGCATAGATGGAAATACTCAAGCAGGTCTCACGTTTTGTAAATCATTAGGTTACTGGAGATTTTTTTTCCATTATCTATTGAAAGCACGGATAGCAAAGAAGTGACCTTTTGTGACAGAACAAATGAGATAAGAGTAATTGTCAACACATATTTTTGAAAAAATGGGGCTTGCCCAATGAGGCAATACATACCAGGGGCAGACTGACAACTCATGGGGCCCCCGGGCAATAGGGGATCATGGGGCCCCTGTGTCCTTGCCCAAACTCAAAAAAGACTATGAAAAAGGTACCAGGGGGATCTCCTGGGGCCCCCTACTGACCCTGGGCCCTCGGGCAGTGCCCGAGCTTCCAAATGGTCAGTCCACCCCTGATACATACAGTATATCATACTGTTAAAATTCATCCATTTATTGAAAAATCAGTAAAACATGACGTGTTTCCTAACAATATTTTTGTTGCATATACAGTATACACACTTCAAGTAAATGTATTCATAAATACAAGCATGCGATACAGAAGAATTCTTCACATGTGTGTCAGGGCATATCATTATTAATCCCGCCATCCTTAGTGTAACTTGGCTCCTTGATGTATGAACGGATGTGATCGGGGGGTAGAACAATGTGTCACAATGCGTTTTGTGGGTCTCCAACCCCATTTCTTCAGGTTTTTTGATACTATAAATAACAGTAATAAGAAGGACCAATTGAAATAAAAAATTGAAATTAGGATATTAGTTAGTGACTATTGCACCAACCTCTACTCCCCAAAAGAAACAGAAATAGTAGCAGCTGACAGGTTCTTATCAGGTGTCACTAACTCTATTGATCCTGCAGGTTTGTCAGCCACTAACCCTCCCTTGATGTTTTAAGAGCTGCACTCTGCCATCACATCCTTTAGGAGGAGCAGGACTATGGGCTGCCACAGTCTCCCAGAGGAGCTCTATGTAGCACTTTAGGATCTCATGGGCTTGGACCTGCTGGAGTTCCATGAGGAGATCGCAGTGG
This sequence comes from Staurois parvus, assembly GCF_062004578.1. NCBI lineage: Eukaryota > Metazoa > Chordata > Amphibia > Anura > Ranidae > Staurois > Staurois parvus. Next base: position 2,790,323 of record NW_028318299.1, read on the forward strand.
AGGGCAGAATGCCTCCTTTGCTCAGGAAGGGGATGATCTCTATCTTTTATAGGAAAAAGGGGGAGGGATGTGATTTGAAAAATTGGCATCCCATCTCTTTCTTGAACTTGGACTACAAGATCCTCATCAAGGTACTGGCCAACCAGCTGAAAGCTGTCATCAGACAGATCATCCACCTGAATCAGACTTGTGGCATTCCTGGCCACAGGAATGCAGACAGCCTTGCACTTGTCTGGGACATGGTCCAGTTCATCAAAGACCTCCTTATACATGAGGCACTGGTCAGTCTTGACAAGGAAAAGGCCATTGATCGTGTCTCACGGTGGTTTATGCACATGTTTGGTCTGGGAAATGTTTTGTTTGTATGTTGACCTTGAAAATAGAGTTCCATCCTTCCAAACTAAAAGTGTTTGAGAGCATGCCAGTCCTTCAGCTTACTATTTACTAATGACCAATGACTAACATTGTTTATAATTTAAATTAAGTGATTATGAGTTAGATGGAATGCAAATATCTAAAATAATAATAGCATTAGGCTTCCCAATAAAGGGGAATGGATCTCATTAGGTGCAAATGATTGAGTCTGGCATGGTTATGTTTAACCTTTTCAATGCCAGGTTTGTACATCGATCTGACAGCAGGGAGGTTTACACACACTCCCAATGTCTGCAGCCATAGGGATTTTGTGTGTAAATCTGACAAACCGACTTCCAGCTGTCAGATAAAAGCAGTCCGTCACCTCTGGCAGCACTGAATTGCTTTCATATTCCCCAGTAATGAGCGTTGCCCCCCACCACGTGACCAGGGCTCTGCTTGCCTATCTACGGGAGTGAAGTGTAAAATGTCTCTACAGTTTCCCCTATCAGTTTTCCCAGCCAGTATGATCAGGAAATAAAGTAATGTAGAGTGTCTGCATTGTATTACATTCAGTGGAGTGCAGAGGAGGGTCTAAAAGACCCTGGATGTCTCATAAAAGAGTATCTGTCACAAAAGAAATCATCACATTTGATGAAAAAAGAATGTAAAATTGTGGTTTGTGAAATTCACTGCTATACGTAATCATAATTTGTAAAACAAAAATCCTGATCACTTCCCCAAGGTAGTACAATGTCACTATGGTAACAATACATTGCACCGGTCACAATGTTTACAAAAATGTAAGAAAAAAATTGGAAAATTGAAAATATGTATAAACTGTATATACTGTGTGATTGTCACTCCAACAACAGTCCTAAGTAGCTGGAAAACTAATTACAGCTTTGGCATCGAACTCCATGATTTTATTCATAATCATACTTATCCAGTTGTCCCTGATTCCAGTATAACACAGCTGGTTGTGACCTGGTTCATCACAGAAACGCAGTTAAGTACAAAGAGGTCTTTGTTCACTCCGTCTAATGGCTTGACTTTGAATAAATGCATATCTAGAGCTATTGTCTTTATTTGGGGGGGGGGGGGGACTAGAAAGTAAGGCAACTGACACTGTCCAAGCACAGAAGAAGACTGATATAAACTATATAAAATGTATTATAAATCTCAGGCCAAGTGTAGTCTAAGAAAATATTCGGAGTCTATGTACACGAATGGGGCACATGCTATTGTCAGGACCGGAATCTGAACCCTCAACCTCTGATGTATCCAGAAGTGACTCTCTTACTGAGCCACCTGGACAGCTTCTTGTCTGGACCAGGGGCGGACTGACCATTTGGAAACTCGGGCACTGCCCGAGGGCCCGGGGTCAGTAGGGGGCCCCATGAGATGCCCCTGGTACCTTTTTCATAGGCTTTTTTGAGTTTGGGCAAGGACACAGGGGCCCCATGATCCCCTATTGCCCGGGGGCCCCATGAGTTGTCAGTCCGCCCCTGGTCTGGACCCTTGGATAGTCTTATCTTGTACCTTGTTTCTTGTGAAACTTGAACTCCTTGCTCCTCCCATGAACTTACTATTCAAGCCATGCCTTTCCACTTCTAGTTTGCCAAATTATTGCACTCCCTCCAGCAGATATCTTGTTCCTTTGCATACCTGCAGCTGTCCTTATCTCCACTACCACTCTTCAATAACCTTTTCCTTGTTCCTCGACTACAATTTCACTTGATCCCAACCTGCAGCCACTTGTTACTGACCTTTGGCTTGTTTACTGAATATGCTTCTGCTTGATCCCTAACTGCTATATCAGCCACAGGACCCCGGCTTGCTCCCCTCCTGGTGGGGGTGATCCTCATGGATGTGACCTGGTACTAACACACAGCAAAACCCATCTCCACCATAAGGAGCTCTGGTGAATACCAGTTAGTGGTTAGATCCCACACATTGCATGAGCCTGCATCATCCTCCAGGGTGACCTGCTTGTGTACGTATCCAGCTGGTTGGTGGGAGACTCTCTATTGCTATAGCTACTTGTCTCCAAGCCTGACCCTTGACCATGGCAGCTAAAGTAACAAGACTTTTGCTCCTTGCATCTCATCCATTTTTATGGTGGGAACACATGAAAGAGGAGATGAAAATACTGGTAAATACCAAAAAAGAGTTTAAATACAAAGATAGTCTTATGAATTGCTAATCAAAGAACAGAACAGAACCATATGATTATTTACATAGTATTTTCATGTATATAGCTCTGGAAGTAAACTGATATCACCTTATTATTTTAAGAACTGCTTGGTCATTGCAGGTGTCCAAGGTCTTTCATTGTCTCACTGACATCCAGCTTTGGGTACATGCAAAATGATAGTATAGACTTGCTTTCAGCAGATGCTGGAGCGCCATATTAAGTTTCTGTATTTATTTTAGGCTAACACTAAAATCACAACTGATATTTCAGCTGTAGGTAGATTCTAGCGCACGGAACAATCTTTATATTTGTTGATTCTCTTGAGGCAACAAATGCTTGAGTTCTTAAGCTTGTACATTAAAATGGGGGCCCACTCTCCATGTGAGATATTTAACCTGCGATATATACTTTAGGAACATTGAAGAACATTTGTTGCAGGATGTGTGGGAATCCAAGGAGGTTATGAGAAGAAAACTATGGTGATGGTGATATGATCTCTCTGCTGGAATCTCGAAGAGGTATAAAGGTTCAGAAAGTGACTTAGCTCACCAATTTCCACCAGTAGTTGAAGCATCGTGTTTTAGTAGACTGAACCTTATATAACTTGGTGACTCCAGTATATAAAGTTTTTGTATATCTTTTCTCTGAGTCCGCAATCACTCTTGGTGAAGAAGGTAATATCAGGACTCCCCCCCCCCCCCTCATAGTTTGTATTCTTCATCATTGGGGGTATTAGGGTCAGGTGTGGGAATGTTTTTTTTTCTTTTTCATGTCCCTTTGACATGCTTTCCATTTGATTTTATTTCTCTTGTGAGTATTTTACTTTTTATCAATAAATCTAGTTTGTAAAGGTAATGCACTAGGCCCGTGCTCCCTCTTTTTGTCTCTTCATATACAGTTCTCTTTGGATTTCCCTGGTCCGCTGAGGGCAGCAAGGCTTGCATTCTTTTTATACAGATGTGGGGATATTGACAAGGTGGAGTCCATTGTCCAGCGCAGGAGCTCAGGCATTCGGTTAATTTTTCATCCTCCAGATGCTCAATTGCCACTTTTGAGTATATATATAGTACAGTCAGATCAGTCCCTGCTCTCAAGAATCAAGTAGAGGAAAGTACAATCTGAGGTTTCTAACTCACATTCATACATATTATGGCCCACATATGGATATACAGTATGTCTTCGCTGTGGCACATTTAAAGTCCCGATAAAACCTTCTCCACCGTGAGTGGTTTTGGCATTGGAAGAAGGATATTTCAATTAATTCTTGAGAGTGCTGGTTGGTACCTTGAGAACTTTACTATGAAAAAAATTAATATAAAAAAAACGGTGAACTTATATAAGTTGATTTTTTTCTTGATATAAATTTTATATATAATTTGTTTGTATTCACATACGTTTAAAGAAAGCTCTGCACTTTTATATTTATGTATTGAAATTCACGCACATGGTATGAGTATGTGTTAGTGTGAGCTGCTTTCTGTAGTATGTATTGTTTGATTTGAGATATTTTTGTAGTATCTGAGACTGCTCGTGAGAAGTTTTGATTATTTTGTAACTTTACCGAGACGGTTCCACCCATGATATAATTAGTAATACTAATGAAGTTTTCCCAAGAAAACTGTTTCAAAGGTGAGCAAAATCTCATCCACCAGTCTTTCCAGTATGATTTACAGGCTGGTTTGGCAATAGTAGGGCTGAGGAGAAAACATCCTTCAAAGAACTATTAGGAGCTGTGTTGCCCTGTGGAAAGTGATCTCTGTTGGATTGCTTTTTAGATGGCACTTAACAAGTGGCTGGAAGGTGATACGCTTCCTCCCAGGGGCGGACTGACCATTTGGAAACTCAGGCATTGCCCAAGGGCCCGGGGTCAGTAGGGGGTCCCATGAGATGCTCCTGGTACCTTTTTCATAGGCTTTTTTGAGTTTGGGCAAGGACACAGGGGCCCCATGATTCCCTATTGCCCGGGGGCCCCATGAGTTGTCAGTCCGCCCCTGCTTCCTCCTCACTATCTCTTTTAACCCTGCAAAGCCTGCACCACCACACTGCAACCATGTGCATTGCATTAGGATTGCAGAGAGCTGGCAGTGCATCCCAATGACTTGGATAAGTCATTCTTGGTGGTGCCCACCAAACACATGACAGGAGAATTCATTTTTCCGAAAAGCAACACAGCCATGGCATGTGTACATTCCCCTCTGGCTGCCATGTTGGATTAAGGGAGAAGGTCTAGGGATGGTAAAACCATGGCTCAACCACCTGCTTTAATTGCCCCCCCCCCTTTACTTCAGGTGTAAGTGAGGACTCAAAATGGTTCAGAAAATTGATATCTTCCTGATTCCTGTCTTTGGAAGACATTTATCATAAACGTGTCTATAAAGCATTACAGTTAGTGAAGGACCCTTCTCACCCCTCACTGTTTACCTGCCTGCCACCTGGGAGGTGTATTAAGACAATGAAAGCACACATAGTTGGGTTGGGGAATAGTTTTTATCCTGGTAGAAAGGAGCCAGGTACCCTACCAGCATATCTTTGCAGTGTGAGAGGAAACCAAAGTAAGTGGAGGAAACCCACACAGGCACAGGGAGAACATGCAAACTCCAGGCAGGTGGTGCCGTGGTTGGGATTTGAACCGACAACCTTAGTACTGTTAGGGGGAAGCTGTTATATATTTATTGATGAGTTTAAGGTACCCTTAGCAGTAAAACTACTGCAAAAAAAACAACAATGTGCCATTGTTCACTGCTGCGATGATAGTTTAATGCTTGGGAACATAACAATTAGGTGCCTATTTACAAAAAGCTCACTGAACCTTTCACTGAGTGACTCAATATTTGCACAATTTTCACTAATAATTCCCCAAATGTGAATATTATGAGTGAAATGTTGTTTTCTATTTCTATTTCGTATGATCATCAACTCCATCTAGAGGCCACTATGGGTTTTTTTCCTGAAATTACACAATCTGAAAAATACCACATTATGGCCACTAGATGGTGCTGATGATTATCAATTATCGTTTACATCTGTTTAAATCCATCAAGACCAACAATGCCATCATCAGTCCCTCTCCGCAAGCCAAAGTCCTAGGTGTCACTCTAGACTCAAATCTATCCTTCCAACCCCATGTCCAATCGCTGGCAAACTCATGCAGGCTCCACCTCTGCAACATCTCCAAAATACATTCGTTCCTAACCCCAGACAGTACTAAACAACTCCCTTATTATCTCATGTCTGGACTACTGCAACTCCCTCCTCACCGGCCTACCTCATCACAGACTATCCCTGCTTCAGTCTATTCTGAATTCAGCGGCCAGACTCATCCACCTTACCAACCGCTCCGCTTCTGCCACCCCCCTCTGTCATTCCCTCCACTGGCCTCCACTCAGTGTCCTCTACCCCCCTCTGTCATTCCCTCCACTGGCCTCCACTCAGTGTCCTCCACCCCCCTCTGTCATTCCCTCCACTGGCCTCCACTCAGTGTCCTCCACCCCCCTCTGTCAATCCCTCCACTGGTCTCCACGCAGTGTCCTCCACCCGCCTCTGTCATTCCCTCCACTGGCCTCCACTCAGTGTCCTCCACCCCCCTCTGTCATTCCCTCCACTGGCCTCCACTCAGTGTCCTCCACCCCCCTCTGTCAATCCCTCCACTGGCTTCCTATTGCCCAACGCATAAAATTCAAACTTCTAACTCTGACCTACAAAGCCATTTATAACACCGTCCCAAACTACCTCACCGACCTGATACCCAGATACCACCCAACCCATACTCTTTGCTCCTCACAAGACCTCCTACTTTCTAGCTCCCTGGTCTCCACCTCCCACGCCTGACTGCAGGACTTCTCCAGGACTTCCCCCATCCTCTGGAACTCACTACCCTAATCCATCAGACTGTCACCTACCCTCCTCACCTTAAGGCGCACCCTGAAAACCCATCTCTTCAGAGAAGCCTACCCCACCCTCACCTAACAGCCGATCTCCTCCACTCCTCCTGCCACTCCATCCCCCACAGCCACTTCCTCCTGTACCACAATCCCCTCCCTCCTAGATTGTAAGCTCCAAAAGAGCAGGGCCCTCGAACCCCTCATGTATTGTATTGTTACTGTATTGTCTCATGTTCTGTCCCCCACTATAATGTACAGCTCTGAGCAAACCTTTTGGCGGTATATAAATACTGTATAATAATAATACTGAGACATTCACACAGTGAATTCTTTATAAGTTGACCTTTTAAAGTGGGAAAGATTGCTAAAGACAATGACTAAATGTTGCATATTAAACACACACCTATACACAGTGAAAAGTATACCTTATGGCTCTGCTCCAAGCTGTAGATGGAAGGAAAAGGATCACCTCACCGGCAAGTGAGAAGAGGGGAGTCCGAGCGATTCCAGTGTCAGCCAATACCAGTGAAGGGATGGACGCTGCCTAACCTCTTCCCAACCGCCCTATAGCAGAAATACTGCTGCAGGATGGCACAGGTGCACAAAATCACATATATATATATAGATCATTTTGCATTTCAGGGTAGGGGGCACGTGCAAGGAGCGAGTGCGCCCTACCCGAGCCGCCATTCACAGCTGTCAATCACTGGGTCCCATCCGGAGATTACTTTCCAGCACCCAGTGATCTCCGAGGATCACCGATGGGGAGGATAACTGTTTGTAAACAAAGCAGTTCTCCTCCCTGTCAGCTCGTACACACTGCTTTGGATGGCTGTACACAGCACTGGCATGCAAATCAGTGTGATTACAGTGAAGCACACTGGCAAAGCACAGTGTAAAATAGCACACAGTTAACCCTTTGATCTCCCCACATGTTAACCCCTTCCTGCCCAGTGCCATTAGTACAGTGTCAGTGCTTTTTTTTAGCACTGATCACTGTATTGGTGTCACTGGGGATGTTGGTGACACTAAGTCAGTTCCCCCCCAGTGTCAGAATGCCCACCACAGTCCCGAAGTCCCGCTATAAGTCTCTGATCGCCGCCATTACTAGTAAAAATATTTTTTTAAAAGCCCAGTATATAACGTCATTTGTAAACACCAGAACTTTCACGTAAAACAATTAATTTACTTGTATTGAGATTTTTTTTAGCAAAGACACGGAGCAGAATACATTTTGGCCTAAATTTATGCTGAAATTTGATTTTAAAATTTTTTACTGGACAGATTTAATAGCAAAAAGTCAAGAATATTGAAGGCACAGACAGCATGAACAATCATTCAGTCCCAGTTGGACCATGTTGAAATAAAAAGGAGGAATCTCTCTCTCCCCCCCTCTCTCTTCCCTCTCTCCCTCTCTCTCCCCCCCTCTCCCCCCCCCCCCCTTCTCTCTCTCTCTCTCTCCCCCACTACAAACCATTTTTTTTACATTTCCACTATAACACAAAAATGGACTCTTTAATTAAAAGTTGATAAATGTTCTTTTCCTAAAAATTAGAGCTAGTTTTAATGTCATATGATACAACGTAATAATCAAACACACAATGATTTCCGTGCGGTCTGCTGTCTGTAACATTTCCTGTTCAATTTCCTGTAAAATGGTTTGGGAGACCCGCCCTCCTTATCAGGGTAACACAGTACAGAGACAACCAGACCGAGAGAGCTGATCTCTGTGAGGTTATTCCTGAGACATGAATTGTTAAAGTGACATTGAAGGCTCATTTTTATCTGCTTTTTAAATAACAAACATGTCATACTTACTGTACCTGCTCTGTGTAATGGTTTTGAATGGAGCATCCCCGATCCGTCTCTTCTCGGGTCCCATACCAGCACTCCTGGTCCTCCTACCCCCCTGCTGAGTGCCCCCGTAGCCACTTGCCACTTGCATGCTTACTCCTGAGCCCCACTCTGTGTGTCCATTGACACACACAATGGGACTCAGTCCCTCCCCACTGGCTGTGATTGGCAGCAGCAGGAGCCAGTGGCTCCTGCTGCTGTATCTGGGCAAATGAAGAGGGATAGAGCCAGGAGAGTTAGCTTCTCCCATGTACATTGCTGGATTGGGATTGGGCTCAGGTAAGTATGTAGGGGGCCTGGGGGAGGGGGCAGCACACAGAAAGTTTTTTTACTTTCACGCATAGAATACATCAAATTATTAAGAAAAAACCTTCAGCCTTTACAACCACTTTAATGTGAATACATAAACAAGTACAATGAAAACGTTATCTTTTCACCCTAAATTATATTTTTCTGAAGTCTTTAAAATGTTCAACATTTTATTGCACAATGCTTAAACAACAGTCTTTAGTTTTATGAAACTCCTGGCTGCTATGAAAAAAAAACAAGGAAAAATTATTTAGTTTAAAAGTTTTACTAAACTCTCTTTTAATATTCAAACAAACAAACAAACAAATCCCTTCCATTTAAATAATAATCATCATCATAAAATACATGCAAATTGTTATTTATTTTTTGCATAAAAATCATAATTTTTATTACATGTCCTAACGTTATTATCTATGAAAAAGAGATAAAATGTTATATTCAATGCACGTCTTTGTATTAGCCACTTCCCGCTGGCCGTACGCATATATGCAGCCTCTCGTTGGATGGGCTTTAATGCCGCATGGCTGCATATATGCATTAATAACTAAAGATTTTAAATTGGAAAGTGAACTCCCTGCATGCTCCCAGCGCAGTAACAAATTGGGTATTGGAAAGCTCCCAATGAATACCTGCAATTGCGAGCTTTCCAATCATGTGACCGCTGTGACTGCCAATCACAACAGTCACATGATCACATGCCCACCTCCCAGCATTTAGATCCTGATAAAGGGTTGGGAGGCAGCAGCTGGAAGGGGTTAATCTAAGAAGGAACGATAACAACTGAATAGCCCACACAGGGGTTACAGATAATCAAATAAGGCTGGATATAGAATACAAAACACATGAATTAAAGGCTCGGGGTTTTTCACCTTAAGGCATTCTATGCATTAAAGTCATTTTAAAGCCTAAAAATTCTTTACCCTAATGCATTCCTTGAATTAAAATAGAAAATGTATAGGCATCAGCATTCACGCTCTCACCCCCCCCCCCCTTTTTACTTACCTGTTAATCAAAACCAGTGAGCAGGAAGAGGGGGCCGGGCCGAGTCCCACTGTCTGCATCAATGAACGCAGCAGCAGGGCTCAGGACTGAGCATGCACGAATGCTGCTATGGGAAGCAGTTTCCCGTAGGGGTAATGGACAGAGTGGAGGGGCCTGGCGCATTAGCAGGGGACCCAAGAAGAGGAGGTTTGTGGACTCTCTGTGCAGTTCCATTGCACACAGCAGGTAAGTATTGAAATGTTTGTTATGTTTTTGAAAAAAAAAATCCTTACAATCACTTTAAGGTAAAAAAAAAAACCTTCTGGGTGCAGTCCCCCCCCCCCCCAATAGTTATCTGAGCCCCATCTCCATTCAGTTATTTGCATGAGAGCAGCAGCCCCCTGGGTTCTTTCTCTCCTCATTGGCTCACACATAGCCACTGCTGTTATCAATCACAGCCAGTGAACAAAGGAGGAGAGAGTGGGGGTGGGGCCAATGGACAAGGTCCACTCACAAGAGTGCAGCTCAGGAGGTAGCCTACTTGAGTGCCCCAATAGCAAGAGACTTGTTATTGGGGACACTCGGCAGGGAGGAGGAGCCAGGACCTCTGGCGAGGGACCCAAAAAAGAAGAGGATCGGGGCTGTTCTGTGCAAAACCATTTCACAAAGCAGGTAAGTATAACATGTACAAAAAAATCTTCCTTTATAATCACTTTAGGGCTTCAATGTAGGAGCACAAGACCAACAAGACACCTCAAGATATAGGTTCCACTTAAGAGGGGAGTCCCCACTGGGACCAGAGGGAACAGGGAAATGAAGACAAGCAAAGAAAGCTGTAGGGCTAAAGACAATATAAAAAAAAAGAAGGTAAAGTGAGACTGAAGAGAAAGAAAGATGGGGGAAAAAAGCCAATCCTCCACCGATCCAAAATTCAGGTAAAGAATTAAGGGGCACTCAGACTGTCAGGTTTTAAGAACAGTAAGGCATAGGAGAGCCATAGGTTCCCAAATTTTAAAGAATTTCAATTGTGAACGATAGACATCTTTTCATTCAGATAAAACGCCATTTTGAAATAAACACATTAAACACTTTACATAGCAAAATACAATTAAATGATTATTTATAGGTCCATTTTATAACTTGTAAGTCAAGATACAGAAGTATATTTACAAACCAAATGGATATTTGAATGATGATGAAAGAGAAACATTCTTTTTGGAAATCACCTAGATAAACTGAAATTCAAACAAATTATTTTTCTACAGTATGTCTAAACATTGTATTTAATCTATAACTAGCATTGCTTTTCATTCAAGTGTAAATCTGATGACTAAATGAAAAAAAAAAGAAAATATACAGTAAATAAGTACAACAAGAATTTACATTATTTGTATACAATTCAGTATGTTCCAAAAATTTTTTTTTTTCACTAACATTCAAATTTTCAGGACCGGTCTTCATGGTGTACCCCTTCTCAAGTCTTCATTGTGTTCCCCTCTTAAGTATTCCTGGTGTACCCCTTCTCAAGTCTTCATGATGTTACCCTTCCTAAGTCGTCATGGTGTGCCCCCTCTCAAGTCTTCATGGTGTATCCCCTCTCAAGCCGTCATGGTGTGCCCCCTCTCAAGTCTTCATGGTGTATCCCCTCTCAAGTCTTCATGATGTTACCCTTCCTAAGTCGTCATGGTGTGCCCCCTCTCAAGTCTTCATGGTGTATCCCCTCTCAAGTCTTCATGATGTTACCCTTCCTAAGTCGTCATGGTGTGCCCCCTCTCAAGTCTTCATTGTGTTCCCCTCTCAAGTCTTCATGGTGTATCCCCTCTCAAGTCGTCATGGTGTATCCCCTCTCAAGTCGTCATGGTGTATCCCCTCTCAAGTCGTCATGGTGTTACCCTTCCTAAGTCGTCATGGTGTACCTCACTCCAAAGTCTTCATGGTGTACCCTCTCTCACATCTTTATTTTGTACCCCTTCTCAAGTCTTCATAGTGTGCCCCTCTCAAGTCTTCATGGTGTACCCCCTCTCAAGTCTTCATTGTGAACCCCCTTCTAAAGACTTCATGGTGCATCCTCTCTCAAGTCTTCATGGTGTACCCCCTCTCAAGTTTTTATGGTGTGCCCCCTCTCAAGTCTTCATGGTGTGCCCCCTCTCAAGTCTTCATGGTGTGCCCCCTCTCAACTCTTCATGGTGTATGCACTCTCAAGTCTTCATTGTGTACCCCCCTCTAAAGTCTTCATGGTGCATCCTCTCTCAAGTCTTCATGGTGTACCCCCTCTCAAGTCTTCCTGGAGTACCCCCTCTCAACTCTTCTTGGTGTACCTCCTCTCAAGTCTTCATGGTGTACCCTCTCTCAAGTCTTCATGGTATACCCCTTCTTCTAAGAACAAAGCATATACTAAACAAGTAAGGTTTTGTACTGCTTGGACTTTGGAAGAAGGGGGAACACCCTGAAAGCTTGTCCTGAAATTTTGAGTGCTAGCTCAAATAAAAAAAGTATAATGGACAGTACTCAAAGGTTTTTGTTGTAAGTGCACTAATACAATCACCTCAAGCGTCAATTATATACAATTTACTCTTCTCTGCTTTCCTCTGCTTCTTCTGATTCAGTACTGAGGTGAAATAGCTTCATCCACGCTTTCTTCAACTTTGTTGTGGCAAGAGATAGGAGAATCGATTGGGTTAGACCAAACGAACACATTATAACCAAAAAAACCCAAAAGCCAACACTAAATAATGCAAAGATATTAAAGTAAAAAAGAAACAGAACTACATAGATCATTGCATAGAAAATCAAAAGGCGTATCAGAATTCTTATTGTGTTTTCATATCTGTTTACACAGACATTGCTGGATGATGGTGATTTGGTCTTTGTCATTTTTATTCTGTGGAGGTGTAGCGAAAATGCGGTGGAAGCGGTGGTCAACCCACTAATCAGAAATGGAATGAAACTGCACACGAACAAGATGTAGAGGTTATCATTAAATATACCATTTGAAGACCTATGCGACATTGATATGTTAATGGAGTGGACAACTGGGATGTTTTTAGAAAGTTTCCTATCTACCAGAAACTGAACCACATTGAAAGAAGAACTGAAACAAGACAATGCCACAGACATGAAGATCATCCATGGAACAAGGGAGGAAATCTTCATCTTCAGGTGTGAGAGAAAGTCCGAGGTGAAGCTTTCGATTTTGACATAATAGAAAAAGCAGAGAGAGGCTGTCAGCCACAATGAAGTGATAAAGACAAATGAGATAGCAATAAAGACAGCAAGTGACATATTAGGAATCACAAAAATTAGAGGCCAAAAATAAAAAAGTAAAATATCGCTAAAAGCTATGCAGGTGTAACAAACGTTGGAGATGCTTAAAGCCACAATGATTTTGTCGCTGCCACTTATCGGCTTCTGGTGTTTACAGCAATTTAAGGAAAAAATGGAGATGATGAAAAAGTTCGTAAAAATTCCAATTAAGGACTCCAAAGATATTATAATAAAACATACCAGACCTACGGAGCTTTTAGTAGCCATTAGTGAGGGAAAAAACACAACTCAAAGTCCAAGAAATTCTGTCGGATGCTCTTATGTCCTCCTTGTCGCACCGTTCGGGTTATTGATCATCAAGAACTGAAGAAGCGTAAGATAAAAATTCAATGTATCCCTCAATATCCAGGCATGTTAACCAAAATGGAAAATATTAAAATGTGCTGCTGCTGGCCAAACATATAAGAGAACCTGAGCTAGGCAGCCTTTAGAGGGCATCCAGTCCACCAATCAGCATCAACTACATAATACTTAGGCAAAGCGGGATATGATTTGAGAACCCTTTATACAAAGTGATAATGATGCTGATGAGCCAGCTTAAAGGATAATGGGTGATTTACAAACATGTAAACAGTCAGATAATCAGGGTATTTAACATTCAACTGGTTTCAAATATAGACATCCTGTTGCCAAAGCAAAAGACAAATATGAGGAATATATAAATAAAAAAAAAAGAAAAGTCCTTCTTGGAGACACTTGCCAATATGAGCATTGATGTCACTATCACCTGTGATGGAGCCTTCCATAGTTGTCTGTATCTACACTATTTTCACAACCTTGGCCCCTACAGACTGCTATGAGCTCTGTCCTATATATTTTCATTTCTCCATAACTAAAGATGCTATTAAGTGCTAATGAGGTTTATAGATTTTTATGCAAAACAGCTGCTTTGTTGTGGCTGTGAATTTGTTTTCCCTTCAGATTAGTGGCTTGGATACATGCAAAGTCCTGACCACACAGATATACCATCTATCTCGTCATCTGCTTAGCTATGTCAACAGAGCAGGAGTGAGGATTTGCATCTGGAAGCTCATGATGGCGCTTTGACAAATGAGAGGATTACATGTTGTCTGCTTCAGCTTAGTGATAAGACCTAAGTTTAACTTGTAGAGACATCACAGGCTTTGAGGCTGTCCCCAAGGCAATGGAGAGACAAGTGTGGGAGATTACTGACCTTTAAAAACTTGTTACCCATCTGTTATGCCAACATACACTCACCAGCCACTTTATTAGGTTCACCTGTTTAATTTCTTGGTCACACAAATTGCTAATCACCCAATCACTTGGCAGCAATTCAATGCATTCAATATATTTCAGTAGTTTTTGAAATACTCAGAACAGCTCTTCTGGCACCAACAACTAAGTCACATTCAAAGTCACTTAAATCCCCTTTCTTCCCCATTCTGATGCTGCCGTGTGATTGGCTGATTAGCAATTTGTGTTACCAAGCAATTGAACAGGTGAACCTAATAAAGTGGCCGGTGAGTGCACAAGCAATATATCTGCTTAACCTCCCTGGCGGTATGATTCTTTCCGATTTTTTGTGCTGAAAGCGGTACCATTTTTTTGCATGGAAATATGTAGTTTTTTTATTGTAGGCTGTCATTTTTAAGAATAACTCACTGAAATCTGTCCGAACAAGAGTCTAGTAAACATCCCGGGGAGGATAAAATTCGAAACACGAAATCATAAATTATAATTTAATAAATAATCATAAAAAATAATAATATAATAATAATAAATTTAATTCAATAATATAATCAAACCAAAAACACTGAAATTTGAAATACAGAGGCAAATTCGCACATCGCTGAGCAAAGTCACAAAATTGTTTTCAGTGTCTGATGAAGAATTTCCCCCACCAATCATTATCACTCAATTCTGCAAGTGGTTCTGATTTACTATCGCTGTTCTCTAGCCGGTCTAAAACCGCGTCTGACCTAAAGGGACGCTTTTTGGACGCCGTGGACGTTTCTCAGTTTCCAGGCAGAAAGAACAGACAAAATGCAGGCAGGGCGCCGGACAAAGCACTCGGGACAAAATGTATGTGAAATGCATTGAAATAGCAATGACAGCAAAAATGTCATTTTTTAAAAAATTCTAATTTCCCGCCGGTTCCGGCGCCCGTACGTCCCGACGTCACAGGGACCGGAACACAGAAGCCGGATGCCGGCATCGGCCGGAGGAGATGACCGGGGACGCTGCAGGGGACACATCGCGGGAGCGAAGGACAAGGTAAGCGCTGCAGGGACCCCCAGAGCAGCGCCGCATGGTAAGCCCGAGTGTAGCTCGGGGGTTACCGCTTTTGGTATAGAAATTTTACCCCGAGCTACACTCGGGAATACCGCCAAGAAGGTTAATCAAAACAACCAATAGACAAAATGGCTTTTCCACTTTCCCTCTCAGTATTGAACCCAGATGGTCAACATGACAGCCTCCATGTTTCAAACATTAAATATTTCCTTTAAAGCAGACCTAAATTTGGATTTAAAAAACCAAAACCATGACTTTTGTCAATACCCTACCATTCCCATGTCAATCATAATGTTAGAAAATCCCATTGATACCTTTGTTGTCCATTTTTAGTTGTGAACCCATTCTTTTTTGTGAGCAGGGAAGGGCTGTGGGAGGGGAATAAAAGTAATGGTCTATCTGTAGGCTGGGGAGATTGAGTAAAGTAAATATGTAGCACAAATTAGATTCAATGAGAAAAGTTTCCTTTAATGCATGATCTCATAGATGCATGGGCCCTTCAACGGGTATGGCAAAATGGAGAAAATATTTAAAGAGATCCTCCACCAATAAAAAAAAAGAGGCCTTCCAGGGCCTTTGGAACATAATGATGCAATATTCCCACCAAAACCATATAAGCAGCAATAACAAAGAGCATAGTGTCAGGAACCATGAACCAGGCTGAGACAGAAAGTGCTGTTAAAATCACACCTTTAATGAAATAGAAAATATAACATAGATCAGGAAAGTTGTCAAAACAGAAGCCAGGGGTTGGATGCCAAAGCAGGTTATCAGATGAGCCAGAGTCAGGAAACCAGAAGTCAGAGCAGTCAGGAACCAAAAATCGGGAACAGGACTCAGAAGAGAAGTCATCCAGTCCAAGTTGTACACAGGAACACAGGCAGGAACACACTGGAGATCATAAAACATACAAGGGCAAGGAGGAAATGAGCTAATCTGCTAAAATAGCAAAAAGGGGCTGGCTGTGAGCTGGACTAATGAGGCAGTTAATGGTATCCAGGTGAATCTCTGCGGAGACAACAAGTGGCTGGTAATTAATCGACAGCAGAGCAGCTTCTGAGCACCGAAAGGAAAGAGCTGCTCATTACATAGAAGGAACCCAACCCTGACACATAGATATTACAGACACACAGTTTACAATCTTTTTACTATTTCAAAATATAGACACAGGAATACATTTTTGCTGTTACTATAGTCACGTGGAGCCAAGCAAAATCATGTTCGGCTTACATCTGGGCAAATGTCATGGGCAGCCCAAAAGTCAACCACATTGCATTAAACCCGACCATCCCTGGGCAATCAAGAACTCTCACAGTCAAAATCAGTAAACGGGTTTTGCAATTCAAAAACAAAGCAAAATAATATACTACAAAAGTGACCCGTTTCAAAGACTAAGAGTTAATAACGGAAATAACTTAGGTAAGGGCAGCACACCAATAAGAGAGCTAGGAAATCAAAACAAATCAGGGTAGATTGAAAGAAAGAAATAAGTATAGGATAATGGAGGAAGCAACTATCGAACACTTGGGGTACTGGGCATGATGTGCCGATGTGGGAGTGACCAGCTTGTTCCTCCCTGGTGACAATGCTTCTGTACTGGGGGAAGAGGCTGGGTCACCATACCACCTTGTAATCCAGTGGTGGAACAGATGAAGGAAGGGGTACAACATTACAGAGCTGTCACCCTACAACAGGAAGAGACCTGGGGACAATGGAACTGGTAGGATTGACAGGTATGTCTGACAGCAAACAAAAGGGGAAAGTGGAGATGACTTTACTAAAGGTTTAAGGCTGTGCTAGTAAGCAATTGTGTTCTCTTACAGGGTATAGAAATCTCGAATATGAGAAGGATGAATGAGGAAAGAAAATAGTTATATACACTAATATACACAATTCAGTAGTCAGAAAATCACAGGAGGGAACTTGCAGTCAGCTGATGGGGAGCAAGTTTTCTCTGATGTCTCATTTTCCCCCAACAATCATGGCGACATCCATACCAAGTGGCCAATTTGGATTTACCATTAGCCTCCGTTTTCCTCTGGCTATAGACGGAAGAGTGAAGGATGCGTCTTTTCAGTCCGGCCACACTGAATGCTTGTTTTTTCCATCCTCAGCCATCTCAGGTTTCTACATTATAGCAATATTTTTAAGCTAAGTCAGGAACAGACCTATAAAATGATCCCAATGAAGGGGGAGGGCTTTGGGCTCCTGAGGTTGTATGTCTACTGGCTGCAGTGAAGGAAATCGGACACTGTTGAATGGACGCTGGTCTCTCTGGCTCTCTTTTGGTCACCTCCATCATCTAAGCTGACAGCACAAAGGGCTAGATAGAATTTTTGATTGCCGATTGCCACAGATTGCTTTCTGTCTGACAGCAGCTGCCGACGGGATTGGAGACGTATGTACTTTATGCAATCAATGGCTAAAATTAAAAAAAAAAAATACTGCTTTAGTGTGTTCTCTAGTTTGGATATGAAATGTGGATTTTAAATAAATATACATAACATTTTATAATTGTTTTTGCAAATATACTGTACTTATAAATAGTTTTTTTTAGAGGCATTAAAATGTCTCCACAGTAAACTCATCATGCATCTAAAATAACTAAAATGACTGCAGATTTCTTTTATTGCAACAATATAGTGTCAGCGATGTCAAAAACGTACCTCATGCAGTCCTTCCTCAGAACTGTGGGGAGCACAGTGTGTAACCTACAGTGAAAAAGGAAGAGTGTTTATCAACAGAACTGACCTTTCATTGCTTCCTCTCCAGTCGGTAAATGCATTTAGATGTACACAGGGGCGGACTGACAACTCATGGGGCCCCGGGCAATAGGGGATCATGGGGCCCCTGTGTCCTTGCCCAAACTCAAAAAAGCCTATGAAAAAGGTACCAGGGGCATCTCATGGGGCCTCCTACTGACCCCGGGGCTTCGGGCAGTGACCGAGTTTCCAAATGGTCAGTCCGCCCTGGATGTACAGCATACTCACCGGCCACCTTATTAGGTACACCTGTTCAATTGCTTGGTAACACAAATTGAAGATGACTTGCTGAAGTTCAAACCAAGTATCAGAATGGGGAAGAAAGGGGATTTAAGTGACTTTAATGTGACAAGGTTGTTGGTACCAGAAGGGCTGGTCTGAGTATCTCAAAAACTGCTGATCTACTGGGATTTTCAAGCACAACCATCTCTAGGATTTACAGAGAATGGTCTGAAACAGAGAAAATATCCAGTGGCAGTTGTGTGGAGGAAAATGCCTTGTTGATGTCAGAGGTCAGAGGAGAATGGGCAGACTGGTTCCAGATGATTGAAAGGCAACAGAAACTGATGTCAATTTGGACCAAAATCTCTGAGGAATGTTTCCAACACCTTGTTGTATCTATGCCATGAAGAATTAAGGCAGTTCTGAAGGCAAAAGGGGGTCCAACCCGGTACTAGCAAGGTGGACCTAATAAAGTGGCTGATGAGTGTATGTTGGTGCTCAAAACACCAACACAGGCAAAAGGTCAGCTATTATGTCCAGACATATGATGCAATACTCCATTTTAGCCTACCTCAAGTCAATGTTCTAGTCTGTATGCAGTCTTCTTTCATTATTGAGATTGTTTGGATACAGAAGGTCCATTGGTCTACCTAAAGCAGTATTTAAGAGCCACCTTTACACCAAGAACACACACTACCCCTACACACAAAGGTTCCTTCACCTTCTCTGCAATGTCAAGCAGATGTCTGACTAACTCTAAAGGCTGGGGTAATTGGGCAAATGGAGCATGATCTCAGACGCATACAGCTTATGTTTGAAATCAGCATAAAGCAATACTAAAGGTTCATTTTTTTGTAAAATAACAAACTTGTTATACTGTGTGCAGTGGTTTTGCAAAGAGCAGCCCAGATACTCCTCGTTTTGGGTCCCATGCCAGCGCTCCTAGCTCCTCCTTTCTGCCAGGTGCCCCCTATAGCATGCAGCTTGCTATGGGGACACCTGAGCAGGCGTTTACCTGAGCCGCTGCTCCATGTGTTAATTTGCAGATGGAGCCGCAGATTTGCCCTGCTTCCTCTTTCTCCTCATTGGCTGACTGGCTGTGATTGACAGCAGTGGGAGTCAATGGCTCCCGCTTGCTGTCTCAGCCAATGAGGAGGCAGAAATCCGGGACAGCAGAGGCTATCATGCACATTGCTGGATCGCGATAGGGCTCAGGTAAGTTTTGAGGGGAGTGGGAAGGAAGCTGCACAAAGAAGTTTTTTTAACGCCATGCATAGAATACATGAAGGTAAAAAACCTTGAGCCTTTACAACCACTTTAATATGTATTAGGGGTTACCTGCCGCTAGCCTGCCAGCTCATGTCCCATCTGCTCTGCATGAAGAATTATGGCTTGTTGTGGATGTCCAGGGTGACACCAAGCAACCTATTTAAGGGTCATCTTGACAGTGATTACTGATCTTCAGCAAGTTCCCTGCACTCTTTTATATGATTCTTCATTACTGACCTGGCTTACTCCTAATCATTTCTCTGTAACTTTACTTATAAAGTTTCTGCCCTCAGCTTCACCTCTGATTATGATCTGTCTATGATTTGGTACTGTATAGCCTACTTGTTGCTGCCATTTGCCTCTCTCTCTGTAGCTACTGCTTCTGGCTCAGTCCCACGTCACCCTTCAGGTACCTACTTCCATGAGAGTTCCTACTGCCTGCATGCTGATGTAATCGGTACCCCCTGCTGTCCTGAACCCACTGACAAGTAAGAGTTCGTCCTAAACTTGTGCTGGTGCATTGTGTGGTCCGAACAACTGCTCGCATGGTACTCCTGCCTGCACATCCTGCTGGTCCCTCCCAGTTGGCATCACAGGTCCGAAGTTCTGCAAACAAAATCCTAAGGCACTCATGTTCTTCCTGTACCTCAGCACCACCTGTCTCACTTTCAGGGACACTTGGGCTGGAGAAACAAGTGTGGCTTCCCTCATCATTTCGGTCTCCTGTTAGATAAGTGACAAGGTGCTCCGGAGTTCCATCTGAATTTTTATTTAGGTGCATCTGACCTGCATCCAAACTCCCACTGACCTGGAGGCAACTCAGCCTCCTTCTGACCTGCAGTTGACTTCCCTATGGCCTGCGTTGACCTTCCTCTGACCTGTGGTATATTTTGCCCCATCTATCCTGTAGTTGACCTCATTATGACCTGCAGTAGACTTGAGTTGACTGCCCTCTGACCTGTAGGATAGCTGGCCTCCCCTTGCCCTGCATTTGAGCTACAGTTGACCTATATTGGACCTGCAGTCAACCTCTTTTTGACCTACATTTGACTTCCTTCTGTGCTGCTTCAAGCTGCATTTAAATTCATAACAAATTAATAAAAGCTGTTTTGGTTAAAGAAAGTCCGTATACAGTACATTCTAACTTTAGCATCACGTACATACAGTATTTCAATGTATAATAGTAATTAAAGACATTTTGGATATATATGTAAAAAGAATATGTTATCCTAACATAGTGTGTTATAAGTGTACAGGTTTTCTTGTTATATTCATTTTATAACTATATATATAGTATGTGCATGAGGGTCGTTAGTAATGGTGGCCTCCATATGTCATATGAAGGATCTTCTTCAATAATGAATCTGGATGATGTGATTATAACAAAAATAATAATTATGTGGGGAACTCACGATTTCTCTGAGCCAGCGTGCCATAGATCTCTGAAAAGAGGAAGAGGTCATGAGAATTCATGTTACAGAAACTATTGCTGGAAACCACTAAATGTCTATTTTTCACATCTGAGACAAAATAATTTAACTCCTTGACGCCAACGTTACACAAATATGCGGCCTCACAGAACTGGGCTTTTTTCCATGGGGCCGCATATTTGCACCACACAGCGCACTCCCAGCACAAAGAATGGGGTATCACTGAAAGACCCGAGTCCCGTTCTAACGATCGGGACCTGGATCTCCGAATTCTAGGTCACATGATCGCTGTGATAGCCTCTGATTGGCTATCACAGTGATCAGTCACTGTGAAGCCTGCCCTTGTTTTTTTTTCTCTTTGAATGGAGGAGAGAGATACATTGTCTCTCTCTCTCTCTCTCTCTCTCTCTCTCTCCTTGCATAGAGAAAAAAAAAACCAGATAAACAAAGAAATGATTATTACAAAATAAAATAAACAATATAGAAAAAATACTTAGGTCAAAGTTTGATTTAGTTAGTGTTTGGGTCAAAGGTCAGGATTTTAATTTTTTTGTTTTAAATTGGTATCAGTGTCAGTTAGTGTCAGTGTGTTTTAGGTAAAAAAAAAAACAAAATGCGCACTATTGTTTCTGGGCTGTAGTACAGGTACTAACATCAAATAACATAAACAAATATGGTATCGCTGTGATCATCAAGAGCTGGGACATTCATTTTGGGTTGTTCTTTGGTGGCAGGTTATGGTAGTAACAAAAAATACACAGCTAAATTTAAAAAAAAAAATCTTTTACTATTTTGGGCCAGTTTTCCTTTGATAATAAAAAAAATCAGGGGATATCCATTACCATTTACCACCAAACAAAAGCCCAATTTGTCCTGAAAAAAACGCGGTATAATTCACCTGGATGTACAAAGTAGTTGTGATGATGTGTACAGTTTTACTAACACATGTCAACGTTGTCAAATTTTACTTAGGCTCTAGATTTGTTTTACTCTTAGGCGTGAAGGGGTTAAATAAGGCTTCAAGGAACATCAATTCATAACCTTCCAAATGTTCTCCTGAAACTCTACAAGAGTGCTTTCAGAAAATCCAATTTAGTTCCATCTGTTTTTTATGTAATTGCAGCCAGATTCATCAGGTTTTTCATTGTGCTCATGGTTGGTTTTGCAGCCTTCTGTTACATGTCCTATACAGCCTTTCTTTGAGGCTACAATATGTGGATGAGGCTGTAGTGAGTATGGATGGTGCTGAAACCACTGCACACACAAACTGCATTTCCCTTGACCCAGATTCATGACCATTCAACAGGGGTTCTTCTCTCAGGGCAGCCAGATGCAGGAGATGTCCGCAAGGAAGAAAATTAGAGGCTGGAAACCAAAGGTTTGCTCATCCACATCATATCACGACTCGACTACTGCAACTCCCTCCTCACTGGCCTGCCTCGCCGCTGGCTATCCCCGCTTCAGTCCATCCTGAATACGGCTGCCAGACTCATTCACCTTTCCAACCACTCCGTTTCCGCCACCCCCCTCTGCCAATCCCTCCACTGGCTTCTGATTGCGCAAAGGATCAAATTTAAAATCCTAACACTGACGTACAAAGCCGTCCACCATACTGCCCCAAACTACATCACTGACCTAATATCCAAGTACCGCCCAACACGCACACTCCGCTCCTCACAAGACCTCCTTCTCTCTAGTTCCCTGGTCTCCTCCTCCCATGCCCGCCTCTAGGACTTCTCCAGGGTGTCACCCATCCTCTGGAACTCCCTGCCCCAACCCATCAGATTATCACCTACTCTCCTCTCCTTTAGGCGCACCCTGAAAACCCATCTCTTCAGGGAAGCCTACCCCACCCCCTGCTAACTTGCCGACCTCCTCCACTCTTCCTACCACTCCATCCCCCACAGCTATCTCCTCCTGTACCACTATCTCCTCCCTCCTAGATTGTAAGCTCGAAAGAGCAGGGCCCTCGATCTCCTCATGTTTTGCATTGTATTGGTATTGTTCTGTCACATGTTCTGTCCCCCTTTGTAATGTACAGCGCTGAGCGAACTATTGGCGCTTTATAAATACTGTATAATAATAATAATAATAATCCATCTCCGAGCATGAGTGGGTTCTGGGTGAACTGTATGGAGGCTGCTGCAATCTGGACTAGGAAATTGGGTGACACAAGTGGCAAATCAGGGGACGCAAGAGATTTTCTCCAATGTGTTAACTCATAGTCTGACTCTAATAGGACTTTATTAGGTTCCTTTTCACCCTAAAGTGAACAGTCACCAACCTGAGTATTTTGAACTGACTAAGCTTCATTTTGGGAGAAAACCATTATTAGGTCCTTGTTACAGGCAGCTGAAATTATATGCAGATTCTTGTACATGATTTTAAACCTTTCTATTCCTGAAAATCAAGGTATATCACTTTAAAGGACCAATGCAGGAGACAAAGGGAGGCATGGTTTGATTGTAACTCCAGCTGCCATTACAGCTCAGGATTTTCTATTGAACTATGGATTTCACCAATGAATAATTTTCCGTCATCCTAACTTTTTCTTTTTAGCTATGTAATACATAACAATAGCCACAGCTTATAGGGTCTAGTTATAGAAGATTCACTGGATGAATGTCACATGCATACTCCCAGCTGCCACTAATTCCTACAGCTTATTGCCTAATACAATGATTTCTTATGATTGTCCATAAGCTCCATCTTGCGACCATAATGATTTTTTTTCCTGAAATACCTCAATCAGATAAATACCACATTAGGGCCTATAGATGAAGCTGACAATCTTAAGAAATCAACATATTAAGCAAAATACGGTCACAATTTGTGACAGCTGGGCGAATGGGAGTCATATTCATCCAGCAATTATTTTTTTTACAAATAGACTCCTATGTGGTTCACCTCTGGAAACAAAAAGACACAAGACATTAATTTTTGTATGGTTATGTAGGGACCCCACCTTATTTTGGAGTGTCTCTAGTTTAAGCCAGAGCTTTGTTTACATTTTCTGTGCTTGGTAGGTTTCTCCGAAGCTCCGGACATTATTTCAAAAGTTCTCTCTAGTAGTTAGTGTAAGGGGTAACAATGTATGGGTTATGAGTATTTATCTACCCTAGCCGTTCACTGGGGTTTTGTCCAGTGATGTAAGCCACAGTGATGTAAGCCAAGTAATAAATGTTTGGTGCAAACATTCTAGTAGGGTCTTTCTCTACTGGTCTTTGCCCTACTTAGGGATATGTGTTAAAAGCTCAGGGGACTTCAGATGTCTTGCCAAGGGGTATATCCAATTGGCTGCCTGTATGAAGCAACTTCTGTGATGAAGAGTGTCCAGGAAAGTAGAAACATCTAAGCTGGACAATGCAATAAGATCTCACTGCTCACCAATGAAAGTACCTGTGGCTGTTCAAATAGGATGAGGAGCCTAAGAAATATTTAGAGAAATAGGAAGATCCATTCCCCCTCAACAAACCTGCTCTTGCATTAGTTGAGTCATTTTAGTTGAGTCACAGATCTCATTAGCGTCTCTTCTCATTGAAATCAACTTGGCCGCTCTGCTCTTAAAGGGACAACAATTGCTACTAGAAGATCTAAGCTATCTTACTTTTTTGTTTGTTTTCTTTTTTGGGGGGGGGGGTGAGGGGAGGGAGAAGATATATTCTGTGCCCCTAACCCTATCTCTCAAGAGTTAATTGGATTCTGCCATGAGTAAGAATTGTTTGCCTACCACACAACTTGAAGAGGTCATTCTCAATCACCCCTACAGGAAGAATGATACAACAAAATATTTAGAAATAGTGAAACAGGAAATGTATAAGAAGGCAGGCTCAAATTATTGGTTCGTCATCTTTACATCTTCGACTGACTGCCACAAATTCCACCAAGTACAAAGATTTCTTACTCGGGGATCACAAGCTCAGGGGACTTCAGATGTCTTGCCAAGGGGTATATCCAATTGGCTGCCTGTATGAAGCAACTTCTGTGATGAAGAGTGTCCAGGAAAGTAGAAACATCTAAGCTGGACAATGGAATAAGATCTCACTGCTCACCAATGAAAGTAACTGTGGCTGTTCAAATAGGATGAGGAGCCTAAGAAATATTTAGAGAAATAGGAAGATCCATTCCCCCTCAACAAACCTGCTCTTGCATTAGTTGAGTCATTTTAGTTGAGTCACAGATCTCATTAGCGTCTCTTCTCATTGAAATCAACTTGGCCGCTCTGCTCTTAAAGGGACAACAATTGCTACTAGAAGATCTAAGCTATCTTACTTTTTTGTTTGTTTTCTTTTTTGGGGGGGGGTGAGGGGAGGGAGAAGATATATTCTGTGCCCCTAACCCTATCTCTCAAGAGTTAATTGGATTCTGCCATGAGTAAGAATTGTTTGCCTACCACACAACTTGAAGAGGTCATTCTCAATCACCCCTACAGGAAGAATGATACAACAAAATATTTAGAAATAGTGAAACAGGAAATGTATAAGAAGGCAGGCTCAAATTATTGGTTCGTCATCTTTACATCTTCGACTGACTGCCACAAATTTCACCAAGTACAAAGATTTCTTACTCGGGGATCACAAGCTCAGGGGACTTCAGATGTCTTGCCAAGGGGTATATCCAATTGGCTGCCTGTATGAAGCAACTTCTGTGATGAAGAGTGTCCAGGAAAGTAGAAACATCTAAGCTGGACAATGCAATAAGATCTCACTGCTCACCAATGAAAGTAACTGTGGCTGTTCAAATAGGATGAGGAGCCTAAGAAATATTTAGAGAAATAGGAAGATCCATTCCCCTTCAACAAACCTGCTCTTGCATTAGTTGAGTCATTTTAGTTGAGTCACAGATCTCATTAGTGTCTCTTCTCATTGAAATCAACTTGGCCGCTCTTAAAGGGACAACAATTGCTACTAGAAGATCTAAGCTATCTTACTTTTTTGTTTGTTTTCTTTTTTTTTTGGGGGGGGGGTGAGGGGAGGGAGAAGATATATTCTGTGCCCCTAACCCTATCTCTCAAGAGTTAATTGGATTCTGCCATGAGTAAGAATTGTTTGCCTACCACACAACTTGAAGAGGTCATTCTCAATCACCCCTACAGGAAGAATGATACAACAAAATATTTAGAAATAGTGAAACAGGAAATGTATAAGAAGGCAGGCTCAAATTATTGGTTCGTCATCTTTACATCTTCGACTGACTGCCACAAATTCCACCAAGTACAAAGATTTCTTACTCGGGGATCACAAGCCTCAGATGCACTTGGAAAACCCATGGTCAGGAAAATCAACGTCTTAGGTTCTTCACTTTCATCCAGTATGATACACTTGTAGCCTCAAACTATAGGCAACTTTAAACAACTGCTTTTTAATTTTTATTTTTTTGAATAACAAATATATGTTGCATGGCTTTCTACAGTGCTGAATTCTTACCAGGTAATCACCGTACTGGACTGAGCTCCTGCTTTCTATAAAAAAAAAATAAAGAATGTAAAACAGCAAGAAACAAGGCTGGTATTATACCTAAAACAAAAGAGGTTTGTATCTTGTGATAGCAGAATCTAGCCAATCTTTGGGGGTATTTACTAAAACAAGAGTGCAAAATCTGGTTCAGCTCTGCACAGAAACCTATGATCTTTTAGGTTTTAATGTCAAAGCTTAATTGAACAAGCTGATGCTAGAAGATAATTGGCTACCATGCACAGCTGCACCAGATTCTGAGTGCTCCAGTTTTAGTAACGCTCCCTCTTTGTCTTCACAACACCAAGAACCAAGGTCATTGTGGTCAAAAAAGCTCTAGTACATCCGGATTGCAGGGAAATCACCATGCATGAAAGGCACCAAGAAGTAGAGGGTTTCCAGGAAAGACCACCACAGAAATAATTATCCCATCCTATTTTGACCCCATACAAGCACCATGAGACATGAAAAATGGAAGTTTGAGAAATTGAGAACAATGGAAGATTCCACACATTCTGGGGACATTTTTGGAGATGTCTAGTAATCTCTGATCCCAGACTGATCAGGATATCTCTGCACGATTATTATATTCATGTCAAGATTTTAGGGTAAGTTCAGGGCACCAAGAATGTCGATGGGCAACAAATTGTAAAATTGTAGCTCTGGGTAAGAAACTTGATGAGAGGTAGGGTTTAGAATCTCAAGGAAGTTCTCTTTAACCTTTGGAGTCTTCAGAGCTACCCAGTGCTGTCTGAGGAGCGTAAAAAAAAAAAAAAAAATGAAAGTTCCACAGTCCTAGTATTAGTATTGTATACTATTATATATCATAAAAGTGCTAATGCGCTAATGGATATGCCGCAATCAGCAAAACAAATTAAACATTTTGCAACAGTCTTCTACTTGTGTTCAAATACCACAATAAAATTAAAATAGAAAAACAAATGGACTGTGCATAATTAAAAACATGTGCACATGTCCAACATATTAACTAGTCCCAAAATTAGTGAAACAAATGCATATGCTTGTGCTCAGCTTAATTTTTGTATCTTGATTACTGAATCATCTCCAAAATGTACTCCACTGTGCTCAACAAAAGTGCCCCACATGCACTGACACTCACTCTTATCCAGGGACCATCTATCTCTATAATGGTCCTTCAGGCTTTAGGGACATTCCCAAGGGGCTGGTTGTCTCCAGATCCTCAGCCTGTTACCATCTATCCCTTGGGTGGTTTGTAACGCTTTAAGGGACAATTTTCAAAGAGCCAGTTGTCTCCCCACCTCCACATGTTGCAAAAAAATGTATTACCATATACAAAGGAAAAAGGGGGGACAGAAGGCCACTTACCATCAAGCATAAGATCTCCGATCAGTTGGAGTTTGCTGTTAATGCTTTGTTGATGTGTTTTGTCTTTGCAGCTAACAAGTATCAGATCTCGGGCAAAGTTTGCGATATCTGGCTGGCTCTCCAGGATATCGTGCTTCTCCTTAAAGTCATACTTCTCTAGGTCATCAATCACAACAATGACATTCATCCTACCTTCAGAGATCCAGTAAAAAAACAATGCTTCAATTGGTTTGAAAAATAAAGTGAAATAAACTAACATCAAATAATAAACCCTTAAAGTAGCTCTAAGGGTTTGGCCAATGTCAAGACCTGAAGACTATTGCTGCTGCAAAGCTCTGGCAGGCACCATTCAGGTACATATGATGTGCATGGATCTGGTACTCAAGAACTTAAAGAGCGATTATGGGAAGAAAGCAATAGCATTCAGCGATCTACGTCATTCTGAGTTCTCTGCAATTGCCTGCAGCAAAAATCCAGAGAGCTCCTGTGCTTTGTAACTTCCTCTAAATGATCTGGTTTTGGCAAGGGGCCCATTCTCTAGTATGGTTGATGTGTGTGATAGCACTGGACCACTACAAGTGGGATCTGATGGATCTACTGTAAAGAGATTTTTCCTTCAAAGAAGAAGATATATGGTTGCACTACAGTATATGTGGACCCTGTTCTGTTTGTGGGCTGCTTCCTCTCTGATAGCATCAAAGAAAGCAATCGCCAGGCAGTAAATTCTTACATGCGTATACGCTTGGGATATTCACCTTGGTGGCACAGTGGCTAAATGGTTAGCACTTCCACCTGGCAGTACTAGGGTTGCTGATTCAAATCCCAACCATGGCACCACATGCCTAGAGTTTGTATGTTCTCCCTGTGCCTGCGTGGGTTTTCTCCTGGTACTCCAGTTTCCTCCCACACTCCAAAGACATGTTGGTAGGTTAATTGGATCCTGTCTAAATTGTCCCTAGTATGTGTATGTATGAATGTGAGTTAGGGACTTTAGATTGTATGCCCCTTGAGGGTTAGGGACTGATGTGAATATACAATATATATGTAAAGCGCTGCGTAAATTGATGGCGCTTTATAAGTACCTGAAAATAAAAATAAAATCTTGTTTGAAGGACTTTTTGAAACATTTAGGACTGGAACAGTCAATACTAATGTATTTACAATAGGATGCACTAGGGGACATGTGTTAAGGCTAATGTCTTCTAATGGCACTAAAGAATCGGCTGAGTATAAGTCTTCCTTTAGTTAGCTGTATATGATATTCTTATCCAATAAACCTCTTTAAAAAATTCTTCAAATGAGATGGACTTCTGTACCAGGCACTCCTCGGTACAAATCTAAGAATTACCCAGCATGAAGAAATTAGGAAACATGGGAAGCAACTGTTTATTAAACCCACATTTTCAAGAAAAAATATAATAAAATAAATTTTAGTGCAAAAACACACAATAGAATACCCATTCTTGGTTAACATATAAAAGGTGAGGTTGCATCGAGTATATAAATACCAAACGTTCCATGACTTAAAATTGTGTGCGCCTGCGATATTGCCAAAAACTACAGTGCCCAAAAATCACCATAAGTGACGCTTTAAAATCCTTTACAGCTCATCAGTTTAGAGTTAACTAGGAGCTCTTGTGCTAGATTTATTTTTCTCATTCTGACGTTTGCAGCGATATGTCACACGTCTGGTGCCACCACGGTTTACATACGCGTGCACACCATGGGTTTGTGTTTGCACAGGTATGAGGGGTAATGGGGGCTACAGGAATTTTTTTTTTTCTAATATATTTTATTATAATTATATTTTTTAAACTTTTTTATTTTATATTTGTAGTTGATTACTATCACAAAGGGTTAATAAACCCCTATGTGATAGCATTGGGCAGGTGACAGGTACTCTTTAAGGAAGACATTAGGGGCCTTATAGACCCCAATGTCTCCTTTGCCCTTCACACCATCTAACCAAGCACAGATTGGCTTGGTTAGATGTGTCCCCTGGCTGTACTGGACAGGAAATGGTGCACCTGAAACCAGAAGCGACATCACTTCTGGTTTCAGGGTTTGCATGTGAGACCGAGACATGGATTTGCCTTGGTCTCACAGCCCTCTCTCCCCCCTAGCCGGTGGTTGTGTTCCTGGGTTCTGGTAATAGTGGGAGATCCTGGGAACCATGGGAGGAGGGGGGGCCTTCAGCAGCAGCAGGGGAGGGGGAACTGTGCTTCTGTCTCCAAAACAGTGATCAGCAGCCTTGGAGCTGCCAAATCACTTTCACTTTCAGCCCAGAGTGGCTGAACAAAAAACACATAAGCTGATGGCTGCTACTGCAACCATCAGCTTGTAATAAAAGGTTCACTCTTTGGACTGTCCAAAGAGCTGAACTGGTTCAGATTGTGGAGAAAATACAGGTGAGTGATACTAGCTTCCAATAGATATGCCATGAACTGGATTGGATAAGAACCTTCACAGACAAACTCAACCTAATACAAGGCATTAGCAGGCAGAGATGGAGCCTAGGCAGAACACAATGGCTCAGGAAGTATAGTGAGGATGGGAGAATACAGAAGACAAAAGCTTTATCTTAAGGCTATTTTCTTTTACAATCAAATGTTTGGGAATGTTACATTAACTCTGCAAAAGGCAACAAATCAGAATTGACTGTTCACAAACTTTACAAACATTATGGGGATTATTTGTAACTTTCACGCAAATGCTAAAATATTCTTACATTTTTTTTATAACTAGACCCCTTAGTGCAGTGTTTCTCAACTCCAGTCCTCATGGACCCCCAACAGGTCATGTTTTCAGGATTTCCCTCAGATGAAACAGCTGTGGTAATTACTAAGGCAGTGAAACTGATCAAATCACCTGTGCAAAATAATGGAAATCCTGAAAACATGACCTGTTGGGGGTCCATGAGGACTGGAGTTGAGAAACACTGCCTTAGTGTTACAATCATTTTAGTTTGGAATTTTTATCTACATACCAAAGACCAGGAAGGTATCCCTACGTTTTACCTTTGCACAAGGACATGTGCTTAATCTCATAGTCATAAATGGAGTCTGTCACATTGGTGAGGTTTATTCGTCCTCGATTCTTCGTGTGATATAAGATGGCAAAATCACACTTCTCAACGTCTTCTATGAATTTTGGCCTTTTGCTATTTGATATGATTGAGGAGAATGTTGACTCTACAGAACCTCTAAACATCGGAGACTTCAAGCCCTGAGTGATCCAATGGTAATCTTCAGGGGAGGAGTAAGAGAAGATCCCAACGACTCGTTTCTGAATACCACAGATCTGCATGAACTAATATAATAAAAATGTAATAATGTGAAGACAGTATCTTCCAGAATGAGGTACCATCATCTTGAAGTCCATCACTTAATCTTTGTTATCAATGCTATCTCCTTGGATTCCACTGTAATTCTTCTCACTGCATTATATATGGAACTGGAGACTTTTCTTATTCTAAGACTCTGACTTCACACAGTTTGGAAGAACTAAACTCATGTTTAAAGCCTCCAAAATTCATGTTTATATAAAACTTCCAAACAATCATATTTGATGGACCTAAACTCATGTTTAAAGAGTCTTGAACTCATGTTTAAAGGACCCCAACTCATTTGTAAAGCTTCCTAGTGTACAGGGTTTTCACATTGTCCTCATATACAGGGACAGATTAACTGAAAATGAACCTTCTTTACTGCTCAGAAAGAGTGGCCAGGGACCAGTAGAAGACAGATTCTGTTTTCCTGCTTATGAATTTATGGTGTCTATGGCTAAAACTTCATAGATGATACAAATAGAGTAAACCTGCAGATACTCCCTCGTTTCTCCACATTGAGACCAGAGATCAGCCATTGCTTTGGTGTAAGCCCCCAATGACACAAACTGCCAGACCTCACTGAGAAAAATGGCACATGACTTCTGAACATGGCTATCCACATGGACCCCTCCATGACTCCCATGGTTGATCTTGTAAGCTCTACTCATTTAGTGTGCAGCCCGTGACAAATTGTTCATGTCGCTCTTTCTTTCTATGCACAACTATGACTGGAAGATTACAGTGTATCTAGTTTTTTTGGGGGGGATTGAGTAGAGAGGGTTTAGAACCCCTGTGGTGTTCTTATTGTTGTCTGTACCCCTGTTAGGGAGTTTTGATCTCTCTCTCTGTCCTGGTAACCATTATTACCAAATTTTAGGTTGTTACCAGAATAGGCATAGAGAGGAAACCTCCCAGTGGGGACACTAGTTCTGGTGGTAACCAGGGATTTTTTCACTTTGGGGGAATATCCTTTCACTTCCTGTTTTGGCTATGGGGCAGGAAATTAAGAGAAATCTCCCCAAAGGGACACGCATGGCAAAAAAAACCTGACAGGGGTTATAAGCCTCCTTTACTCAAAGTTTTGTCTTTAGCTCTGAATTTGAGTAGTATGGAAGTTTTAACTCCACCAGCAGAAATGTAGCATCCAGTTTGTATTTATTTGGAGTGAATTGGTTTTATACACCTACATCTGAAAAATCAATGCTACATATATCTCATTTTATATATATATTTTCCCATCATTAGATTTTACATTTCAGATTGCACTTACCCGAGAAAAACAGAATGTGATTGTGAAACCCAAAACAGCAAATGGGAAAAGAGCTACAAACAACTGAAAAGAGAGAAAGAATGATCAGAGGATCCTTGTGATAGTGCACACCGCCTATACAGGTAATATTTCCATTGTGTTCTCTTAGTTCTACGTGTATCTCCTTTATAAAGTAAGATTGTCTTACCTGTGACAGAACATACTTGATGCAAGGAGTCTTCTGTTGCAAAACAAAAGGAACAAAGATTTACTAATATAATAGCGGTACAAATAATAAAATGTTGAACTATCTATATCAGTGGTCTCCAAACTATTGCCCAGGGGCCAGATGTGGCCCTTTGTCTTCCTTTAGCCGGCCCTTGGGGCACTATTTCTTCTACTGATAGGAATGGTGCGGCACCATTTCTCCCATTTACACCAGTGATGAGACAAAGTTCCCCCAACTGATATCAACAATGGGGCACGATTCCTCCAACTAAAAACAATCATGGGGCATTGTTTACTCTGACTGATGTTGGGACATTTTCTACTCCTATTGGCCACAGTCCACCCCCCCAAAGTCTAAACAACAGCAAACTGGCCTTTGTTTGGAAAGTTTGGAGACCCCTGCTATATATATCTCCAAATGTCAAATGATATGGTAATGGGTTGCTAGGCACAGATTTTCACAGGTTATCAAAATGTAGACAAAGTCATTCCGTGTGTCCAACTGGCCTATATTCAGCAGCTTATCACAAAGACAGGGATACCCCCAAAGAGGACATTCACCCAAGTTGAGAAATCCAAGTGTAATGGGTCAGAGAGAGCTCCAAATGAACAATAATAGGGAGGCCAAAGACAAAAAAGTGACTAAAAGTTAAATGGAGAAAAGCAAAACTTGCCCTTAGGGATTAAGTTCCACCCTAAATACTGGCCTTACTGACTATAACATTGGCAACAATTTCCAATTTTATCTGCCAGGCCTGGTATGTAAACAGTGTAATTGACCAAAGAGAGTGCCAAATAAAAAATCATTTGGAGTCCAAAGTCTTTATTGTCCAACTGGTTACAACAAGCAGGTCAAAAGATAGCCAACACGTTTTGGGAGCCACACAATCTCCCTTCATCAGTGCTGGGAGAGATGGCAGAATGTTAAATGGAGCCAAAATATTTCCAAGCAGACTCCAAGCATGGCCCCTTGCTAATTGTACTGTGAATACCAGCACTGACTGTTGTCTATAACATCCACTGCTTGCAGGTCAGTCTGCTCAGGAATACTTCTGAGTATATTTGATATTCTGCTATCTGAACCAGCCCTGATGAAGGGGGATTATTAACACGTGTTTTGACTTGCTTATTGTAAGCAGAAGGACAATAAGAATAAAGTGAATTTTCATCTGGCATTCTCTTTCACTCTCACCTGGCACTGGTCCATTACATTATTTACTGTATATAACTGGCCTGGCAGATAAAAGTGGGATTTGTTTCCAACATTATTAATAGTCCATAGGGCAGGTATTTAAAGTGGAATTTCACCCCTAAGTGGAAGCTCCACTTTTCTGCTTCCTCCCATCCTCCTATTAAACTTTTGGGCACTTTATTGGGGGGTAATGGGTACCTGATTTTGACAGTTACCCACTTCCACTTCTGCTCTGACTGCCTAGATGATTCAAGCAGAAGTTCATCCCTAACCCTCTCAGGAATTGCAAGGCTGACAGTTACATGCATGACTTCCAAAGGCAAAGGCATGATGGGACTTGTAGTTTTGCAACAGCTGGAGGGACGCCAGTTTGACACCCCTGATCTAGACAGTCCAAGCAGAAGTTCGCCCCTCCCCTCCTCTGCCAGCAGCCTCTTGGGACATATCACAGGTCCCAGAAAGCTCAGAAACCATTCACAAGGACCAGTGTGGCTCAACGTCATTTCCGGCGTGGCGGCCATATTTGAAACCCCTATATCTAATACCCATGCAAGGCAGGCATAGCATGAGGTGAAGGAGCCATATGTTAACATGAAAGATGAACCATCATGTGAGTAGTTATCTCTGTGTATAGTCGATTTAATAAATGCGGTTTTACACTATGAGAGTCTTCTGTTTATGCATGAACCGGAGAGGAAGTTGGCTATAGAGTATACAGCGCTGGGGAGGACCCTGTGATACACCTGAGTGGTGTCTGTCACTTAAGGCGAGTTGCCCCTGTAGGTTCTTTGTAAGGAGGAACCGGAGAGGAAGCTGGTTATAGAGTATACATCGCTGGGGAGGATCCTGTGATACACCAGAGTGGTGTCTGTTCCCTAAAGTGAGTTGACCCTGCAGGGTCTATGTAAGGAGGTGAGGGGCCATTGCAGCTATTTTTGGATATACACAGTGTGGACACTTGATATCACCTGCATGAAGATTGTGTATTAGACACACTATATGTATATGGACATGTTCACATAGAGTGGAGATTTTTATTAGAGTATTTTGTGATATATAGTTTGTTTGGTCACTTGGTCACTTTAAATACTCCCTTTTTAGGGAATACACGGATTGTACATTATTGATTATAATTGATCACTTGGTCACTTTGATTATTCCCGGAGGGAATACACGTGTTACACTTTATTTAATACTGTATTTGCACTGTCGCACTTTTATATGATATATATTGATTTGGTATTTATTTATTTATATATATGTATTTTTGTTTTAGTGTTTAGCGCTGCACTATTTATTTATTTTTTTGACTCACATTGGTAGGAGGTTAGGTGTCAGCAGCTATAGGGATAGGGCCTCATTCTGAGCGCAGGAAGTTGTTTCATAATTTATTATCGATCTCTTGTATGGCTTTCAATGAGGCAGCTGAAAATTGCTTCTCCTCCTCTCCCTCCTGTGGATTTCAGCTGCTTCATTGAAAGCCACACAGGGATCGGTGCTTGTCATGTTCAAAGCTGCCTACTGTACAGGGATTTTATATTGTTCTCATATACTGGGACAGTTAACTTAAAATGAACCTTCTTTACTGCTCAGAAAGAGTGGCCAGGGACCAGTAGAAGACAGATTCTGTTTTCCTGCTTATGAATGTATGGTGTCTAAAACTTCATAGGTGATACAATTAGAGTAAACCCGCAGATACTAACTCGTCCCTCCACATTGAGGCCAGCGGTCTATGCCATAGCTTTGGTGTCAGCCCCCAATGACACAAACTGCCAGACCTCACTGAGAATAATGGCACATGACTTCTGAACATGGCTACCCACATGGACCCCTCCATGACGTCTATGGTTGATCTTGTAAGCTCTACTCATTTTGTGTGCAGCTCCTGACAAACTGTTCATGTCAATCTTTCCTTCTATGCACAACTATGACTGGAAGATTAAAGTGTATTTAGTTTTTTTTTTTTTAATTGAGTAGAGGGGGTTTAGAACCTCTGTGGTGTTTTTATTGTTCTCTGTACCCCTGTTAGGGAGTTTTGCCCTCTCTATCTGTCCTGGTAACCATTATTACCAAATTTTAGGTTGTTACCAGAATAGGCATAGAGAGGAAATCTGCTGATGGGGACACTAGTTTTGGTGACAACCAGGGATTTTTTCACTTTAGGGGAATATCCTTTTGCTTCTTGTTTTGGCTATGGGGCTTTCTAAGAGAAATATCCACAAAGGGACACGGCTGGCAAAAAGGAAGAAAAAAAGACTTGACGGGTTATAAGTCTCCCTTAACCAAAGTTTTAGCTCTAAATTTGAGTAGCATGGAAGGATTAACTCCACCAGCAGAAATTTAGCATCCAGTTTGTATATATTTGGGGTAAATTGGTTTTATACAACTACATCTGAAAAATCAATGTGATTTTTTTTTTATATATTGTCCCATTATTAGACTTTACATTTCAGATTGATGTCACTTACTCGAAAACAGCAGAATTTGATTATGAATTCCAAAGCAAATAGGAAAAGAGCTGCAAACACCTGAAAAGATAGAAAGAATGATCAGAGGATCCTTGTGATAGTGCACACCGCCTATACAGGTAATATTTCCATTGTGTTCTCTTAGTTCTACGAGTATCTCCTTTATAAAGTAAGATTGTCTAACCAGTAAGACAGCATACTCGATGGAATAGGTCTCCTGTTGCTAAACAAAAGGAACAAACATTTACTAATATAATAGCGGTACAAATAATAAAAGTTGAACTCTCTGTATCAGTGGTCTCCAAACTGTGCCCGGGGGCCAGATGTGGCCCTTTGTCTTCCTTTAGCTGGCCCTTGGGGCACTATACCTTCTACTCACAGGAATGGTGCGGCACCATTTCTCCCATTTACACCAGTGATGGGGCAAAGTTCCCCCAACTGATGTCAACACGATTCCTCCAACTAAAAACAATCATGGGGCATTGTTTACTCTCACTGATGTTGGGACATTTTCTACTCCCATTGGCCACAGTTTAGTCCCCCCCTTCCCCCCTAAAGTCTAAACAACAGCAAACTGGCCATGTGTTTGAAAAGTTTGGAGAAACCTGCTATACATATCTCCAAATGATATGGTAAGGATTGCTAGGCACAGATTTTCACAGGTTATCATAATGTAGACAAAGTCATTACCTGAGTTTAACGGGCCTGTATTCAGCAGCACATCACAAAGACAGGGATACCCCCAAAGAGGACATTCACCCAAGTTGAGAAATCCAAGTGTAATGGGTCAGAGAGAGCTCCAAATAAAAAAATAATTGGGAGTCCAAAGACATAAAAGTGCTCAAAAGTTAAAGGGAGAAAAGCAGAACATTGCCCTTAGGGATGAAGTTCCACTCTAAATACTGGCCTTACTGACTATTAATAACATTGGCAACAAATCCCAATTTTATCTTCCAGGCCTGGTATGTAGAGTGTAGTTGACCACAGAGAGTGCCACATGAAAAATCATTTGGAGTCCAAAGTCTTTAATGTCCAATTGGTTACAACAAGCAGGTCAAAAGACAGCCAACACATTTTGGGAGACACACAATCTCCCTTCATCAGTGCTGGGAGAGATGGCAGAATGTTAAATGAACTCAAAATATTTCCAGGCAGAGTCCAAACAGGGCCCCTGGCTAACTGTACTGTGAATACCAGCACTGACTGTTGTCTATAACATCCACTGCTTGCAGGTCAGTCTGCTCAGGAATACTTTTGAGTATATTTGACAATCTGCCATCTGAACCAGCCCTGATGAAGGGGAATTGTGTGGACCATGAAACGTGTTGCAAGTCTTTTGACTTGCTTGTTGTAAGCAGTTGGACAATAAGATTAAAGTGATTTTTCATCTGGCACTCTCTTTCACTCTCACCTGGCACTGGTCCATTACACTCTTTTTATAACCAGCCTGGCAGATAAAAATGGGACTTGTTTCCAATGTTATTAATAGTGCATAAGGCAGGTATTTAAAGTGGAACTTCACCCCTAAGCGAAAGTTCCGCTTTGCTGTCTACACCCATCCTCCTCTTAAACTTTTGGGCCCTTTTTGTGGGGGGGTAGTGGGTACCTGGTTTTGACAAGTGCCCACTTCCACTTCTGCTCTGACCGCCTAGACGGACCAAACAGAAGTTCGCCCCCCCCCCTCCCCGCCAGCAGCCTCTTGGGACACATCACAGGTCCTGGAAAGCTGGGGAACCATTCATAAGGACCAACGTGGCTCATGCATGCACACTGGGGAGCTAGCTTTGCAGCCGCATGGAGTCATAGCTGGATTGTCACAGCATGGCAGTACCAAAGACTGAAGAAAAACCACTTCATGTAGAGACTGTGCTGAATCTCTGGACAGGTAGGTGTCATTTTATAAAAGTCAGAAGCTACAGTATTTGTAGCTGCTGACTTTAATTTTTTTTGGGGGGGGCTGAATAAGCTCTTTAAGTGGTCCATGGTTGGTCAATGGTCATCCCTTCATGTCTCGGGCACAGAAACTAAGGACAGGAAATAGGGAACATTATGGGGATGCAGTCAGCAATAAAAACAGACCTGTACCCAGCTGAAAGGGTTTTTTTTTTAATTTTTGATGGAGTGGAGAGGGTTTAGAACTCCCATTAGGCTTTTGCTGCTCACCAGAACACTGTTAGAGAAATGACCCAATGGGGTTTATTTACTAAAGCTGGAGAGTCCAAAATCAGACTCCCTTCTGCATAGAAACCAATCAGCTTCTAACCTCAGCTTGTTCAATGAAGTTTTGGCAATGAAACCTGGAAGCTGATTGGTTTCAATGCAGAAGTGAGTCTGATTTTGCACTCTCCAGCTTTAGTAAATAAACCCCAATATGTCCTGTCCTGATGACAACAATTTCTCCAGACAGGGGGTGAGGAGAGCTCTCCCACAGCACCAGACAGAAATAAAAATCTAGGAAGTGAAAGTTGCATAAAGAGAGCCAAACCTAAGTCTGAGAAAGCTTTACTTATTCTTCAGAATAATTAATACAAGTTAATAAGTGCAGAAGAGTGTATATGTTGCTGAATTTAACTTGGACACTTAATGACATCAGTTTTTTTATCAATTCAATTAACTTGCTTAGTCCTTTAGAATATACATTTAACTTTCAAATACTAATGAAGGAGGATTGGTCAAGCCCCCAGAATGTATCGTCTGTTGCATTCAATCATCTGATGAATAATTAAAGGTTTTTTAGACTCATTTTGGTATTATGCTCTTTGTGCAACTTCTTATTTCTGGGATTATCACCATAGGGACCCCATTTAGGGCCTCACCAAGACCATTGTGCCTTCCAATATTGAACGGGTTGACCATTGACAATGAAATAATTCCAAATATGTATATTTTTACATACAGTAGGTACAGTACAGTACATTGCTCAGCTTGGACTATTGTAACTATATATGTGCCCAGGGGCGGACTGACAACTCATGGGGCCCCCGGGCAATAGGGGATCATGGGGCCCATGTCCTTGCCCAAACTCAAAAAAGCCTATGAAAAAGGTACCAGGGGCATCTCATGGGGCCCCCTACTGACCCCGGGCCCTCGGGCAGTGCCCAAGTTTCCAAATGGTCAGTCCGCCACTGTATGTGCCATAACTGTGTAATCCCTCTAGAACAGTGGTTCTCAACCTTTCTAATGCCGCGACCCCTTAATACAGTTCCTCATGTTGTGGTGACCCCCAACCATAAAATTATTTTCGTTGCTACTTCATAACTGTAATTTTGCAGTGGGAGGAGTAGTACCATGTCATTGGTGTCAGTGGAAGGAGTAGTGCCCCATCACTGATGTCAGTGGGATGAATAGTGCCCCATCGTTGGTATCAGTGGGAGGAATAGTGCCCCATCACTGATGTCAGTGGGATGAATAGTGCCCCATCATTGGTATCAGTGGGAGGAATAGTGCCCCATCGTTGGTATCAGTGGGAGGAATAGTGCCCCATCACTGATGTCAGTGGGATGCATAGTGCCCCATCGTTGGTATCAGTGGGAGGAATAGTGCCCCATCACTGATGTCAGTGGGATGAATAGTGCCCCATCACTGGTGTCAGCGGGAGGAATAGTGCCCCATCACTGGTGTCAGTGGGAGGAATAGTGCCCCATCATTGGTGTCAGTGGGAGGAATAGTGCCCCATCGTTGGTGTCAGTGGGAGGAATAGTGCCCCATCGTTGGTGTCAGTGGGAGGAATAGTGCCCCATCGTTGGTATCAGTGGGGGGAGGAATAGTGCCCCATCGTTGGTATCAGTGGGGGGAGGAATAGTGCCCCATCGTTGGTGTCAGTGGGGGGAGGAATAGTGCCCCATCGTTGGTGTCAGTGGGGGGAGGAATAGTGCCCCATCGTTGGTGTCAGTGGGGGGAGGAATAGTGCCCCATCGTTGGTGTCAGTGGGGGGAGGAATAGTGCCCCATCGTTGGTGTCAGTGGGGGGAGGAATAGTGCCACATCGTTGGTGTCAGTGGGGGGAGGAATAGTGCCCCATCGTTGGTGTCAGTTGGGGGAGGAATAGTGCCCCATCGTTGGTGTCAGTGGGGGGAGGAATAGTGCCCCATCGTTGGTGTCAGTGGGGGGAGGAATAGTGCCCCATCATTGGTGTCAGTGGGGGGAGGAATAGTGCCCCATCGTTGGTATTAGTGACACAAATGATGGGGCACTATTCCTCCCACTGACACCAATGATACTTACTTTGCTGACCCCTGCTCCAGCCTGGGCTCGCTCTCTCACTTACCTGTCAGCTGTCTTCCTTCTCTGGCCGCTCTCCTCTTCACTCGCTCCGGCAGCTCCCTCGATCTTCTTTGATGGACCCGCGCTGCCGCTCGGCTCCTCCTCTCCAAGCTCCACCTCCTCGCCGGTGATTGGCCGCCTGTGTGCCTCTCCTGAGCTACAGTTCCGGTGGCCAATCAGCGGCGAGGAGGCGGAGCTGCTGAGCGATCCTGGAGGTGTGGCCAGGTGACAGGAGCAGCGTATCATCCCTCCCACACATCGCCTGAGACGGAGGAGCGGTGTCTCGGTTCCTAAGACCATCGGAAATATGTGTTTTCCGATGGTCTTAGGCGACCCCTGGGAAATGGTCGTTCGACCCCCAAAGGGGTCGCGACCCCCAGGTTGAGAACCGCTGCTCTAGAAGATGGAAATCTCTCAGTAGACACAACTACTACATTGTACTCCAGTGATCTCCACTAGCTTCCGGGTCGTGGGCTGAGTAGCTGCCCTGTTGCATTGTGGACATAGGAGGTTGGGGTGGAAGAAAGGGAGGTGTGGAAAGAAGGAAGGAAGGAAGGGAGAGGTGGAAGGAAGGGATTAAGGGAGGGGTGGAAGGAAGGAGAAGGAAGGGAAAAAAGGGTGGGAGGGGTGCAAAGGGAAGGAAGGAAGGAAGGAAGGAAGGAAGGAAGGAAGGAAGGAAGGAAGGAAGGAAGGGGTGGAAACAAGCGAGGGAGGGGTGGAAGGAGGGGTGAAAAGAAGGTAGGGAGGGGTGGAAGGAAGATAGGGAGGGCTGGAAGGAAATGTGGAAAGGGATGGAGGGGTGAATGAAGGAAGGGAGGGAAGGAAGGAAGGAAGGAAGGAAGGGAGGGGTAGATGGAAGGAAGGGAGGGGTGGGTGGAAGGAAGGGAGGGATGGAAGTAGGGCTGAGTAGCTGCCCTTTTGCATTGTGAACATAGGAGGTTGGCTGATCAGCATGGACACCAATTAGAGAATATTTAGCATTTTCACAGTGAATGTAAAATGTCCTCTGATTGGACAAGGTGGGGATTTTGATGTCGTTGTCCCTCCACCATGTCAAATCAGAGAACAGATTAAAATGCAACATCTTCAGTGGCCACTTCATCAGTAAAGGTGTACGGGATATGTGAGCATTTCTTCAGCCCAGAGTATACTGCACAGATCCAAACCATCAAAGTGTACACTTTTTTCTAACAAAGTGGCCAAAAAGAGCCACAAAATATGTTGATGGTTTGTTTTACCTGTTCTTTGAATAGTAAATTTTAACCTTACTGAAGAATCTACTTGGAAGCACCTTTTTATTTAATGGCATCTCCACTGACCACATATTGGTTCCATATTTGGGCCTCATTCCTTCTACCATCGTTCACCAGAACCTGATCACAGCCTTGCCCAGTGCAGGGATCTCTGGAAAACCCTGAGTAGCATCAAACGTGACCTTCCATTATTCTGTGTGGGAACAGATGCTCTCCATATGTGTTAAATTTGGTTGCTTGACCCCAAGATGGGTATCCAGCAGTCTTATGAATGATTACCTCACTTTTTTGCTATACTTTCTATACATGTATTACTGAACATCATTCTTATGGCTTGTTCACATGAGCGGCCAGGGGGGGCAGTAAAACTATGGCTCTGACTGCATGCCTTAACGCTGACATGTAACTGCTAAGGACTGTACACGTGGCACAGCCAAAGAAGAAGCACAGGATCACAGCCAAACAAACAAAACGTAAACATCATCACATATTCTGCAGAAATTGCCACCAGCAAACACAACCCATGTAAGTCTATGGACCACCCAGTACCCAACGCACATCCTCCTGCAATACACAACTG
Organism: Staurois parvus; assembly: GCF_062004578.1. Lineage (NCBI taxonomy): Eukaryota > Metazoa > Chordata > Amphibia > Anura > Ranidae > Staurois > Staurois parvus. Next base: position 2,832,519 of record NW_028318299.1, read on the forward strand.
AGGTGCAGTGGAGCAATATTTGCAGAGTTAAAGGGGTTCTAAAGGCTGAAGATTTTTTCTACATGCATTATCTGCCCCCAGCCCAACCTTACACTTACCTCAGCCAAATCTCGACTGACCATTGTGCACAAAAGTAGCGGTTCTCTCAACTAGGGTTTTAGAACGTTATACCATATACAGTCATACCCGTCCACCAGTCCGATCAGGATGAATCCACTAGAAGGACCCAGAGTGTGTCAGTCCTCACTGTGCCTGCTCCCTCTTGGTTTTGTCTTCAATTCCGAGAACAGGAAAGGAGTAAAAATGAAAATGAAAGTAATAAACAATATAAACAGGAATTACAGGAAAGTCATCATAGCAGAACAGTTAGCTATCAAAGAGAATATGGGCGTTCCAGTCCTTCGGTGGTGGGGGTGGGGAGGGAGCAGAGTCCATCTGCAGCTGACAATAAACAAACATATTATAAAAAGCATATAATCTTCTAGAGAATGGGGCTGAATAACTGAAGACATGTTCACAAGAATAATTATTTAAAATACTTCAGATGTATATTCCAATATCACCACTTTTCCTAACATTTTTTTTTTTCATTTTACACATTTGCAAGAATTTTATTATTAATTTTATTATTAATATTTCATTTTAAGAATGGTCCATACTATATATATATATATATATATATATATATACCCCACAACCAAAACTCCTCCATCTAGTATTTTGTATGACCTCCATGATCTGTAAGGACGGCACCAAGTCTTCTAGGCATGTAATGAACAAGTTAACCAACATATTGCAACATCGATCTTTTTCCATTCTTCAAGATCGACCTCTTTTAGAGCCTGGATGCTGGATGGAGAGTGATGCTCAACTTGTCTCTTCAGAATTCCCCATAGGTGATGGATAGGGTTCAGATCAGAAGACATACTTGGCCACTGAATCACTTTTCCCCTGTTCTTCTTCAGAAATACAACAGTGGCCTTAGGTGTGTGTTTTGGATCATTGTCATGTTGGAAAAGTTACCGATGACCAAGGGCATGGAGTGATGGGAGCATCTTCTCTTTCACTATACAATAGTACATCTGTGAATTCATGATACCATCAATGAAATGCAGCTCCTCGACACCAGCAGCACTCATGCAGCCCCACAGAAGGACACTGTCACCACCATGTTTCACAGTAGGCACCATGAATTTTTTTTGTACTCCTCGCCTTTGTGACGCAATACAGTTTTGAAGCCATCCCTTCCAAAAACATTTATCTTTGTCTCATCACTCCAGAGTACAGAGTCCTAGTAGTCATCTTCTTTTTCAGCATGGGCCCTGGCAAATTCTAGGTGGTATTATTTGTGCATGAGCTTTAGGAGAGGCTTCCTTCGTGTGTGACACCCATGCATTCCTCTGCAATGTACACCATATTGTGTCAGGGAAAACAATCACCCCAGTTTGGCTTTCTATTTCCTTTGCTAACTGCAGTGAACTTGCATTATGATTTTCTTCAAACCTTTTCATCAGAAGACACTCCTGTTGAGGTGTTAACTGCTGTGGATGGCCTGGACATCTCTGTGAGATGGTTGCAATTCCATCTTTGTTAGTTTTTTTTTATCACTTTTGCTCCAGTATTCTGATTGATAAGTAAAACTTTGCTGATCTTCTTGTAGCTTTCACCTTTCTTGTGTAAAAAAAATAATTTTCTTTCTCAGGCCTTGTAACATTTCTCTTCCATGTGGTGCCATTGCTGACAGCATGAAATGGGCGGGGTTTTCTTTGTTAAGTAACACCCTTTTATAATCACCTGTCTGCTGAACACCTGTTTAATGCATAATTAGACTCACCTGTAGTTGAATTCTTGTTGATTAGGATTTTGTTGTGGAAAACTTAGTTTTGCTCTTAAGACTTTCATTGGGGTGTATTCATTTTTGCAACACAGTCTTGAATGAATTTGTTAGGAAAAATACTTTTTTGTGTGTGCAAAATAAAAAATCTTGTTTGCAATCAATTTTATTATTAATTTTATTATTAATATTTCATTTTAAGAATGGTCCATACTATATATATATATATATACCCCACAACCAAAATTCCTCCATCTAGTATTTTGTATGACCTCCACGATTTGTAAGGACAGCACCAAGTCTTCTAGGCATGTAATGAACAAGTTAACCAACATATTGCAACATCGATCTTTTTCCATTCCTCAAGATCGACCTCTTTTAGAGCCTGGATGCTGGATGGAGAGTGATGCTCAACTTGTCTCTTCAGAATTCCCCATAGGTGATGGATTGGGTTCAGATCAGGAGACATACTTGGCCACTGAATCACTTTCACTCTGTTCTTCTTCAGAAATACAACAGTGGCCTTAGGTGTGTGTTTGTGGGAGTATTTTGTAGTATAGTGTCCCATAGAAAATGTGGATTCTGAAAGGAAAGGAAAGGGTTTCTGAAAAATATGTTGGGGTGGACTCATTTACTATAAGCACTGTATAAAGGATTTTTTTATATATATGTATATATATATATATATACACACACCAGTAATGGTTGTGATTAGCGACTTATAGTGGGACTGTGATAGTGTGGTGAGAAATCTGACACTAACACTGAGTGGGAATTGACTAACTGACACTGACGTCACCAGTAACACTAATACAGTGATCATTGATAATAATATAGACTGTCACTGTACTGATGACACTGGCAGGGAAGGGTTATCATCTCGGGGTAATCAAGGGGTTAAGTGTGTGCCTAACCATGTGCAATGTGTGCTGATTTTTACTAATAGATTTCACAGTTTCTCATCCCTGCTTTGTAGGGATGAGAAACAAAGAGATCCTTCCCTCAGTACATCTCTGTGTTGAATGTCCATGAAAATATAATTACTTTTTTATTGCTACTAATGGCGGTGATCAGTGACTTATAGTGGGACTGTGATAGTGCTGTGGACAATCTGACACTAACTGACACTGGGTGGGAACTAACTGGCACTTACCTCATCAATGACACATATACAGTAATCAGCGATAATGCACAACCATCTCTGGACATTTTCAGAGAATGGTCCGAAAAAGAGAAAATATCCAGTGAGTGGCAGTTGTGTGGAGGAAAATGCCTTGTTGAGGTCAGAGGTCAGAGGAGAATGGGCAGACTAGTTCCAGATGATAGAAAGGCAACAGTAACTCCAATACCCCTTCGTTACACCCAAGGTATGAAGAATACCATCTCTGAACACACAACACACCCAACCTTGAAGCAGATGGGCTACACCAGCAGAGGTCCACACCGGGTGCCACTCCTTTCAGCTAAGAACAGGAAACAGAGACTACAATTCACACAGGATCACCAAAATTAGACAATAGAAGATTGAAAAAACGTTGCCTGGTCTGATGAGTCTCGATTTCCCTAGAGATGGTTGTGCGCAAAAATCCCAGTAGATCAGCAGTTTTTTAAATACTCAGACCAGCCAAAGTCACTTAAATCCCCTTTCTTCTCCATTCTGATGCTTGGTTTGAATGTCAGCAAACCATCTGCACCATGTCTAGATGCCTAAATGCATTTAGTTTTTGCCATGTGATTGGATGATTAGCGTTACTAAGCAGTTGAATAGGTGTACCTACAAAAGTGTCCGGTGGGTGTACATTTGATTTGGGCAATCTGAGGTGCATTTAACCACACAAGACATTTTTTTTATTTATTAGGATATCCTTTTTTTTTTATTTGTCAAATTTTCATATAAGAGAGAGGTATTTAACACGTACATATTTATTTCTAGTACGATGACACAGCTCTACATAGAACATATAGGACACCCAAGTGGTTACATAAACGTAGATATAGAGATCCCCTCTTTGTCCTAGAGGTCTTCAAGATCCAGGCGATCTGACTCATATGATGTGGCGTCGCTCCAGATTGTTTAGCTATTGGCAGAAATAATGGATATAACTAATACTGTCAATATCACACTAATAGGAATGGCAATGAATAGGGTAGCAATGAATGGCAATGAATAGGGTAGCAATGAATGGCAATGGATAGGGTAGCAATGAATGGCAATGGATAGGGTAGCAATGAATGGCAATGAATAGGGTAGCAACCATAAAAAAGATACATTTTTTTAAATGCTTAATACCCACAGACCAACAAACACAAAAATCTAAAGAAAGAAACACACCTCCATGTATGGGAAGCGGTGAGTAATTTAGTGTAGTACCTAGCAGGCAAGGAAGTAAACAAAGAAAGCTCCAATAAATATTAAGAAATCTCACTTGAAAAAGTTAGGCAACCACTTATATGGGGATGGTCTCATTCTGTCTGGTGTAGAGGAAAGCCGAAGCCTCCTGGTCTGGTGGCCAATCAGTGGGAGGTGGAAGCACAGCTGAAGGGGAGCGGACTCACGTTCTGATGCCAGTGGCAGGAAACCTTACTTCTGTGCAGGCGCCAGGGATCAGCAGAACTACCAGAAGTGCATCACTGCTATGGTCTGCGTCATATGCTGCAGACTGGAAGCACCACAGAGTCTCCATAACAAACCGTTTTTAGGCCCCATCTCTTTTTCCAGATAATTCACCTAAAATGGGGCCTTAAAATGCATTGCTTCAGAGACTCGAGGATGCTTTCCAGTCTCCAGGATATAACGCAGACCGTAGAGGTGAGGAACTTCCGGTGCTTCTTCCAATCCAAAGGTGAACAACCCTTCACAATGTAGGGGCCCATGCAATTAAAAAAATCCACATGAAGTCAAAAAGTTTTCACCAAGTTTTCATCATAAGAGCCCATAGTCCTTGCTGATAAGATTGTGACAATAGGAAGATACATGGTAGCAAAGATGTTTCAGTGTCCCTTGATTAAGGGGTATTTTGTGGCCCCATAAACTTGTATGATACTATTTATCTTCCTGCTATCATATTCAGCAAAAAAGGATTGGATGGAAGTTTGCCGTTACCTTCAATGGTCTGGAAGGAACAAAGCAGAGCAGAGGTCCGAGTGGGTGGGATCATGGCACTGGGTGGGATCAAAGGCGGAGATTAGTGTGGGAGTTTTTAGTGGGGATGGCACTATGGTGGTGAGTCACACAGTTATTTGCACTCGAGCGTTTTCTGACATGTTCTAAGTTACACTCGCCTGGGTAGTAGAAGAAATAACACATTTTTTTTTTTTTTTTAAGTCCGCAAACGTGCAACTATAACGAAAAAACCCATAAGTGTTCACAAAAAAGTGCAAGTGCAAAACACCACACAAAAAGTGCACTTAAGGGTGTGCTTTTGTCCTACCCCCAAAGGGGTTGGACCGCTACCCTGATCCCCCGGGGCACGAAGCTCCTGACAGGGACAAGGGACAAGGTTCCCATTTGGTCCGCCTGACCAAAAGGCCTGGTGGACCACCGTTCCTTATGCCCAGCAGAAGCCGGACATCCAGTACTAGGCCAGAGGGTTCTCCCGAAGAGAAAACCCCCTAGGGACAGGGGAGGAAGGAACCGTAGGGCCACACATCCTCCCCCTAGACTTCAGGGCAGGCCCGAGGACCCACACCCTCCATCCTGTGAAGGAAAACACACACAAAAGTAAAAAGTGACAAACGTGGGGTGAGGAAAATAAATAAATAATTAATTAAATAAATCTATAAAAATAATAAAAAGTGTCGTGCCCAAATTGTGCACTGACCAGACCCTGAGGCCTGTAGCAAAAAAATTGCCCAGAACTTGACCAAAAAGGCCCGGTCCTAGAGGCGCACACATGTTCTGGTGGGACAGGATCTGGAGCTGTGGATTAACATCACATTTTTGCATGAAAATTGGCAAAAGAGCGAGTTAAATTCGGTTACAACAGGCTTATGGAGAACATTCCATGAAGAAATCAAGTGTTTTTGAATGACATAGGAGGTTTAAGGAGGGAAGGGAAGATGTCCATGATGATGCAAGAAGTGGGCAGCCAAAAACTCAAAAGACAGATGCAAATGTGGACAGAGTGAGAACCTTCATACATTGAGATCAAAGATTGAGTGTGCAAATGATGGCAGAAGAATTGAACATGAACAGGGAACACAGTGCAGCAGATTCTAAATATGGAGTTTGGAATGACAACGATTTCCACAAGGTGGTGCCTCAAATCTTGACAGAAGATCAGAAAGAATGTTATTTAACCATTTGAAGAATAAAGAGGTTTTTCTGGATATTAAAGTCTATGTCAACTATTTTCCTGGTGGCTCCCTGTTCTCCATCCTCCTTTATCCTTCCTCCCCCCCCCCCTTTTTTGCTTTCTGTAATGATAGAAGGTACTGGTGGCAAGTGCAAGTCCACCACTGTATAGAGTGTTTCATATACAGCTTGTGTTTTCTTTTCTTCTCATTTATTATTGATTTATGTGATATTGTTGCACTGATACATATGTATGATGTACCTTCCAGTTCACTGCTTCTCTGATGTCTCATTTACATGAAAATATTTTCAATAAAAAATGGTTAAAAAAAAAGGAATGCAGGAGTGTTTGATAGGGTTATCACTGGTGATAAAACATGGCAGGAGATTTTGCATAGTGTATGGTGCAGCTGTACGTGGCAGCCAATCAGCTTCTAACTTCAGCTTGTTCAATTAAGATTTAATAATAAAACCTGGAAGATGATTGGTTTCCATGTAGAGCTGCACCAGATTTAGCATTTTCCAGTTTGAGTCCATAACCCCCATACCGTTTTCAGTATGATCCGGAAACAAAATGCCAGAGCATGGAGTGGAAGAACAAAAAATTCACCTCCCCAAAGAAAGCATGCAGTTCTCGTTCTCAGTTCAGAACCATCCTGGTGTGTTTTTTTTGATCACATGGTACAACGGTCCATCAACATTGCTACTTGGAAATTATCTCTGTTCTTTTTTATTAGCACAGCTGTTTATCAAATGTATATTTTTAGTTCAAATGTTAGAGCCCACAAACACAATAAAATGTCAGAACTTTCTGTCAATTATAAAATATGAGACTAAGTTGAGTAAATAGATCCCAAATATATTCAAATGGTGACAAACTCAAGCCTCAAATTCTGTTCTTTGGACAGAGATTGAATGAGTCCTAGTTCCTGCCCTATACACCCTTTTGATGGTGGATTTGTGGAAGCCCCTAGAACTATACTATCTACCACTGCTGGTCCAAGCATCCCTTCTGGCGTGGAGATCTCTGTACTTCACTACAAATCCGAATACATCTACAGCCCAAATCCAGATATCTATCACTGTTCTCGGATCACTTATATCACATCTTTCAGTCAAGTCAGGGTAACATAAAGATAACACCGTAATTGATGATACATTCAAGGGCCACTTAGCTAAAAGCATAGAGGAGTTAAGTGCAGCCCAGGGGCGGACTGACAACTCATGGGGCCCCCGGGCAATAGGGGATTGTGGGGCCCCTGTATCCTCACCCACACTCAAACCACATCCGAAAAAGCCTATGAAAGGTACCAGGGGCATCTCATGGGGCCCCTTACTGACGCAGTACCCGAGTTTCCGAATGGTCAGTCCACCCCTGGTGCAGACTTTAGGCTGATGATGAAAGAGCAATATACTTACCTATGGATCCAAACGTTTCTCTCTGTATCTTCTCCTGACATACATATATGAGAACAGGTGTGGCATTTTTATTTAAGCCCCCACACCTGTGCATAAGGCCATTTCTCTATTTTATAATCAACTTCAGGCTATATTTTTGTCAAATCAAAACTATTCCTTTACACCCCGATCACAACGGGTGCGATTTGGCATATAATGTGCATGCCAGGCAACTTGCAAATCGTATACCAAGTCACACCCTATTGTCCGCTATTAGAGCGGTCATATCGGTGCGGTTCCAACTTGGTCAGAGCAGCACCAATTTCTACTTTATGCACTACTTTTGGTGCTATTTGCATAGATGTCTGTGTCCGATGTCTTTCAAATCGCACCTCAAATCGGAAAGTCACCCAACTTTGAAATCATGCTACTTCACTGTACGTTTCAAAATCAGCTTTGTTATGACCGGGGTGTGAATGGGAGAAGGATCCCCCCTCTATTTTCTACTACCTCCCAATGGCACAAGGCTCTTAAATCTCTATATGGCATTACACATTCTGTAAACCATTGGGAGTTGGCACAAAATATTACTTTGCAGCAGTATCTGCTTTTATTTTCAGATTGAAGATGTTGGGTGGTTGTGACAGGGTCGTCCTCTGCTTGATTTTCAGCTGATTCATCAGGAGCTGGCCAAAATTTGCTCAGCATATGGCCAGCTTTTCTGAGCATGTAAAGCTAAAAAGAATATGAACTGTGGGTATTATGGCTTTGAATGGGTGGTTCCTACATATTTATGAGCGGGACCTCCTGGCAAAATGGGCATGCTCCAGGTTTGACTGCCCAGAGGGTGAGTGTGTCAAGTAAGGGGCATGCTCTAGGGACTCAATTGTTCTTAAAAATGAAATCTTTCCCCACACAGGAATAACAGGATAGCTGCATACACATGAAGACATCCATTTTATTATGAAGCTGGAATGTAAACCTGCACATATATTATTATTATTATACAGCATTTATATGGCGCCAACAGTTTGCTCAGCGCTTTAAAATATAAGGGAGACAGTACAATTACAATACATTTCAGTACAGAAGGAATAGGAGGGCCCGGCTCGTGGAGCTTACGATCTAAAGGAAGGGGGAGGTGATACTAAAGGTGATAGCTGCGGGGGATGATCTGGTGGAGGTGATTCCAGTACAGTTCTTAGGTGGAGGTGGGGTAGGTTTCTCTAAATACGTGAGTTTTCAAAATTCGCCTAAAGGCAGACAGGGTGGGGGCTGACCGGACATATTGTGGTAGGGAGTTCCAGAGGATGGGAGAGGCCCTGCAGAAATCCTTGAGGTCAGCATGGGAGGAGGTGATGAGGGAGCTAGAGAGGAAGATGTCCTGGGAGGAGTGGAGTGGGCGATTTGGGCGGTATCTGTGGATGAGGTCAGTGAGGTAGCTAGGGGCAGTGTTGTAGATGGCTTTGTAAGCTGTGGTTAGTATTTTGAATTATACGTTGGGTTAGTGGAAGCCAATGAAGGGAATGGCAGAGAGGGCACTGAGCAGAGGTCAGTTGAGGGATTGGCAGAGAGGGGCAGCAGTCAGTTGGTAAGGTGTATGAGTCCAGCAGCAGCATTCATAATAGACTGAAGGGGGGATAACCATGGGCAGCACAGTGGCTAAATGGTTAGCACTTCCGCCTGGCAGTACTAAGGTTGTTGGTTCGAATCCCAGCCATGGCACCTCCTGCCTGGAGTTTGCATGTTCTCCCTGTGCCTGTGAGGGTTTCCTCCAGGTACTCAGGTTTCCTGCCACACTCCAAGGACATGCTGGTAGGTTAATTGGATCCTGTCTAAATTGGCCCTTGTATATGAATGTGAGTTAGGAACCTTATATTGTACACCCCTTGAGGGTTAGGGACTGATGTGAATGTACAATATATATTTAAAGCGCTGACGGTGCTGTATAAGTACCTGAAATGAATAAATAACCTGTGTAGTGGTAGACCAGTGAGGAGGGAGTTGCAGTAATCAAGGTGGGATATAACCAAGGCGTGGATAAGTTGTTTTGTGGTGTCATTGGTCAGAAAGGGGCGAATTTTGGAAATGCTCCAGAGGTTGAGGCGGCAGGATTTAGCCAGGGATTGGATGTGGGACCCAAAGCAGAGGTCAGAGTCTCGGATTATGCCTAGCACCCTGGCATGAGGGGAATGGTTGTGCTGTTGATCTTCATGGTAAAGTCATGATTGGGGGATCAGAGGGGGAGGAAATATTACAAGCTTGGCTTTGGAAAGATTGAGTTTAAGGTAGTGGTGTGACATCCATGCTGATATGTCGCTTAGTAGATTTGTGATATGTGAGGAGATTGAGGGGGTGAGCTTGGGAGTGGTGAGATAGATATGGGTGCCATCAGCGTAGAGTTGGTATTGGAAGCCATGGGAGGTTATCAATTGGCCAAGGGAGGAGGTGTAGAGAGAGAAAAGGAGGGGCCCAAGGGCAGAACCTTGGGGTACCCCAACAGAAAGAGGGAGAGGAGCGGAGGAGGAGGAGTTATATGTGACACTGAAAGTGCGCTGAGAAAGGTAAGAGGAGAACCAGAAGAGAGCAGAGTCACGGAGGCCAATGGAGTGCAGTTTACTGAGGAGGAGCGGGTGGTCGACTGTGTCAAAGGCAGCGGAAAGGTCAAGGAGTATGAGTATGGAGTAATGGCCGTTGGTAGCAGTTAGTAGGTCTTTAGTGAGTTTTAGTAGGGAAGTTTCAGTGGAATGTTGTGGGCGGAAGCCGGACTATCGGGGATCTAGAAGGTTGTTGTCGGTGAGGTAGCAGTTCATACGGTTTTGAACAAGTCTTTGAGGAATTTAGTTTTATGCCATGCTCACTCAAGAGCGTGACTGCATCTCTTGAGACTTCTGGTGTCATCTGTTTGCCAGGGTTGTGACAGGCGAGGCCTGGTTCTGCGTGTAGAGAGAAGAGCAAGAGCATCCAAGGAGGATGATAGATAGTTGTTGTAGGCAGATGTGGCCACCTCTGGGCAGGACAGGGGTGCAATTTTATCATAAAAGCACTCAGTAGCGGAGTGAAATAGGTCAGGGCTCAGGTGGTGGAGGTTTCTACAGGTAATGGTTTGCTGGTTGGAAGTAGGAGGCAGGGAGAGTGCAAAGCTGATAAAGTTGTGATCAGAGAGAGGAAATGGGGTGTTAGAGAGGTTACAGGGAGTGCATAGGTGGGAGAATACAAGGCCGAGGGTGTTGCCGTTAGAGTGGGTGGTGGATTGTGTCCATTGTGTTAGGATAAAATAGGAAGTTAGGTTGAGTAGTTGAGAGGTGGCTGAGGTGATAACAATAACTGGGATGTTAAAGTCACCGAGGATGGTGGCAGGCACCTCAGAGGAGAGAAAGTGTGGCAGCCATGCTGAAAAGTCATCAAGAAAGCGTGAAACTGGTCCCGGAGGCCGGTAGATGACTGCGATCCTCAGACAAACAGGAGAAAAGAGACAAATACAGTGCAGTTCAGAAGAGCAGAGGAAAAGAGACGGAGGGGCAGGAAGAACCCCCTTTTCGTCCACTGAGTCCGGGCGAGTGAGTCCAGAGGAGGCCATCATGGGAGAGTGCAGCTGAGGAGACAGAGTCAGAATCCTGGAGCCAGGTTTCAGTAATAGCAAGTAGGTTGAGGGAGTGGGAGAGGAAGAGGCCATAGGGTCACTGATAGTAGAAAGTTTGTTAGAGATATATGTGGCTTCACACTCAATATATATACGTATATACACCTATGTCCCATCCAATGTTAATAGCAACTTAAATAGTAAGAAGACCGGCCTCTGGATTTCTCAGTGATGTGAAGATTGTTGAGTGATGTCCATGTATCATATCCATTGCAGTGGAATCAAGGAGTGATATTAGATGATAAGAGGGCTGTTACCACAATTCACACCATGTGTTCAGGACTCCTCCTACTCAATGCTGATAAGAGAGATAAGTTCTAGGACACAAGGAATAGGACCAGGATCATGCTGTGCAAGTGGATATGATGTTCATGGGGGCAGGGTTGAGCTGAGGGGCAGGCAGAAGATATGGTCATCTTGGATGCTTCAGTAGGACAGGTATGCAAAAAGGATGAGATCTGCTGCTAGGTAGTTTACAGCTTATGGGGGATGGGACACACTTTAGCTTTTTCATCTCCAATTCTAAACGACCTTGTCTGTCACTTCATAGGGGAATAACTGTACTCACTACTGTCAGTCCTGAAGAAATTGTTGTGTGTTTCTTTTTCTGTAGGAAAAACAATAAAATAAATACTTAAATTGTTTTGATCACAAGACACGCCAAGCTTTTGGAAACTCTGCAATCTACCTCTACCCTCTAGGAAGATAATTCTCACCTTCTCCAACAGGAAAGGGCAGATAATTATAAATATATTATTAATATTATTATTGTTAGTATTATTAATTATAATAGTAATAATAGTAATAAAACGACAAAAGACGTTAATATAGCTCTGACGTATACCGCAGTGCTGTACAGAGAACACTGATCCAGTCACATCAGTCTCTGTACCAGAGGAGCTTACACTCTAATGCCCCCTTCCCCACAGTCACATCAGTCTCTGTACCAGAGGAGCTTACACTCTAATGCCTCCCACAGTCACACACTATTATTATTATACATTATATAGCTCTGACATATACCGCAGTGCTGTACAGAGAACATTGAGCCAGTCACATCAGTCTCTGTACCAGAGGAGCTTACACTCTAATGTTCCTCTACAGTCACACACTATTATTATACATTTATATATCTCTGACATATACCGCAGTGAGCCAGTCACATTAGTCTCTGTATCAGAAGAGCTTACACTCTATTGCTCCCCCACACACACACACAGTCATATCCCATTATCATTATACATTCATATAGCTCTGACATATACTGTCTCTGCACCAGAGGAGAGGAGAATATTAGTGGAGAAGGAGAAGGATGATGAAGATGGCACCCTGCTTCTCTCTGGTAGGTGGAAGACTGATGAGCTTATTTTATAAGAATATGACCTTGGAGTAACCAATGAGATTCTCAGAGTTCTCTGAAGCTGGACCAGTAAAAGATGAGCTCTGCTGGGTTGGACTAGCACACTCTGTAGTTCTTGGTCACTCTGAATGACAGAATGTCCCTCACCTGATGTTTGGGATGTCTTCTCTAAGCCATGGAAGGGTCATTTCTGAATTTCAATCGATGGATCATAGTCTAGTATTCGGGTTTGTCCAGCTAAAATAAATAACTGACACCAGATGTTTCGCTTAGCATAATCAACAATATTAATAACAATACAATATTCATAAAAAACCTATGTAAGACTCAGCACAAGACAAGTTCACCATCGTGTGCTCCCATTGTAAGAGACTCAGCACAAGACAAGTTCACCATCGTGTGCTCCCATTGTAAGAGACTCAGCACAAGACAAGTTCACCATCGTGTGCACCCATTGTAAGACTCAGCACAAGACAAGTTCACCATCGTGTGCTCCCATTGTAAGAGACTCAGCACAAGACAAGTTCACCATCGTGTGCTCCCATTGTAAGAGACTCAGCACAAGACAAGTTCACCATCGTGTGCTCCCATTGTAAGACTCAGCACAAGACAAGTTCACCATCGTGTGCTCCCATTGTAAGAGACTCAGCACAAGACAAGTTCACCATCGTGTGCTCCCATTGTAAGAGACTCAGCATAAGACAAGTTCACCATCGTGTGCTCCCATTGTAAGAGACTCAGCATAAGACAAGTTCACCATCGTGTGCTCCCATTGTAAGAGACTCAGCACAAGACAAGTTCACCATCGTGTGCTCCCATTGTAAGAGACTCAGCATAAGACAAGTTCACCATTGTGTGCTCCCATTGTAAGAGACTCAGCACAAGACAAGTTCACCATTGTGTGCTCCCATTGTAAGAGACTCAGCATAAGACAAGTTCACCATCGTGTGCTCCCATTGTAAGAGACTCAGCATAAGACAAGTTCACCATCCTGTGCTCCCATTGTAAGAGACTCAGCACAGGATGAGTTCACCATTATGTGCTCCCAGGGGCGGACTGACCATTCGGGTGCTCGGGCACTGCCCGAGGCCCGGGGTCAGTAGGGGGCCCAATGAGATTTCTGTGGTACCTTTCATATGCTTTTTTGGGTGTGGTTTGAGTGTGGGCAAGGACACAGGGGCCCCATGATCCCCTATTGCCAGTGGGCCCCATGAGTTGTCAGTCCGCCTCTGTGTGCTCCCATTGTAAGAGACGTAGTGCTAGATGAGTTTACTATTGTGTGCTCCCATTGCAAGAGACTCAGCACAAGACAAGTTCACCATCCTGTGCTCCCATTGTAAGAGACCCAGCACAAGACAAGTTCACCATCCTGTGCTCCCATTGTAAGAGACCCAGCACAAGACAAGTTCACCATTGTTTGCTCCCATTGTAAGAGACCCAACACAAGACAAGTTCACCATCCTGTGCTCCCATTGTAAGAGACCCAGCACAAGACAAGTTCACCATCGTGTGCTCCCATTGTAAGAGACCCAGCACAAGACAAGTTCACCATCGTGTGCTCCCATTGTAAGAGACCCAGCACAAGACAAGTTCACCATTGTTTGCTCCCATTGTAAGAGACCCAGCACAAGACAAGTTCACCATCGTGTGCTCCCATTGTAAGAGACCCAGCACAAGACAAGTTCACCATCGTGTGCTCCCATTGTAAGAGACCCAGCACAAGACAAGTTCACCATTATGTGTTTCCATTGTAAGAGACTTAGTACAAGATGAATTGACTCAGCACACGGTAATTTCAACATTGTGTGTCCCTATTGTAAGAGACTCAGCACAAGATAAATTACCCACAGTGTATTCCCATTGTAGGAGACACAGCACAAGACAAGTTCACCATTTTGGGATCTGAATGTAAACGGTGCATTTTTTAATATTTTGTACATTATTACATCCAGCAAACACACTTCCCTATTCTATAGCTTCTGCGGGGAATATATGTAAACTCATTACCCCGGAAAGTTTCAGATCCTTAATGTACTAAAAACAGCATCAGAACAGGGAATCACTGCTAAGGATTGCAAATCATTTAAAACAGTTAAACAAAAAAACTCAATTGAATAAACTTCATTTCTCACCTTGAAAATGGGAGCCAGTACAAAATTCACACCGTGAATGAAGAATGACCATATCTGAAACACAAGAAAAACATGTATGTTCAGTTTAAGCAGAACAATAGCTTTTAAACCCACTTTTACCCCCTTCCCCCACCGTTCCCTCCCCCATGTCTTGGGCTTTCCTAACACTTAAAAAAAAGAATATCTATCTGTCTATATAAACAAACACACACTTTAGTCTGATGACATCATGAATTCTTTTTCTCCAGCAAGGATGGTCCTTTTTGCTGTCTGCATAATGACACAACCCTATAGAAGGGTTCATGACAACAGCCTTGGCTTAGAAGAATTGGTTGGCTGCAGTGCCCTCTTAATAGCATCATGGGTCCCTGGGATAAGTAATGCACTGGGGCTACGCCCCAGAAAACAGTTGGCACGGCTAAATTATCCTACATATTGGGTGTCGCTTTTTAGTCTTATTAGAAATTTTAGTCTAACGTTTTACAATTTGTTTAACCCCTCGCCTACAGGGCACTTCTACCCCCTTCCTGCCTACAGGGCACTTCTACCCCCTTCCTGCCTACAGGGCACTTCTACCCCCTTCCTGCCTACAGGGCACTTCTACCCCCTTCCTGCCTACAGGGCACTTCTACCCCCTTCCTGCCTACAGGGCACTTCTACCCCCTTCCTGCCTACAGAACACTTCTACCCCCTTCCTGCCTACAGGGCACTTCTACCCCCTTCCTGCCTACGGGGCACTTCTACCCCCTTCCTGCCTACGGGACACTTCTACCCCCTTCCTGCCTACCGGGCACTTCTACCCCCTTCCTGCCCAACGGACACTTCCACCCCCTTCCTTCCTACAGGGCACTTCTACCCCCTTCCTGCCTACAGGACACTTCTAACCCCTTCCTGCCTACCGGGCACTTCTAGCCCCTTCCTGCCTACAGGGCACTTCTACCCCCTTCCTGCCTACAGGGCACTTATACCCCCTTCCTGCCTACAGGACACTTTTACCCCCTTCCTGCCCAGGCCAATTTCCAGCTTTCAGCACTGTCGCACTTTGAATGACAATTGCGCGGTCATGCAACATTGTACCCATATGAAATTTTTATCATTTTTTTTTTGTGACCAATAGAGCTTTATTTTGGTGGTATTTAATCACATCGGGGTTTTTATTTTTTCTTAAACAAACCAAAAACCACAGAAAATTTTGAAAAACAAACATTTTTTCTTAGTTTTTGTTATAAAATTTTGTATATAAGTGATTTTTCTCCTTCACTGATGTGCGCTAATGAGGCTGCACTGATGGGCACTGATAGGCTGCACTGATGGACACTGATAGGTTGCACTGATGGACACTGATAGATAGCACTGATGGGCACTAATGAGGAGGCACTGGTAGGTGGCACTGATGGGCATTGCCAGGCATCACTGATGGATGCTGAAAGCCAGCGCTCATATATGGCACTGATAGGCAGCACTGATAGGTGACACTGCTAGGTGGCACTGACTGGCACTGCTAGGTGGCACTGACTGGCACTGCTAGGCAGCACTGCTAGGTGGCACTGATGCACACTGATCAGTGGCACTGACTGGCACTGATCGGCGGCACTGACTGGCACTGATAGGTGGCACTGATTGGCAGGACTGATAGGTGGCACTGCTCGGCATTGATAGGTGGCACTGACTGGCACAGATGGGTGACACTGAAAGGCAGCTCAGATGGGCACTGATATGTGGCATTGATGTGCACTGGTAGGCACTGATATGTGGCATTCATGTGGCACTGATGGACACTGACAGGTGGCACTGCTGGGGCTACACAGATCATCAGGGCACACTGATCATCAGTGCTCTGAAAATCAGTGTACATGTCCGCTCCGAGGAATGCCGATGAGGACAGAAATGCCGATAACGGGCATTTCCCTATTTACATGTGATCAGCTGTGATTGGACACAGCTGATCACATGACCAAGCCAACATCTTCAGCTCTTTCCGTTGATCGGTGATCCGCTGTGTCCGAGGGATTTTTTTCACAGTGCTGTTGGGAGATCTATGGTGAGATATCAGGGGTCTAAAGAGACCCCCAAAGTCTCACTGTTGAGCCAGAGAAAGGGACTGAGGAAACATATTCCCTGGTTCCTTTCTGCAGCCTCAGCTGCACTGCAGATATATATGAACAGGGACAGCGACTTCTGTTCATTCATATCTGAAGCATAGTAAACACAGTTTACTATGTTTCAGCTTTGAATGACCACAGTGAATGATTAGCACTGGTCACTCGCTGTGTTCATTTAGAAAAGGAAGGGATGGTAAATTTCATATTTACCAATCCCTTCCCCCATTCTCCATCCTGAAGGGGGGCACACAGAGGAGCTCAGACAGCAGGGGAATCACATGTAGACAGGAGGGGGTGATCTGTGTGCCAGGCAGGGGAAATTACTGCAACTGATCTTTTGTGGCTCTCCTGGCTTTCAGGTGTTGCAGTGAAAGCCACATAGAAGATTGGTTCCAGTAATATCTCCCACCTACTGCACTGATTGCCCCCTCCTGTCCACATGAGATTCCTCCTGTTGGGGGGGACTGTAGGGGTCCCCCATGTACCTGTGGCCCCTTGACAGGGCCCAGGGGTGCCTGTGCGAAAATATGGCCTTGGTTGGCTGACTCTACTGTTATTAAACCAGAACAAAGTCTATGTGTGAGTCCAGTAGATTTTTATTTCCCTCCAACAACAGAAGATCAGACAAAAAAGCCAACATATGACAGGAGGTCTTCAGATAAAATGGAGAGTAATTTCAACTTACCAAATAAATGATTCCTTGATTGCTTGATCCTGATACAAACAAAAACAAATTAGAATCATTATTCCAGTATCAGTATTATATATCCTCATTCCATGGCCAGAACCACACCCAGAACCACTGGTGTATAAAGCCAATATAGCTCAACATTATAAAGCCCTTTATTCCAAACTGCATGCAGCTTTGTGGCCATAATCAGTGCAGTGTATGGGAACCATGACTTCTATGGGGATGGGCTTGGTGCCCAACAACACAGAACAACAATACAGGTCATGGTGAGAAGGCAATACATGAATCCAAAAGCCCTTCAACCAATTCAGTGTATAGTACAGTAAAGACTTCTTAGAACTGAAGGCATTCACATGTCTCAATCCAAAAAATTAAACGATTATTCCTCATTTCAGGAAAATCAGCAGAGTTTTCTTTTCTGAAAAAGAGGAATACTCCTTTTAATTGTATGAAGAATTATTATCTCATTTTTGGGATATATGAGGAACGTGAATATTTCTGTTGTAAGGCGGCTTTACTGTGCTACATACAGATGGAGGTCTTATTGATTCCTTCAGTGCCTTCTCACAACAAACTGTACGTTTATACGCTTTTCAATAAAAATATTTCCAACTCATATCCTCTGTCACTGGCATCTTGACCACGCCCACTCCTGCCTTCCCGCTCACCTACCATTCAGTAGTAGCATGCATACTCCTAGCAGCCAAGTCAGATATAACTAAACACTAGAATAAAGACTTAGCCCCAAATGTTTCGGAGTTGTAGCTTCAATTGAGCTTACCTTTGAATATGAAAGAGCTTTATCATTAAGGTTTGATTCATACACCAAATTTGATTGTTTTTTGAAACCCTGGATTACATGACGCAATAAATGAATTCAAGCCAAGTATTCTAGAACATTTATGTTATATGTAGACCATACTGCACATGGCCCCAGTACTGCAAATTCCTTTATTGTCATCTCAGTCACTCTGTTGTACCATTTACTATTTTCCTGTATTTTATTAAGAAAACTTTAATAAAAAATACTGACATAAAAGTTGCTGTTGCCCTCAAATCTACCTTAAACTTAAAAAAATAGAAACACAAGGAACTTACTGCAAAAGAAAAGGATTAATAAAAAAACAGTTAAGGTATTAACTGATCAAAAGCTACAAATTATTCACTTGCTGATAGTTATTAGACCTTAAAAAGACATTTTGGTTCAACAAAGCTCTGTGAGCAAAGGCAAAGGCGGGCAGATGAAGAAGAGTCCTTCATCACCGCATTACACAGAACTGCTATATAGACCCTGGGATATCTATCTAGCACTGGATATGATGTACAGCCCTGTTTAAACACAGCAAGTTCCGGAGTATATTTCCATAGACACAAATGGAGCCATTATTTCAAGAACTGAGATTTACCTTTATAAATGTTGATGGGCTTAGCCATTTTGTCTATTTGTGATATTATTTACATTATCTTCTCTCTTGTCAATTTTTTAAATGTTATCTTGTCTTTCCTGAAGAGAATGAGGTCTCTGGCATTTTTCCGGATGAGAGGCTGGCTGTTGAGTATCCTCTCCTTGTCGTTTGGAGTGTTGGAATCCAGGTCACCGACCACCACAAGCACATTCTCCTTACCTGCAAGAACACAATGGACATCTCACTATTATAGACCAAATCAATACCTGAGAATATCTTTAAAGCTAACCCATCACGACAGATCAATGGGTTCTGCCATTTCTTACCTTCTTTTAAAAATGTCAGTTACTTGGCTCCTATGCTAAACTACTAGCTCCACTACATTATAGCTACCTGACCCAAAGCAAGAATGCAGATCATCATGCCAGAAAAGAGGCAGAGTCAAAGTATAGATATATTGAAACAGGTATCCAAAAATTGTGGCAAAAAAGTATGTTCATCTTGGGGTTTATACATTTGGAAATAAGGCCATTTTAGGTGTTTTGGGGGGTGTTCCTACTGTTCTGGCATTTTTAACAGAAAGTGAAACTTTTTTTTTCAAAGAAAATTAAAAGCCCAACAACTATTAAATACCATGAAAAGAAAGCTCTATCTGTCCCAAAATATTATATAAAATGTAGTGGTTCCAGTGTTGCATAACCAAGGAATTGGAGCATAGTGGAGATCTTTTGGACAGCTTGACACAGAATCCTCAGATATGATACACTGGAGACTAGGAATGCTTAACTTTTAAAAGGCCCCTGGGTTTCTTATCCTTGCCATTGCTGACACTGGATTCACTGTTTAGAAAGTCACCCTCTCCCTCTTCCTTGCTTCTTTTTTTCCATCATGGTTCCTCTCCTGAGAAGGGGTATGTTTTTTAGCCTGTGGATCACAGCACCTGTCACATGCATGGTATGTCTATATGAAAATTACCTCTCAATTCCTGAAGAATCTTATACGTGAAATGTGTCAGCACGGTGGAGATCTTTGGGGCAGCTTGACACAAAAACATTGGACATCATACATTGGCTACTAGGAATGCCTAACATTTAAAAGGCTTCTAGGTATCCTATTGCCATTGTTGATACTGGATCCCCTGTTTAGCAAGGCCCCCTTTCTCTTTCACTCATCCGGGCTTCTTTTTCCTCCACTTCCCCTCATGGTTCATCTCATGGGGAGGGGTGAGTTTTGTTTAGCCTATGGATTGCAGCATCTGCCACATGTCTATATTATTATTATACAGGATTTATATTGCGCCAGTTTGCTCAGCGCTTTACAATATAACGGGAGACAATACAGCAACAATACAGTTCAATACAAGAGGGATAGGAGGGCCTGATCCTTGGAGCTTACACTCTCTATATGGAAAGCACCTCTGGGTTCCTGAAAAAAGCTTAGCGGAGAAATGCCTGAAACTGGTGGAGAGCTTTGGACCAGCTTGACACAAAATTCTTAAGCATGATACATTGGAGACTAGGAATGCTTAATATTTAAAAGGCCCCTGGGTATCTTATCATTGCCATTGCAGATACTGGCTTCCCTGTTTGGAGATACAACACACCTTTCCCATCTCTCTCCCTTGTTTTCCTTTCTTCCTCCCCCTCCCTATGGTTCCACTGCTTGTGGGAAGTGTTGTGTTAGCTTGTGGATTTCAGCACCTGCCACTAGCATGATATTTCTATATGGAAAATACCTTCTGGGTCCTCAAGAAGCTAAATGGTGAAATGCGTTGAGATGAACATTCTTACAATATGATCTTTGTATCATTATAAGATGGTTATCTTCTGGTTATTGTTTTTATGCTAATATTGGATGTGTCGCCATTTTGATAACTTTCCAATCCAAATGTTTTATGTAAATGATGAAGTAATTGTAAGTCAAACTATCATAGAAATGGAAACGGAAAAATAGTAATGAAGGGGAATTACAGGCTGGGGCTAAAGTAGTTAAACAGCCTCAGAATTCACACAATACAAACACTACATTGAATGGTAAAGAGTCAAAGTCTGACCCATTCTGAAGATATTTTTATCTCACAGTTTAGATAACATATCCTGGTGATTCTGCCTCTTTGAGTCCTTTCACAACAAAAAATACTCAGACCCAGATGAGGGGGGAGTGAAACACATTACTGTACATGTTTTATGGGATCATGTAATTAATTCTTTAAGTTTGGACTCTTTCACCATTCACTTTAATGCTCCTGTTAAAGTAGAATTTCATACAAAACCTAACTACTCTTAATATGCTCCCTCCCCCACCCAACAGCTAATCTGACTAATCTGTGTAAGAGAAATCTGTATACTTACCTATTTTCAGGCCACTTTGGTCCAGATCCATCATGATCCAGATCCCCTGTGTCAATCAGCAGCAATAGCAGGGGAGAGGAGGACACGCCATAAGAGCCTTAGGATAATGTTGCCAGTTCCAGATACTACAGCTGGCGCTGGCTAACACAGGATATCGCATGACCATACAACAGTGGTCTAAAAATAGGTAAGTACAGGCCTGGACTGGGACAAAAAGTAGGCCCAGACATTTTGGACTGAGCAGCCCCAAGTCCAGGGATCCTTTCCTTGGAGACTGGTGGTGGAACACCAGGGCTTGGTTTCAAGAGTGACCTTGCCGACCCTGGTAGCTACAGCACTAGTGTCTGTAGGATTTTATTTTTACTTTTTAATATTTTATCTTTTTTTTTACATTTTTTTTGTAGGAGCCCCATTGGAGAGATTTAGTGAGAGGGAAAGAATGGAAGGAAGGAGAGACAGAGAAAGGAAGGAAGGGAGGGAGGAAAGGAGGGACAGAAGAGAGAGAAAGAAAGAAGCAAAAGATAGATAGAGAGAGAGAGGGGGGGGGGAAGAGAGAAGAAAGAAAGGAGAGAGGGGGAAGAGAGAGAGAGGGGGAAGAGAGAGAGAGAGGGGGAAGGAAGAAAGGAAAGAAATAGAGAAAAAAGAAAGGAGAGATGGAGAGAGAGAGAGAGAGAGAGAAGAAAGAAAGAAAGGAGAGAGAAGAAAGAAAGGAGAGAGGGGGGGGGAGAAAGGAGGGGAGAGAAGAAAGAAAGGAGAGAGAAGAAAGAAAGGGAAGAGAGAGGGGGGGGGAGAGAGAAGAAAGAAAGGAAATATAGAGAGAAGAAAGAAAGGAGGAGAGAGAAGAAAGAAAGGAGAGAGAGAGGGGGGAGAGGGAAGGAAGAAAGGGAAGAAATAGGGAAGAAAGAAAGGAGAGAGGGAGAGAGAGGGGGGGGGGTGGAGAAAGAGAGAAGAAAGAACGGAGAGGGGGGAGGAAAGAAAGAGAAAAAAGGAGAGAGAGAGGGGGGAGAGATGGAGAGAGAGGAAGAAAGAAAGAGAGAGGGAGAGAGAGAGAGAGAGAAGAAAGGGAAGAAAGAGTGTGGGCGGGGCAGACACAGGAGGACAGGGTAGGAGCTTTCTCTCTCCTTTCCTGTCTGTGGTAATGGGGGGGACTGTCAACACTGGGGACAGTCTATCCTGACAGAACCTGACAGCACTGCTGCAGGAGATGAGGGCCGATACAGGAGCCCATGGCAGCAGGAGATGGAGAGAGAAACCAGAAGGTGCCACTGAATGCTTGCAGGAGGGAGAGGAGGAGAGTTAGGCATTCAGTGGCGGCAGGTGAGAAATGCACAGTCTGGTTCCTCTATGTGCAGCCTGGCCACCCCTCCTATCCAGGCAGCCCTGGGCCCATCCGGCAAATGCCCGTTGTGCCCTATGGCCAGTCCAGGCCTGGGTAAGTATACAGTTCTTTGCTACACAGGTAAGTTATAAATTATAATGGGTGTTAGGAGGGGAATTTTAGAGAATAATTTAAATTTTGCATTGAATTCTATTTAGGCAGGTGCAATCAAGTTTCTCCACTGTAGGGGGCACTAGACCCAAGCGGTACCACAGCCTGGAGAGGAAGTCAGGAGAATCCTAGTTTCTCTATGGTTTCCTGGTCCCTGAAGGCAGCATTCTGATTGGCTTCACTGCATCCAGATGACTTCTAGCAGCCATCTTGGGTCAATAGAGGCTTTATACGTCCCTGCCCCAGGTTTTGGCACGCTTTAGCACTGTGGTTAGAGTAGGACACCCATATGTGAGGGGAAGTATTAGCAGCAGGGAAAGGTTCCTGATGAGTAGGAGCAGGCTAGTGACACCCAATCCTGCTACAGAAGCCTCCCCTTTGGGACCAGGCCAGCCAGGCTGCATTGCACCCTCTGAAAACAGATGCTGTTGGTACATCTTTACCCGCTGTACCTCTGCATTAAACAGAACTGTGAGTCTCACCCAAAGCAGCGCTCTCTTCTGATAGGGTTGTTTGTAGCTGAGCATACTCTGCAATACAAGTGTTGAGGTATCTAAAACCAGACTGTGTGTCATTACCGCACCACACTGCACCTCCCTACATCTACTTTAAATGTATATACTGTATGTTTTAAGCCACTCTCTGGGTACCCAATGAAGAGGAGTCTTGTTTTACATGAGTTGCCTCACCGGAGCCAGTTAGCTCCATTTTACTAAAATACCTTTAGAAGCCCCAGTGCCCATTGGATGTTTACCTTCTGGAAGTTTAAACTGCCAAAAGGTTGTTACACCTCACGGAATCCACCCAAAATAGTTTGCCCCTTAGGAATATAAGTGCCTTGGTCTTACCTAGTGTTTGGGAAAGATGGCAGACTTCCTGGTCATAGAGGGAATCTGTCACATCTGTGATGTTGATTCTCCCTCGGTCCTTGGAATGATACAAAATGGCAAAGTCACATCGGGATGCCTTCTCTCTGAAACCGGACGATCCATCGTTTGTTATGACGGTTGATTTAACTTCTCTGATCAGTAAATTCTGGAATCTGAGGGCATCGCACAGGAAACCGTAAGAGTTCTCAGCTTCCCTGGAAAATATACCGACAACACTTCCCGGGCTGATTTTTGCAATCAAAATAAAAACTGCATTTTTGGGTTGACTCCAGACCTGGGAAACAAAGTGAAATACAGCCATGGTAAGAACTCTGGGAGAAATACATAAAAGATACACATGATGCAGTCTGTCAGTGACACTAACACAAAGGGTGCACTTATGAGGAATTTGCATCACAATTTTCCCAGTGACAAATCATGTACGTTTGTTCTTTGTGAGATGGGGACCCCCCCCCCTCAATGTTATTAGGTTATTTCCTGTGTTGGATGAATGTCTTTTAATTGATTTAAAATGGAAAATACCACATTAGGTCCCTAGATGACAAAGCATTGAAAGAACTTTCATAAGCTCTATCTCGGGGATGTCACACTCAATTAGATTGCGGGCTGCAATAGCATTATGATTGCCCTCAAGGTTCCGGTTGTATCTGGAAGACTAGATGTCCAGAGCTCCACTCCCCCCCTTACATCAGATGTCAAGAGCCCCCCCCGTCCCCAACCATCAGAAGTCAAGAGTTCCCTCACTTCGTTACATCACAGTGCACCCCTCTTACTTCTGCTACTGCCAGGAAGAAGCTGGGGGTGAAGCTGGGAAGCAGAAAGAGCAGTGTCTGGAGGAGGACCATAGGAGTAAGGAGTCTTCTGAATGCTGAGATCTGGGGTGACAGAGACAAGGGGGTACTGAGTCTGTACAGAGACTCAGCATCTTTAGAGGAGCTCTGTCCTCCTCTCTGCTGCTGACTGCTGGGATGGACAGGACTCTTCATGGCTGCATTAGGAAGCACAGGATCTGGTGGAGGAGTTCTGTCCTCCTCTCTGCTGAGACAAGGTGGGGCAGAGACAAGGGGAGGGGTTGTGCTGCAGTGCCAGGAGAGGTGCTAGGGCCAAATGAAATGACGCGGTGGGCCAGATTCCATGTATTTGATACAAGTGCTCTATCTACTGGACAAATGCTGTATTTTGCTTTTTAAATTAATACAAATATTTGTCCATCACAGCAAACAGTATATTAATATTGATCTGTTACCCTGTTCACAGAGAACACATACAAAACTTGAACTGCATGAACTGCTATGCAAATGTTTGATAACCAATATATTGGATAATAGAGGTAATTGTAGATATAATGCTCCCTAATGTATCCTCCAGTTTTTAGGTTTTTGTTCCAATGTTGAATAGGACTTTAAAGTTCAGTACTTTGGAACAAACCCCCCCCCAAAGTACAACACATTTTAATTTATCAATACAGAAAATATATAAAACAAAAACAAATCAAACAATCTTCTGCGCTCAAGTGTGGCAACAATGTAATGGGAATATACTCTCTACTGCATGTATCTCAAGTCCATGGACGTGGTCTTGGTCCTCAAAGATGCACTGAGCCCCTCTGCCCTCCCCAGGTCATGGTAATTTGTAAGCACCAGATGCAGAAAAACAAAAGAGGGAGCACCAGTCCACTGTGTTAAGGGACAATAAATGAAATATGTGTTGTGTTTATTCATTATATTCTATTCTTTTATTCATTGTTTTATATGTTTTGCAGCCCTGATGGAGGCGGAGTTTTTCCTCCTGAAACATATTGGCTGTCTATGTTTGCTGAAATTATGAATAAAAAAAAGCATCTCCGGACTCTTTCAATTTTGGTCTGGTGATTGTTATTTCTATAATTTGCTTTACTTTTATACTTTGGGATGCCCCTGAAAGAAGGGGGGAGGGGCAGTTTTATAGCTGACTTACCCAAGCCAGTAAATTTACTTGCAAACCTTCTTGCATTTTGAACAAACATCGAACTCCCAGCACTAAGCTGAAGTCCCTTTCACGGCTCCTTAGAAATCTATGTATTCGCTGTGCTTTTCTATGCATGGGAGGGCATATTCTGCTGGTTATTTTTAGGGAGAGAACAGGACAGAGTTCTGTTTGCAGGAGGTTCAACCATCTCAGCAAACAAATTGGCTAAGCCCGAATCCCAATATAATCTATGGGAGTGTTAGGACCAGGACCTGAACCCACAACCTCTGTTGCATCGAGCAGTAGATTTTCATGCTGAGCCACCTAAGATACTGGGCAGCTCTTCGCATGCTTCCTTAGGTAAAAGTACTTTCTATCTTGTTTCTTGGGAGCCTTGAACTCCTTGCTCCTCCCACAATCTTCCTATTTAGGCCATGCCTTTGCACTTCTTCTTTGCCAGATGATTGTGCTCTTCTCCAGCCAATATCTTGCTCCTTTTGCTGTCTGTATCTTTACTACAACTCATTACTGACCTTAGCTTGTTCCTCGGCTACACTTCTGCTTGAATCCAACCTGCAACCACTTGTTACTGACCTTCGGATTGCTTTCTCACTACTCTTCTGCTTGATCTTTACCTGCTATATCTTCTACTGAACCCCAGCTTGCTGATCTCCTGGTGGGGCGATCTTGAGGACCACAACCTGGTACTGCAGTTAAACCATCTCCACCATCAGGAGCTCTGGGGGAAACCAGTTAATGCTTAGATCCTGTCCTGTGTCTCTGGTGAACCCGCATCATCTTCCAGGGTGACCTGCTTGTTTACTTATCTGCTTTAAAGAGTAACTCCACTTTTGTGGAGAAAAAAAACAACCCTCTGGGTGACCTGTGCACATTGCAGCTACATTGCACACTTTGTTGAATATTTCTACATTTTGTTATTCTGAAGAAAGGGATGTTTGTTTTTCTGCGTCCATGTGCAAAGTGAATCTGTATGGGAGTGACTTCATAATTATCAATCAGCTGCTGTACCTGCATAACTCTAATGTGGAAAGTGGCAGGGTCTGCATCCCTTTAGATGTGAATTCCCTTTGGGAGTATCTCACCAAAAATGACATTTTTGTTGCAGGGGATGCCCAAAATCTGATTTAAATCTTAGAGCAGACTTCTTGGAAAATCAGTGAACCAATCACACAAGCAGGAAATTAATACCCGGGGGACGTTCTATATACTATCTTTTGATAGCATTTGATTTAAATATAACTTCTGTCGCAATTGTATTTGATATATATAGTTGCTAATTTTTTTCCCCCAAGAACATGGAGGTACCCTTTAAGTAACATGGTTGGAGGATATCTTCCACCTACACGTGAAGTTGCAGAGTAGTAGGACGTACACCTTTATAAGTGACTTCTATTTACAAACAGTGGCCAGGGAACTGCCATTTATCAGTGGTAGCACTTCCTGCTCTAAATGACAGATCCCTGCCAGATAAACAAATGGGCCGGGGATCCTGGGTGACGTCATGGATCAAATGTGATCAAAACTGAAAAACTCAACTTAATTCCTCTAAAAAAAATCCCTACAGATCAAATAACCAACATTCCTCACCTTGGATATAAAACTCCGGATTTTAGAGAAGAAAAACATGTGAAAGACAAAAAAAGAAAAATATATATAACAACTCATGTTCAATCTGTTCCAGCAGATACTAAATGTTCTCCAAATATTAGAAAGCTGCAACCTGATAGAAATGTGAGACTAGAATCATGTTCTATAGAGGTGGATGAGCCAACACACACACACTTTCCCCGGGGAGGATCTTCTCCAGATCTTCCATTTCTGATCTGTTGGTGGAGTGAGTTCTGTTACTGAGAAGACACCAAACTGTGACCCCAATTATTACAATGTAGCAGCCCCAGGGCTAAATAGAGACCCCATTTGTTTTTCTTGATATGAGATATGAAGAGATCCCTGTACAGATTTATCACCAGTAACTCAACCATAAGTTTAGATCCCTGAGGGTCAACTTACTTGAAGTAGAGGGCTTCAAATATGGTGCCTGACATCACCAAAGGGCCACAGATAATATTCAGTAAATGTAACTATACAAAGAACTGTCAGAGACTGCAGACTGTTCTGCCTTCAGCAGGGAAATTCATTATGTTTGGTCTCCCTGCAATATTAAGTGTGGACACTGGATGGAGCCCAAATTAAATTTACTGTCTTGCAGAAAGCAGAAACTGTTTAGGTAATAAAAGCTCCCATCATCCTTCATTCTAATAAAAGGAAACGGGCGCATCTTGGAAGCTCAGACTCTGTCTTAAGAACTGAGGCAGAGGAAATTAGCCATCATCCCTGATGAACATGGTGTGGAATGAACGTACAACCTCTGCAGGCAACATCGCTGGAGAGCATGGACCTACTGCCAACCGCAACCTACTTATTTCATGGTGTATTGTATGTTTCATGCATTGATTGTATGTATTTCTCATCTGTTTTTTTTTCCCCAATAGCTGCACCCCACATTGTTTTGTCAGAAAGCTTCAAGATTACATTCATCCTGGCTTATTGCAGAATAGGAGGGTTTAGCTGCATATCGAGTTACACACAGGGAAACACAGACACACTACAGGAAATGGTCAGAGACTGCAGACATACTACAGAGAATGGTCAAAGACAACAGACATACTACATGAGGTGGCCAGGGACTGCAGACAGACTTCAGGAGATGATCAGAGACTGCAGGCATGGTACAGGAGATGGTCAGAGATTGCAGACAGACTACAGGTGGCAGGGTCTGCATTCCTTTAAACGTTACTTCCCTTTGGGAGTATCTCACCAAAAATGCCAATTGTCCCATTACTTTTGGTCCCTTAACAAGTGGGAGGCACATATGCAAACTGTTGTAATTCCTACACCGTTCACCTGATTTGGATGTAAATACCCTCAAATTAAAGCTGACAGTCTGCAGTTAAAGCACATCTTGTTCGTTTCATTTCAAATCCATTGTGGTGGTGTATAGAGCCAAAAATGTTACAATTGTGTCGATGTCCCAATATTTATGGACCTAACTGTATATATATATATTAATTTGCTATTTTTCCCCCAAGAACGTAGAGGTTCCTTATAAATAACCTGGTTGGAGGATATCTTCCACCTACACGTGAAGTTGCAGAGTAGTAGGACGTACACCTTTATAAGTGACTTCTTTTTACAAACAGTGGCCAGGGAACTGCCATTTATCAGTGGTAGCACTTCCTGCTCTAAATGACAGATCCCTGCCAGATAAACTAATGGGCCGGGGATCCTGGGTGACGTCACGGATCAAATATGATCAAAACTGAAAAACACAACTTAATTCCTCTAAAAAAAAGCCCTACAGATCAAATAACCAACATTCCTCACCTTGGATATAAATCTCCAGATTACAGAGAAGAAGGAAACTATCTGAAAGACAAAAAGAGAAAAATATATATAACAACTCATGTTCAATCTGTTCCAGCAGATACTAAATGTTCTCCAAATATTAGAGAGCTGCAACCTGATAGAAATGTGAGACTAGAATCATGTGCTACGGAGGTGGATAACAAACCCCCCCCCCACACACACACACTTTCCCTGGGGAGGATCTTCTGCAGATCTTCCATTTCTGATCTGTTGGTGGAGTGAGTTCTGTTACTGAGAAGACACCAAACTGTGACCCCAATTATTACAATGTAGCAGCCCCAGGGCTACATAGAGACCCCATTTGTTTTTGTTCTTGATATGAGATATGAGGAGATCCCTGTACAGATTTATCACCAGTAACTCAACCATAAGTTTAGATCGCTGAGGGTCAACTTACTTGAAGTAGAGGGCTTCAAATATGGTCCCTGACATCACCAAAGGGCCACAGATAATATTCAGTAAATGTAGCTTTACTAAGAACTGTCAGAGACTGCAGACTGTTCTGCCTTCAGCAGAGAAATTCATTATGTTTGTCCTCCCTGTAATATTAAGTGTGGCCACTGGATGGAGCCCAAATTAAATTTACTGTCTTGCAGAAACTGTTTAGGTAATAAAAGCTCCCATCATCCTTCATTTTAATAAATGGAAACGGGTGCATCTTGGAAGCTCAGACTCTACCTTAAGAACTGAGGCAGAGGAAATCAGCCATCATCCCTGATGCACATGTTGTGGAATGAACTTACAACCCCTGCAGGCAGCATCGCAAGAGAGCATGGACCTACTGCCAACCACAACCTACTTATTTCATGTGAATTGTATGTTTCATACATTGATTGTATGCATTTCTCATGTTTTTTTTCAAATTGTTTCACCCACATTGTTTTGTCAGAAAGCTTCAAGATTACATTCATCCTGGCTTATTGCAGAATAGGAGAGTTTAGCTGCATATCGAATTACACACAGGGAAATGTGTAGCGAGGAAAGAACACAGACATACTACAGGAGATGGTCAGAGACTGCAGACATACTACAGGAGATGGTCAGAGACTGCAGACATACTACAGGAGATGGTCAGAGACTGCAGACATGCTACAGGAGATGGTCAGAGACTGCAAACATACTATAGGAAATGGTCAGAGACTGCAGACATGCAACAGGAGATGGTCAGAGACTGCTGACATGCAACAGGAGATGGTCAGAGACTGCAGACATACTATAGGAAATGGTCAGAGACTGCAGACATGCAACAGGAGATGGTCAAAGACTGCATACATAATACAGGAGATGGTCAGAGACTGCAGACATACTACAGGAGATGGTCAGAGACTGAAGGCAAACTACAGGAGGTGGTCAAAGACTGCAGATGCAGACATACTACAAGAGATGGTCAGAGACTGTGGACATGATACAGTAGATGGTCAGAGACTGCAGACATAATAGAGGAGATGGTCAGAGACTGCAGATATAATACAGGAGATGGTCAGAGACTGCAGACATACTACAGGAGATGGTCAGAGATTGCAGACATACTACAGGAGATGGTCAGAGATTGCAGACAGACTACAGGAGATGGTCATAGATTGCAGACATACTACAGGTGGCAGGGTCTGCATTCTTTTAATGTTAATTCCCTTTGTGAGTATCTCACCCAAAATGGCATTCTGGGGATATCAATGAACCAATCACACAAGCAGGAATTTACACACCTGGAGGGTGTTCTGTATACTATCTGTGTACAGAACTCCTCCAGGTTGCCATATTGAATTTTACAGAAATTTACGGCATCTACAGATTGACGAGGAAAGGGAATTTTTAATAGCATTCGATTTAAATATGACTTGTGTCACAATTGTATTGGCTATATATATACAGTATATATATATATATTAATTTGCTATTTTTTCCCCCAAGAGCGTGGAGGTTCCTTATAAATAACCTGGTTGGAGGATATCTTATACCTACATGTGAAGTTGCAGAGTAGTAGGACGTACACCTTTATAAGTGACTTCTATTTACAAACAGTGGCCAGGGAACTGCCATTTATCAGTGGTAGCACTTCCTGCTCTAAATGACAGATCCCTGCCAGAGAAACAAATGGGCCGGGGATCCTGGGTGACGTCACGGATCAAATATGATCAAAACTGAAAAAGTAAACTTAATTCCTCTAAAAAAATCCCTACAGATCAAATAACCAACATTCCTCACCTTGGATATAAAACTCCGGATTTTAGAGAAGAAAAACATCTGAAAGACAAAAAAAGAAAAATATATATAACAACTCATGTTCAATTGTTCTAGCAGATACTAAATGTTCTCCAAATATTAGAGAGCTGCAACCTGATAGAAATGTGAGACTAGAATCATGTTCTACGAAGGTGGATGAGCCCCCCCCCCCCACACACACACACACTTTCCCCGGGGAGGATCTTCTCCAGATCTTCCATTTCTGATCTGTTGGTGGAGTGAGTTCCGTTACTGAGAAGACACCAAACTGTGACCCCAATTATTACAATGTAGCAGCCCCAGGGCTAAATAGAGACCCCATCTGTTTTTCTTGATATGAGATATGAGGAGATCCCTGTACAGATTTATCACCAGTAACTCAACCATAAGTTTAGATCTCTGAGGGTCAACTTACTTGAAGTAGAGGGCTTCAAATATGGTCCCTGACATCACCAAAGGGCCACAGATAATATTCAGTAAATGTAGCTTTACTAAGAACTGTCAGAGACTGCAGACTGTTCTGCCTTCAGCAGGGAAATTCATTATGTTTGGTCTCCCTGCAATATTAAGTGTGGACACTGGATGGAGCCCAAATTAAATTTACTATCTTGCAGAAAGCAGAAACTGTTTAGGTAATAAAAGCTCCCATCATCCTTCATTCTAATAAAAGGAAACGGGCGCATCTTGGAAGCTCAGACTCTGTCTTAAGAACTGAGGCAGAGGAAATCAGCCATCATCCCTGATGAACATGGTGTGGAATGAACGTACAACCCCTGCAGGCAACATCGCTGGAGAGCATGGACCTACTGCCAACCGCAACCTACTTATTTCATGGTGTATTGTATGTTTCACACATTGATTGTATGTATTTCTCATCTGTTTTTTTTCCCCAATAGCTGCACCCCACATTGTTTTGTCAGAAAGCTTCAAGATTACATTCATCCTGGCTTATTGCAGAATAGGAGGGCTTAGCTGCATGTCCAGTTACACACAGGGAAATGTGTAGCGAGGACAAAACACAGACATACTACAGGAGATGGTCAGAGACTGCAGACATACTACAGGAGGTGGTCAGAGACTGCAGACATGGTACAGGAGATGGTCAGAGATTGCAGACAGACTACAGGTGGCAGGGTCTGCATTCCTTTAAACGTTAATTCCCTTTGGGAGTATCTCACCAAAAATGACATTCTGGGGATATCAATGAACCAATCACACAAGTAGGAATTTATATACCTGGAGGGTGTTCTGTATACTATCTGTGTACAGAACTCCTCCAGGTTGCCATATTGAATTTTACAGAAATTTACAGCATCTGCAGATTGACGAGGAAAGGGAATTTTTAATAGCATTCGATTTAAATATGACTTGTGTCACAATTGTATTGGCTATATATATATACTGTATATATATATATTAATTTGCTATTTTTCCCCCAAGAACGTAGAGGTTCCTTATAAATAACCTGGTTGGAGGATATCTTCCACCTACACATGAAGTTGCAGAGTAGTAGGACGTACACCTTTATAAGTGACTTCTTTTTACATACAGTGGCCAGGGAACTGCCATTTATCAGTGGTAGCACTTCCTGCTCTAAATGACAGATCCCTGCCAGATAAACTAATGGGCCGGGGATCCTGGGTGACGTCACGGATCAAATATGATCAAAACTGCAAAACTCAACATAATTCCTCTAAAAAAAGCCCTACAGATCAAATAACCAACATTCCTCACCTCGGATATAAATCTCCAGATTATAGAGAAGAAGGAAACTATCTGAAAGACAAAAAGAGAAAAATATATATAACAACTCATGTTCAATCTGTTCCAGCAGATACTAAATGTTCTCCAAATATTAGAAAGCTGCAACCTGATAGAAATGTGAGGCTAGAATCATGTGCTACGGAGGAGGATGACAACCCCCCCCCCACACACACTTTCCCCGGGGAGGATCTTCTCCAGATCTTCCATTTCTGATCTGTTGGTGGAGTGAGTTCTGTTACTGAGAAGACACCAAACTGTGACCCCAATTATTACAATGTAGCAGCCCCAGGGCTAAATAGAGACCCCATCTGTTTTTCTTGATATGAGATATGAGGAGATCCCTGTACAGATTTATCACCAGTAACTCAACCATAAGTTTAGATCGCTGAGGGTCAACTTACTTGAAGTAGAGGGCTTCAAATATGGTCCCTGACATCACCAAAGGGCCACAGATAATATTCAGTAAATGTAGCTTTACTAAGAACTGTCAGAGACTGCAGACTGTTCTGCCTTCAGCAGAGAAATTCATTATATTTATCCTCCCTGTAATATTAAGTGTGGCCACTGGATGGAGCCCAAATTAAATTTACTGTCTTGCAGAAACTGTTTAGGTAATAAAAGCTCCCATTATCCTTCATTTTAATAAATGGAAATGGGTGCATCTTGGAAGCTCAGACTCTACCTTAAGAACTGAGGCAGAGGAAATCAGCCATCATCCCTGATGCACATGTTGTGGAATGAACTTACAACCCCTGCAGGCAGCATCGCTGGAGAGCATGGACCTACTGCCAACCGCAACCTACTTATTTCATGTGTATTGTATGTTTCATATATTGATTGTATGCATTTCTCATGTTTTTTTTCAAATTGTTTCACCCACATTGTTTTGTCAGAAAGCTTCAAGATTACATTCATCCTGGCTTATTGCAGAATAGGAGGGTTTAGCTGGGAAATGTGTAGCGAGGACAGAACACAGACATACTACAGGAGATGGTCAGAGACTGCAGACATGCTACAGGAGATGGTCAGAGACTGCAGATATACTATAGGAAATAGTCAGAGACTGCAGACATGCAACAGGATGGTCAGAGAATGCAGACATGCAACAGGAGATTGTCAAAGACTGTATACATGCAACAGGAGATGGTCAGAGACTGCAGACATGCAACAGGAGATGGTCAGAGACTGTATACATGCAACAGGAGATGGTCAGAGAATGCAGACATGCAACAGGAGATGGTCAGAGACTGCAGACATGCAACAGGAGATGGTCAAAGACTGCATACATAATACAGGAGATGGTCAGAGACTGCAGACATACTACAGGAGATAGTCAGAGACTGAAGGCAAACTACAGGAGGTGGTCAAAGACTGCAGATGCAGACATACTACAAGAGATGGTCAGAGACTGTGGACATGATACAGTAGGTGGTCAGAGACTGCAGACATAATAGAGGAGATGGTCAGAGACTGCAGATATAATACAGGAGATGGTCAGAGACTGCAGACATACTATAGGAGATGGTCAGAGACTGCAGGCAAACTACAGGAGATGGTCAGAGACTGCAGACATACTACAAGAGATGGTCACAGTCTGCAGACATACTACAGGAGATGGTCAGAGACTGCAGACACACTACAGGAGATGGTCAGAGACTGCAGACATAATAGAGGAGATGGTCAGAGACTGCAGACATAATACAGGAGATGGTCAGAGACTGCAGACACACTACAGGAGATGGTCAGAGACTGCAGACACACTACAGGAGATGGTCAGAGACTGCAGACATAATAGAGGAGATGGTCAGAGACTGCAGACATAATGCTAGGAGCTGGTCAGAGACTGCAGGCAAACTGCAGGAGATGGTCAGAGACTGCAGACAAACTACAGGAGATGCTCAGAGACTGCAGACATACCACAGAGGATTGTTAGAGACTGCAGACATAATACAGGAGAAGGTCAGGGGAGCACCACAAGTCCCAATGTCCATATAGCTGGAATAGGACTACAAGTCCCAGCAGTCCTGAGCTCCCTCTAGGGTTGCAGGTTTCATCACCTTTATTAAGAGTCGCTCGGCCTGTATGCGTTCTCCTCCGGTGGGTTGAGGTGGAGCTCGGCGTCTGTCTGTCCTCAGCACAGTGTCAGCTCAGACTGGGATACAAAGAGAAAGTGAAAGCAGTCATCCTCCTCCTCGCTCTTCCTGTTCCAGCTTGTCAGTACAAAGGTCCTCGGAGAAGTCACATGACTGTTACTGGCTGACAATCACTTCATTTGCAGCTAAACCACTACTCAAAAAAATAAAAGGAAGACTTTGAAAACCCATCTGATCCCAATGGGGAGAATTCTCCTTCTGGATCTCTATACTGACATGGACGGGGTGATGTGTGAGGAACGTAAGGACGCCCCATCGTTGGATGGAAATGATCGACCTACAGGGGACTGAATTCAGACACCCCGAAAATCAAAATCAAAATATGATGCAGAAGGCTAGACCATTTTGCTGAAATGTCATTGCAGCAACTCAGAATGGTCCTCAGTAGTTTGTATGACCCCCATGTGGTTGTATGCATGCCTGACAACGTCTGTGGAGGATCCTAATGAGACCACGGATGGTGTCTTGGGGGATTTTCCATCATTGGTGTCAGTGGGAGGAATAGTGCCCCATCATTGGTGTCAGTGGAAGGAATAGTGTCCCATCATTGGTGTCAGTGGGAGGAATAGTGTCCCATCATTGGTGTCAGTGGGAGGAATAGTGCCCATCATTGGTGTCAGTGGGAGGAATAGTGTGCCATTATTGGTGTCAGTGGGAGGAATAGTGCCCCATCATTGGTGTCAGTGGGAGGAATAGTGCCCCATCATTGGTATCAGTGGGAGGAATAGTGCCTCATCATTGGTGTCAGTGGGAGGAATAGTGCAACATCATTGGTGTCAGTGGGAGGAATAGTGTCCTATCATTGGTGTCAGTGGGAGGAATAGTGCCACATCATTGGTATTAGTTGAATAAATAGTGCCTCATCGTTGCTGTCAGTGGGAGGAAAAGTGCCGCATTGTTGGTGTCAGTGGGAGGAATAGTGCCCCATCATTAGTATAAGTGGGAGGAATAGTGCCCCATTATTGGTATCCGTGGGAGGAATAGTGCCCCATCATTGGTGTCAGTGGGAGGAATAGTGCCACATCACTGGTGTCAGTGGGAGGAATAGTGCCACATCACTGGTGTCAGTGGGAGGAATAGTGCCCCATCATTGGTGTCAGTGGGAGGAATAGTGCCCCATCATTGGTATCAGTGGGAGGAATAGTGCCACATCACTGGTGTCAGTGGGAGGAATAGTGCCCCATCATTGGTGTCAGTGGGAGGAATAGTGCCCTATCAATGGTATCAGTGGGAGGAATAGTGCCCCATCATTGGTATCAGTGGGAGGAATAGTGCCCCATCATTGGTGTCAGTGGGATGAATAGTGCCCCATCATTGGTGTCAGTGTGAGGAATAGTGCACATCATTGGTGTCAGTGGGAGGAATAGTGCCACATCATGGGTGTCAGTGGGAGGAATAGTGCCCCGTCATTGGTATTAGTTGAAGAAATAGTGCCTCATTGTTGGTGTCATTGGGAGGTATAGTGCCTCATTGTTGGTGTCAGTGGGAGGAATAGTGCCTCATATGATTGGGAAGACTAGTGCCCCAAGGGCCAGATAAAGGCTAGCAAAGGGCTGCATCTGACCCCGGGCCACAGTTTGGAGACCCCTGTCCTATATCATAGTGAGTTCATTGGAAAACAGAATACAGTCCCATAAAAGAGTCAGTGATAAAAAAATAATCTCAGTCTTCTGTGATGGTGACACCCCTCTTCCACAAAGTGCCACACACACTTCACCTGGACTAATGTGAGCCTGCTCACCTTGATATCTGATCTCAAAGCTTCCTAAGAGTGTTGTCTTATATCAATGAAGGAGGATGAATGATGTGTATTTATAAATGTACTTTTCCCGCAGCAACTAGTCCAACAGTTCTTTTCCAGAGAGATGCATGTAATCAGTTCATCAAACAGAGGTACAGACAAGGCAGATGACGGTATTCAGCAACCATGAGAAACCTTCAGAGGACTCACTTTCTCCTGTCACAACTTAACCAAAAAAGAACCTTCCCTAATATACACATTCCCCCAATTCAGTAGAATGGACGACTGAAATTCTAATTCTAATCAAAGTTGTCCAGATATTTCCTAAACTGCATTTTTTACTATTAATATTTATTAGATAAACAAGTTACCCTTTGAGGAATGGCTTGTCCTTGGAAAAACAAAACTATACCATTGTCCTCCAATAATGTCCCAAATACTGAGGCCAAATCTCTGAGAGCAATAGCTAAGTCTTAGTGCATGGCAAAGAACTTTAATTGGAAAATCTCCTACCACAAGTCCAACTGTCTATGGATTATCAACAACATGGTTGTTCATCCCAGTGTAGTATCTTTGTGTAAATGAAGACACCTCCATTTTCATCTCCTTCAGTTGCTCCATAAACTGATGTCTTTCTTGCTTTAGCTGACTATTCTCAGATTGTAACCTTGTTATTTGGGTTTTAAAACAGACTCGGCTTTGGATACTGTGGCTTCCAAGCCTGGGAGAATTGCCCCACCTTGCAGAATAAACGTCTTTGCATCTTGGTGCAGTTTTGGGGTACCGAGAGTTCCTTTGCTTACTAATATTACCATCCAAACAATATCGTGCGATGTGCCTCAACTTTTTACAAACAAAACATCTCAGAACTGGCTGCCCTACTCTGAGCACATGACGGCTGAGACCCATTACAATGGCTGGAATGTCAACATTTCACACTCTCATTGCCTGAGGAACATTCACCCATAATAGACTCACCCAATGTGCTGACTGCTACTGCATTACTATTACGGTCAGACCCATTCTCTATTTCCAAGCCCGAGTCAGTCTCAACAGCTGCTACAAAACCATTGTCTAAACACCCAACATAGACCTTACTTGCAGCAACAACAACACTCTTCTTTAGAGACATTATCTCTGCTAAACATTGAGAATGGTCAACCTTTGCACGTTCGGAGCATATCTCCCATATGGCACACTGGGCATGCTCCAAACATACTTTAACAAACATACCGTATTTTCCGGCGTATAAGACGACTTTTTGACCCTTGAAAATCTTCTCAAAAGTCGGGGGTCGTCTTATACGCCGGTATACGGCATGCTGACACTTTTTAGGGGGGCGGTGCGGTGCCGCCGCCGCCCCCCCCTTCCAAAGGAAGTGAAACTAAGTACAGGGGTGGGCAGGGGCTTCTGTTTCTTACCTGGCTCCGGTCCCACGACGAT
The DNA here is from genome assembly GCF_062004578.1 of Staurois parvus. Taxonomy (NCBI): domain Eukaryota; kingdom Metazoa; phylum Chordata; class Amphibia; order Anura; family Ranidae; genus Staurois; species Staurois parvus. The sequence continues at coordinate 2,870,827 of NW_028318299.1, forward strand.
CCGGTCCAGGAAGCGCAGCTGCTCTTTCCTTCAGTTCGGCCACTGGATGTTCGTGCGGCTGCTCGGCTCCGCCTCCTCACCGTTGATTGGCCGCCAGAACTGTAGCTCAGGAAAGGCACACAGGCGGCCAATCACCGGGGAGGAGGCGGAGCCGAGCGGCCTCGCAAAAATCAAGTGAAGGTAAGTGTGCCGTGCACAGGTGCTGCTGCAACCATATATGCTTGCTGCAGCAGCACCATACTGAACAGGGTCAGCAAGTGTCAGTGGGAGGAATAGTGCCCCATCATTGGAGTCACTGATACCAATGATGGGGCATTATTCCTCCCACTGACACCGACGATGGGGCACTTCCCCCCCCCCACTGACACCAACGATGGGACACTATTCCCCCCCCCCACTGACAGCAATGATGGGGCACTATTCCACCCCCCACTGACACCAATGATGGGACACTATTCCTCCCACTGACACCAATGATGGGGCACGATTCCTCCCACTGACACCAATGATGGGGCACTATTCCTCCCACTGACGCCAATGATGGGGTGCTATTCCTCCCACTGACACCAATGATGGGGCACTATTCCTCCCACTGACACCAATGATGGGACGCTATTCCTCCCACTGACACCAATGATGGGGTGCTATTCCTCCCACTGACACCAATGATGGGACGCTATTCCTCCCACTGACACCAATGATGGGGTGCTATTCCTCCCACTGACACCAATGATGGGGTGCTATTCCTCCCACTGACACCAATGATGGGACGCTATTCCTCCCACTGACACCAATGATGGGGTGCTATTCCTCCCACTGACACCAATGATGGGGTGCTATTCCTCCCACTGACACTAATGACTGGGCACTATTCCTCCCACTGATACTAATGATGGGGCACGATTCTTCCCACTGGTGTGCATTGGAAGAGGGGTAGTCTTATACGGCGAGTATAGCCCAAACACTACATTTTAACAGGAAAAGAAGGGGGGTCGTCTTATACGCCGGAAAATACGGTAATCTCATTGCGTAATTTTGTATTTTCATTAGTAATGCTTACTGTCTGCGGTAAATATAGCCGCCTGCTGGGCAAGAAATTTCACATTTTCAACTTCAGCTTTTAAAAACTCCACCTCATCTTCCAATTTTTGCTTCTGCTGAAAAACAAATTTGTATTGCCCTGCTATCCAGCCAGCAGCCGAAATGAGTACATACTTCGCCTTATGTGTATTTAACTTTTTGCCACAAATCTGTTCATCCACCCATTTTGGGCCTGCCACCATGGATCAGCAGATCCTTGTATAGCATGAACAATAGCCTCAGTGTCATTTACTTGTGCCACCTTTTTCAAAATTCCCTCCATTATTGAGATACACAAGTATATTCAGCACAAAGTCACCAAAGCAAGAGTAATGCCACCAAACACTGCTGCTTGTAGCAGAACACACTTTAACTCCCAGATACAAAAAAGATACAAAAAACAAAGAAAAATACTCTTATGCTCTCAACAAAAGTAACAACTTTCCATAGAACAATTCAAAAACAAAACACCCATCTGTTAATAATTAACAAGGTACACTCACCAACTGCTTGGGCTCCCAGGCTTATGATCTTCTCCAGGTCCTTCTTGGGTCCTCACGGTCTCCTGTCACCTCATAGGATCATTGGATTCTCATAGGATTCTTCTGGTCCACTGCACAGTCCTTTGTTCTGTTTTCCAGCCTCCAGATAATAATTCTAGGGTTCAATTTGTGATTCAGATCCCTTAAGTCACCACCAGACTTTTGAGTCACAGCACAACTTCTGGATCCACCTCACAGGACTGTTGTCACCACCAACTTCTGTTACTGAACCTGAAAATGCTCTTCTGGTCACTTGGACGGCACCAATCTGTTGTCTTATATCAATGAAGGAGGATGAATGATGTGTATTTATAAATGTACTTTTCCAGCAGCAACTAGTCCAACAGTTCTTTTCCAGAGAAATGCATTTAATCAGTTCAGCGACAGTTCATAAAACAGAGGTACAGACAAGGCAGATGACAGGGTATTCAGCAACCATCAGAAACCCTCAGAGGACTCACTTTCTCCTGTAACAACTTAACCAAAAAAGAACCGTCCCTAATATACACATTCTCCCAATTCAGTAGAATGACAAGCACTCTGATTGGCCACTTTTAGGAGCCCCTTTGATCTTCTGGGTGACAGGTAATGCCTTTTGGGCTTGGACAGCCTCAGTCATAATTCTAATCAAAGTTGTCCAGATATTTCTTAAACTGCATTCTTTTACTATTAATTAGATAAACAAGTTACCCTTTGAAGAACAATATTTACCAAACTTAATACCCCTTTTCATGTTATTATGTAGTAGAGGTTGACCGAGTCCCTTCAAGTCTGACTGAGCAATCTGCATTTTATCACCTTCGCAAGTTTGCAAATTACTTACTTTGAAATGTAACAAGTTGGCCCCCAAGTGCCAAGGTGATATTGCATACAATTAACATAGCAAAGCGTCCTTGGCTATCCTTTTGTGTAAAATACATCTAGCTCAGTCCTATGCTGGTCTGCTCAATACCATGAGAATACACCACATACAGTATATGTATATAAATATATATATACAGTCATGGCCGAAATTGTTGGCACCCTTGATATTTTTCCTGAAAATCAAGTATTTCACACAAAAAAGGTATTGCATTAACACATGTTTTGCTATACACATGTTTATTCCCTTTGTATGTATTGGAACAAATATAAAACAGAGGCAGAAAAGCAAATATGACATAATGTCACACAAAACCCCAAAAATGGGCTGGACAAAAGTATTGGCACCCTTAACTTAATATTTGGTTGCACACCCTTTGGAAAACATAACTGAAATCAGTCGCTTCCTATAACCATCAATAAGCTTCTGACACCTCTCACCCGGAATTTTGGACCACTCTTCCTTTGCAAACAGCTCCAGGTCTCTCTTATTGGAAGGACACCTTTTCCCAACAGCAATTTTAAGATCTCTCCACAGGTGTTCAATGGGATTTAGATCTGGGCTCATTGCTGGCCACTTCAGAACTCTCCAGCGCTTCTTTGCCATCCATTTCTGAGTGCTTTTTGACGTATGTTTGGGGTCATTGTCCTGCTGGAAGACCCAGGATCTTGGACGCAAACCCAGCTTTCTGACACTGGGCCCTACAGTGCGACCCAAAATCCTTTGGTAATCCTCAGATTTCATGATGCCTTGCACACAGTCAAGGCACCCAGTGCCAGAGGCAGCAAAACAACCCCAAAACATCATTGAACCTCCACCATATTTTACCGTAGGTACTGTGTTTTGTTCTTTGTAGGCCTCATTCCGTTTTCGGTAAACAGTAGAATGATGTGCTTTACCGAAAAGCTCTATCTTGGTCTCATCTGTCCACAAGACGTTTTCCCAGAAGGCTTTTGGCTTACTCAAGTACATTTTGGCAAACTGTAGTCTTGCTTTTTTATGTCTCTGTGTCAGCAGTGGGGTCCTCCTGGGTCTCCTGCCATAGCGTTTCATTTCATTTAAATGTCGACGGATAGTTCGCGCTGACACTGATGCTCCCTGAGCCTGCAGGACAGCTTGAATGTCTTTGGAACATGTTTGGGGCTGCTTATCCACCATCCGGACTATTCTGCGTTGCAATCTTTCATCAATTTTCCTCATCCGTCCACGACCAGGGAGATTAGCTACAGTGCCATGGGTTGCAAACTTCTTGATAATGTTGCGCACTGTGGACAAAGGCAAATCTAGTTCTCTGGAGATGGACTTGTAACCTTGAGATTGTTGATATTTTGCCACAATTTTGGTTCTCAGGTCCTCAGACAGTTCTCGTCTCCTCTTTCTGTTGTCCATGCTTAGTGTGGCACAGACAGACACACAATGCAAAGGTTAAGTGAACGTCTCTCCTTTTTATCTGCTTTCAGGTGTGATTTCTATATTGCCCACACCTGTTACTTGCCCCAGGTGAGTTTACAGGAGCATCACATGCTTGTAACATTCTTATTTATCCGCAGTTGTGAAAGGGTGCCAATACTTTTGTCCAGCCCATTTTTGGAGGTTTGTGTGACATTATGTCGAATTTGCTTTCTTTCCTCCCTTTTTTTGTTTTGTCCCAATACACACAAAGGGAATAAACATGTGTATAGCAAAACATGTGTTAATGCAATACGTTTCGTGAGAAATACATGATTTCCTGGAGAAATATCAAGGGTGCCAACAATTTCGGCCATGACTGTATATATATACATATTTGCAATATCCCTACAAAGAGGTCATGACAGCCTTTCTCACATCAGTCTGGTCTGTCTTCTATATTAATTCCTCTGATATACATCCTCTGTAAGCCATATAAACATGAACAGCATAGGAAGAAAAGAAGGCTTATAGAGCTCACTGTATACTGTATATTTACGTCAATAAAAGAAAAAAACAACGCACTCGTGAAACTGTGTAAATAACTTACATATCACACAACAACCCTCCAGCTCACCACCAGGTCCCCGGTATACAACATGATATCATCAACACAAATCCACTCATATACACGTTACACCCTACAAGGAGCTTCTTCAGCAATGCTCACATGTTGCAGCTGTCCCCCACCGACTTTAAGTCTGAGAACTGAACGATCACATGACTGTCTTCACTGAGAAGAGAGTGGTAACTCTTTGTCACTGGCTCTCTCCTCTGTCCCTCCAGTGCTCATTGAAATGCTGGGCTGTGGAAGGGGAGGGAGCTGTTGTCTCAGGCTCTCAATGTCATGCTGAGAAGCTGAGTCAGCTGCCAGTCAGGAATCTGGGTGGAGTCCAACATTAACCTAGTGACGTCCTAAAGGTTCTGATTTCTCTATATAGATCTTTATATCACTAGAGAGGTCACCGGCAGGAAGAAGGAGGTCATGATTCCTCTATATAGATCTTTATATCACTAGAGGGGTCACCGGCAGAAGGAAGGAGGTCCTGATACCTTGGTATAGATTTTTATATCACCAGAGGGGTCACCGGCAGGAGGAAGGGGGTCCTGATTCCTCTGTATAGTTTTGTTATATCACTAGAGTGCACCAGCAGAAGTAAGGAGGTCCCAATTCCTCTATATAGATCTTTATATCACTAGAGGGACCACCAGCAGGAGGAATAAGGTCCTGAGTCCTCTGTATAGATTTTTATATCACTAGAGGGATCACCGGCGGGAGGAAGGAGGTCCTGATTCCTCTATACAGATCTTTATATCACTAGAGGGGTCACCGGCAGGAGGAAGGAGGTCCCGATTCCTCTATATAGATCTTTATATCACTAGAGGGGTCACCAGCTAGAAAAAGGAGGTCCTGATTACTCTGTATAGATCTTTATATCACTAGAGGGGTCACCAGCAGGAGGAAGGAGGTCCTGAGTCCTCTATATAGATCTTTATATCACTAGAGGGATCACCGACAGGAGGAAGGAGGTCCTGATTCCTCTATACAGATCTTTATATCACTAGAGGGGTCACCGGCAGGAGGAAGGAGGTCCTGATTCCTCTATATAGATCTCTATCACTAGAGGGGTCACCGGCAGGAGGAAGGAGGTCTTGATTCCTCTATATAGATATTTATATCACTAGAGGGATCACCGACAGGGGGAAGGAGGTCCCGATTCCTCTATATAGATCTTTATATCACTAGAGGGGTCACCAGCAGGAGGAAGGAGGTCTTGATTCCTCTATATAGATATTTATATCACAAGAGGGATCACCGACAGGGGGAAGGAGGTCCTGATTCCTCTATATAGATCTCTATCACTAGAGGGGTCACCGGCAGGAGGAAGGAGGTCCTGATTCCTCTACATAGATCTTTATATCACTAGAGGGGTCACCGGCAGGAGCAAGGAGGTCCCGATTCCTCTATATAGATCTTTATATCACTAGAGGGGTCACCAGCAGGAGGAAGGAGGTCCTGATTCCTCTATATAGATCTTTATATCATTAGAGGGGTCACCGGCAGGAGGAAGGAGGTCCTGATTCATCTATATAGATCTTTATATCACTAGAGGGGTCACCAGCAGGAGGAAGGAGGTCCTGATTCTGCTATATAGATCTATAGTTACGCCTTAGTTAAAGCTGTTTCCAGTTTTGGAGACCTCACTTAGAAAAGAAGATATTGATAAGATTGAATTATCTCAGAGAAGGGCAACAAAAATAGTGAAAGGTTTAATTAATAAAATAGAGCCCCCTTACATCCATTTCCCCCTCAAGAAGCCCCCTTGCATCAACTGTCCACATCAGGGTTCTCCTTACTTCAATGTTCCCCTTAAGAGTGCCTCCTTATATCAACTGCTTCCATCAGATTGACCCTGTACATGTTAGCACTAAGCAGGCAGGGGAAGGGAACCATGAGGTGACAGGCTTACATTCTCATGTAAGTGCTGGAGGTGGGACCTGAACAGGACTTTATTGTTCGTTAGGATTCAGGCCATTCTACTACATGCCACTGCAGAGTTGGGGGTGGGGAGTTTCACTGGGGATAAGGGGACTGGGTCTTAGTCGATGGATGTGTGGCTTTGGAGACCTGGGGGTGGTGCAGCCCACCCCAGCACCCCGCTAGATTCAGGCCTACTTACAATCCTTCCTAGGCACTTATATGAAGTACTGTACAACCTACTCACTCCCAGGAATAGATATGACCAAAAAAGCATGAACCCTGAACCAGTGATCGTATTACTCCTATCCTTGGGTCCTTGCACTGGCGATCTCTTAATATCACCTGAACTTCAAAATCCTCATGTCCACCTCTAAGTCTCTGCACGCCTTGGCACCCCATCATCTGTCAGAACTTATATCATCTTACACCCCCTCTTATAACCTTCACTCCTAATTCCTTCACCTGGTATTTCACAACACTCTGGAATTCCCCGTCCAAGGACACCAGAGAGTCCCCTTCTTCAAACTCTTTCAAACCAAACAAGAAACTTGACACTATATAACTTGAGTACTATATGACATAAAAAATTGCAGAACCCACCATTTTATTAACTAGAGTGTCTGCTTTAAAAAAATATATCATTTTTGGGGGTTCAAAGTAATTTCTTAGCAAAAAATACTGATTTGTTTTCATGTTAACAAAGCGTGTCAGAAAAGGCTTGATTTTCAGGTACAGTAGTTAGAAGAGTGAGTGATGTGTGGCATAAACTTCTAATGCTGCACATAAAATGCCCCCACCCCCCAAAATCACCCCTTTTTGGAGAATAGGCACCCCAACTTATTTGCTGAGAGGCATGTTGAGTCATAATAAGAATTTTTTTTTTTACCACAAGTTTTTGGAAAATGACAACAAAATATATATATTTTTTTTTACACACAATTGTCAATTAAATGATTTATTGCTCACACATGCCATGGGTATATGTGGAATTACTCCCCAAAATACATTCTGCTACTTCTCCTGGGTATGGGGGTACCACATATGCAAGACACTCTATTGCTCATTTATTGATTTATGTGATATTGTTGCATACTGATCAATATGTATGGTGTACCTTCCTGTTCATTGCTTCTCTGTTGATGTCTCATTTACATGAACATTCTTTCACTAAAAAAATTGTTGCAAAAAAAGAAAAAAAAGAATGCAGGAGTGTTTGATAGGGTTATTACTGGTGATAAAACATGGGAGGAGATTTTGCATACTGTATGGTGCAGCTGTACGTGGCAGCCAATCAGCTTCTAACTTTAATTTGTTCAATTAACCGCTTATATACGTGTTCAGGGCGGCAGTGGAGTGCAAAACCACCTTTTAAAACGGGCTCCGCGCTCCCGACACTTTCGCGGGTAGGGGGTGCGCGTGCGCGCTCCCGCCGACCCGCGGGTGACACGATTCGATCCAGTAGGGATCAATCATTAGATTTCAGCCAGTGATTTCTGGCAGAAATCAGATGATCGGTCCCTGTCCTATCCTGTCCTGTGTTGACATTTACACAGGGCAGGATATGATGTCATTCTTCTCTGCCTGGACACATTCCGTTCCAGACAGAGAAGAAGACATCCAAACAGTGAGTAAAACACTACACAGTGACAGTTAGAACACTCTAGGACACATTTAACCCCCTGATCCGCCCCCCCCCAGTTAACCCCTTCACTGCCCTGTCACCAGCGTCACTGATCAGTGAAGCGATTTTTACTGATCACTGTATCAGTGTCGCTGGTGACTTCCGATAGAGTTAGCGCCCCTCCCAGATAGCGCCAGTTTGCCCGCCAGTACACCAGTAATCCCGTTTAACCCCTTGATCGCCCCCCCCCCCCCCAATTAACCCCTTCACTGCCCTGTCACCAGTGTCACTGATCAGTGAACCAATTTTTACTGATCACTGTATCAGTGTCTCTGGCGACTTCTGATAGTGTTAGCGCCCCTCCCAGATATTGCCAGTTTGCCCGCTAGTGCACCAGAAATCCCATTTAACCCCTTGATCGCCCCCCCCCCCCAGTTAACCCCTTCACTGCCCTGTCACCAGTGTCATTGATTACAGTGAACAGATTTTTACTGATCACTGTATTAGTGTCGCTGGCGACTTCCGATAGTGTTAGCGCCCCTCCTAGATAGTGCCAGTTTGCCCGCTAATGCATGGGATTTTTTTTTACCAAAAACATGTAGCAGAATACATTTTGGCTTAAATTTATGACTAACTTTGAGTTTACGATATATTTCTTATAGCTGAAAGTAGAAAATATTGTTTTTTTTCAAAATTTTCGTGATTTTTTTGATTATAGCGCAAAAAATAAAAAGCGCACAGGTGATCAAATACCACCAAAAGAAAGCTCTATTTGTGTGAAAAAAAGGACGTAAATTTTGTTTGGGTGCAGCATTGCATGACCGCGCAATTATCATTTGAATTAGTGCAGCGCCAAACAGCAAAAAAAGGCGTGGTCATTAAGGGGGGTAAATCCTCAGGAGCTCAAGTGGTTAAGCTTTGACAATAAAACCTGGAAGCTGATTGGTTTCCATGTAGAGCTGCACCAGATTTTGCACTCTCCAGTTTGAGATCTTAACGCCCATGCCGTTTTTAGTATGATCTGGAAACAAAGTAGTATGGAGTGGAAAACAAAGAATTCACCTCCCCAAAGAAAGCATGCATGTCTCGTTCTCAGTTCAAAACCATCCTGGTGTGTTTTTTTGATCACAAGGGGATAGTTCACTGCAGATTCATAAACATGGTACAGCGGTCCATCAACATTACTACTTGGAAATTAACTCTTTTTTATTAGCACAGCTGTTTATCAAATATATATTTTTAGTTAAAAAAATACATTAAAATTCATGTTAGAGCCCACAAACACAATAAAATGTCAGAACATTCTGTCAATTATAAAATATGAGACTAAGTTGAGTAAATAGATCCCAAATATATTCAAATGGTGACAAACTCAAGCCTCAAATTCTGTTCTTTGGACAGAGATTGAATGAGTCCTAGTTCCTGCCTCAGACCTATACACCCTTTTGATGGTGGATTTGTGGAAGCCCCTAGAACTATACTATCTACTGCTGCTGGTCCAAGCATCCCTTCTGGCGTGGAGATCTCTGTACTCCACTGCAAATCCGAATACATCTAGAGCCCAAATCCAGATATCGATCACTGTTCTCAGATCACTTATATCACATCTTTCAGTCAAGTCAGGGTAACATAAAGATAACACCGTAATTGATGATACATTCAAGGGCCACTTAGCTAAAAGCATAGAGGAGTTAAGTGCAGCCCAGGGGCGGACTGACAATGCATGGAGCCCCCGGGCAATAGAGGATCGTGGGGCCCCTGTATCCTCGCCCACACTCAAGCCACATCCGAAAAAGCCTATGAAAGGTACCAGGGACATCTCATGAGGCCCCTTACTGACGCAGTGCCCGAGTTTCCAAATGGTCAGTCCACCCCTGGTGCAGACTTTAGGCTGATGATGAAAGAGCAATATACTTACCTATGTATCCAGACGTTTCTCTCTGTATCTTCTTCTCCTGACATACATATATGAGAACAGGTGTGGCATTTTTATTTCACCCTCCACACCTGTGCATAAGGCCATTTCTCTATTTTATAATCAACTTCAGGCTATATTTTTGTTAAATCAAAACTATTCCTTTACACCCCGATCACATCAACTTCAACAGGCAACTTGCAAATCGTATACCAAGTCACACCCTATTGTCCGCTATTAGAGTCATATCGGTGCGGTTCCAACTTGGTCAGAGCAGCACCAATTTCTACTTTATGCTCTACTTTTGGTGCTATTTGCATAGATATCTGTGTCCGATGTCTTTCAAATCGCACCTCAAATCGGAAAGTCACCCAACTTTGAAATCGTGCTACTTCACTATACGTCGCATGATTTCAAAATCGGCTTTGATATGACCGGGGTGTGAATGGGAGAAGGATCTCACCTCTACTTTCACTACCTCCCAATGGCACAAGGCTCTTAAATCTCTATATGGCATTACACATTCTGTAAACCATTGGAAGTTGGCACAAAATATTACTTTACAGCAGTATCGCCTTTTATTTTCAGATTGAAGATGTTGGGTGGAGTGGTTGTGACATGTCATCCTCTGCTTGATTTTCAGCTGATTCATCAGGAGATGGCCAAAATTTGCTCAGCATATGGCCAGCTTTAACTGAGCATGTAAAGCTAAAAAGAATATGAACTGTGGGTATTATGGCTTTGAATGGGTGGTCCCTACATATTTATGAGCGGGACCTCCTGGCAAAATGGGCATGCTCCAGGTTTGACTGCCCAGAGGGTGAGTGTGTCAAGTAAGGGACATGCTCTAGGGACTCATTTGTTCCTAAATATGAAATCTTTCCCCACACAGGAATAACAGGATAGCTGCATACACATGAAGACTTCCATTTTATTATGAAGCTGGAATGTAAACCTGCACATATATTATTATTATTATTAATATTATTATACAGCATTTATATAGCGCCAACAGTTTCCGCAGCGCTTTACAATATAAAGGAGACAGTACAATTACAATTCATTTCAGTACAGAAGGAATGTGAGGGCCCTGCTAGTGGAGCATAAAATCTAAAGGAAGGGGGAGGTGATACAAAAGGTGATAGCTGCGGGGGATGATCTGGTGCAGGTGATTCCAGTACAGTTCTTAAGTGGAGGTGGGGTAGGCTTCCCTAAATAAGTGAGTTTTCAAAATTCGCCTAAAGGCAGAGAGGGTGGGGGCTGACTGGACATATTGTGGTAGGGAGTTCCAGAGGATGGGAGAGGCTCTGCAGAACTCCTGGAGGTGAGCGTGGGAGGAGGTGATGAGGGAGCTAGAGAAGAAGATGTCCTGGGAGGAGCAGAGTGGGCGGTTTGGGTGATATCTGCGGATGAGGTCAGTGATGTAGCTAGGGGCAGTGTTGTGGATGGCTTGGTTAGTATTTTGAATTATACATTGGGTTGGTGGAAGTCAATGAAGGGATTGGCAGAGAGGGGTGGAGGACACTGAGCGGAGGTCAGTGGAGGGATTGGCAGAGAGGGGTGGAGGACACTGAGCGGAGGTCAGTGGAGAGATTGGCAGAGAGGGGTGGAGGACACTGAGCGGAGGTCAGTGGAGAGATTGGCAGAGAGGGGCAGCAGTCACTGATCGGTTGGTAAGGTGTATGAGTCTAGCAGCAGCATTCATAATAGACTGAAGGGGGGATAACCATGGGCAGCACAGTGGCTAAATGGTTAGCACTTCCGCCTGGCAGTACTAAGGTTGTTGGTTCGAATCCCAGCCACGGCACCTCCTACCTGGAGTTTGCATGTTCTCCCTGTGCCTGCGAGGGTTTCCTCCAGGTACTCAGGTTTCCTGCCACACTCCAAGGACATGCTGGTAGGTTAATTGGATCCTGTCTAAATTGGCCCTTGTATATGAATGTGAGTTAGGAACCTTAGACTGTACACCCCTTGAGGGTTAGGGACTGATGTGAATGTACAATATATATGTAAAGCGCTGACGATGCTGTATAAGTACCTGAAATGAATAAATAAGCTGTGTAATGGTAGATCAGTGAGGAGGGAGTTGCAGTAATCGAGGCGGGATATAACCAAGGCGTGGATAAGTTGTTTTGTGGTGTCATTGGTCAGAAAGGGGCAAATTTTGGAAATGCTCCAGAGGTTGAGGTGGCAGGATTTAGCCAGGGATTGGATATGGGACCCAAAGCAGAGGTCAGAGTCTAGTATTACACCTAGCACCCTGGCATGAGGGGAATGGTTGTGCTGTTGATCTTCATGGTAAAGTCATGATTGGGAGATCGGAGGGGGGAGAAAATATTACAAGCTCAGTTTTGGAAAGATGGAGTTTAAGGGAGTGATGTGCCATCCATGCTGATATGTCGCTTAGTAGATTTGTGATATGTAAGGAGATTGAGGGGGTGAGCTTGGGAGTGGAGAGATAGATCTGGGTGCCATAGCATAGAGTTGGTATTGGAAGCCATGGGAGGTTATCAAATGGCCAAGGGAGGAGGTGTAGAGAGAGAAAAGGAGGGGCCCAAGGACAGAACCTTGGGGTACCCCAACAGAAAGAGAGAGAGTAGCGGAGGAGGAGGAGTTGTATGTGACACTGAAAGTGCGCTGAGAAAGGTAAGAGGAGAACCAGAAGAGAGCAGAGTCACGGAGGCCAATGGAGTGGAGCTTAGTGAGGAGGAGCGGGTGGTTGACTGTGTCAAAGGCAGCGGAAAGGTCAAGGAGTAGGAGTATGGAGTAATGGCCGTTGGTTTTAGCAGTTAGTAGGTCTTTAGTGAGTTTTAGTAGGGCAGTTTCTGTGGAATGTTGTGGGCGGAAGCTGGACTGTCGGGGATCTAGAAGGTTGTTGTCGGTGAGGTAACAGTTCATACGGTTTTGAACAAATCTTTCAGGGATTTAGTTTTATGCCATGCTCACTCAAGAGCGTGACTGCATCTTTTGAGACTTCTGGTGTCATCTGTTTGCCAGGGTTGTGACAGGCGAGGTCAGGTTCTGAGTGTAGAGAGAGGAGCAAGAGTGTCCAGGGAGGATGATAGATAGTTGTTGTAGGCAGATGCGGCCACCTCTGGGCAGGACAGGGGTGCAATTTTATCATAAACGCACTCAGTAGCAGAGTGAAATAGGTCAGGGCTCAGGTGGTGGAGGTTTCTACAGGTAACGGTTTGCTGGTTGGAGGTAGGAGACAGGGAGAGTGTGAAGCTGATAAAGTTGTGATTGGAGAGAGGAAAAGGGGTGTTAGAGAGGTTACAGGGAGTGCATAGGTGGGAGAATACAAGGTCGAGGGTGTTGCCGTTCGTGTGGATGGTGGATTGTGTCCATTGTGTTAGGATAAAATAGGAAGTTAGGTTGAGTAGTTGAGAGGTGGCTGAGTCGATAACAATGACTGGGATGTTAAAGTCACCGAGGATGATGGCAGGCACCTCAGAGGAGAGAAAGTGTGGTAGCCATGCCGAAAAGTCATCAAGAGAGTGTGAAACTGGGCCTGGGGGCCAGTAGATGGCTGCGATCCTCAGACAAACAGGAGAAAAGAGACGAATACAGTGCACTTCAAAAGAACAGAGGAACAGAGATGGAGGGGCAGGAAGAACCCCCTTTTCGTCCACTGGGTCTGGGCGAGTGAGTCCAGAGGAGGCCATCATGGGAGAGTGCAGCTGAGGAGACAGAGTCAGAATCCTGGAGCCAGGTTTCAGTAATAGCAAGTAGGTTGAGGGAGTGGGAGAGGAAGAGGTCATTGATAGTAGAAAGATTGTTAGAGATATATGTGGCTTCACACTCAATATATATACGTATATACACCTATGTCCTATTCAATGTTAATGGCAACTTAAATAGTAAGAAGACCGGCCTCTGGATTTCTCAGTGATGTGAAGATTGTTGAGTGATGTCCTTGGATCATATCCATTGCAGTGGAATCAAAGAGTGATATTAGATGATAAGAGGGCTGTTACCACAATTCACACCATGTGTTCAGGACTCCTCCTACTCAATGCTGATAAGAGAGATAAGTTCTAGGACACGAGGAATAGGACCAGGATCATGCTGTGCAAGTGGATATGATGTTCATGGGGGCAGGGTTGAGCTGAGGGGCAGGCAGAAGATATGGTCCTGGATGCTTCAGCAGGACAGGTATGCAAAAAGGATGAGGCCTGCTGCTAGGTAGCTTACAGTTTATGGGGGATGGGACACACTTTAGCTTTTTCATCTCCAATTCTAAAGGACCTTGTCTGTCACTTCATAGGGGAATAACTGTACTCACTACTGTCAGTCCTGAAGAAATTGTTGTGCGTTTCTTTTTCTGTAGGAAAAACAATAAAATAAATACTTAAATTGTTTTGATCACAAGACACGCCAAGCTTTTGGAAACTCTGCAATCTACCTCTACCCTCTATGAAGATAATTCTCACCTTCTCCAACAGGAAAGGGCAGATAAATATAAATATATTATTAATATTATTATTATTATTAGTATTATTAATAATAATAGTAATAAAATGACAACAGATGTTAATATAGCTCTGACATATACCGCAGTGCTGTACAGAGAACACTTATCCAGTCACATCAGTCTCTGTAACAGAGGAGCTTACACTCTAATGCCCCCTCCCCCACAGTCACATCAGTCTCTGTACCAGAGGAGCTTACACTCTAATGCCCCCTCCCCCACAGTCACATCAGTCTCTGTACCAGAGGAGCTTACACTCTAATGTCCCCTCCCCCACAGTCACATCAATCTCTGTACCAGAGGAGCTTACACTCTAATGTCCCCTCCCTCATTGTCACATCAGTCTCTGTACCAGAGGAGCTTACACTCTAATGTTCCTCTACAGTCACATCAGTCTCAGTACCAGAGGAGCTTACACTCTAATGTCCCCTCCCCCACAGTCACACACTATTATTATTATACATGTATATAGCTCTTACAAATACCGCAGTGCTGTACAGAGATCACTGAGCCAGTCACATTAGTCTCTGTATCAGAAGAGCTTACACTCTATTGCCACCCCTCCCCCCCCCCCCCCCACACACACACACACACACAAACACACACACAGTAACATCCCATTATTATTATATGTTTATATAGCTCTGACATATAGGGGTTTATTTACTAAAGCTGGAGAGTCCAAAATCAGACTCCCTTCTGCATAGAAACCAATCAGCTTCCAGGTTTCATTGCCAAAGCTTCATTGAACAAGCTGAGGTTAGAAGCTGATTGGTTTCTATGCAGAAGGGAGTCTGATTTTGGACTCTCCAGCTTTAGTAAATAAACCCCATACTGTCTCTGCACCAGAGGAGAGGAGAATATTAGTGGAGAAGGATAAGGATGATGGAGATGGCACCCTGCTTCTCTCTGGTAGGTGGAGGACTGATGAGCTCATTTTATGAGAATATGACCTTGGAGTAACCAATGAGATTCTCAGAGTTCTCTGAAGCTGGACCAGTAAAAGATGAGCTCTGCTGGGTTGAACTAGCACACTCCGTAGTTCTCGGTGACTCTGAATGAGAGAATGTCCCTCACCTGATGTTTGGGATGTCTTCTCCAAGCCATGGAACGGTCATTTCTGAATTTTGGGTTTTATTCGGGTTTGTCCAACTAAATTAAATAACTGACACCAGATGTTTGATTTAGCATAACAGATAGCATAATCAACAATATTAATAAGTATACAATATTCATAAAAACCTTTGCGATGTTAGCTTTACCCAATACTATGGAAAAGCTCCGTCCTGCAAAGAACATACATGGCAAGCTATTACACAACTGTACCATGTAGACATTCAAATCAATCAAGAAATACATGCAGTATATAAATAATGGGAAACATTAATATAGTCACTGGGATTATGTTTTTTCAGCTATTAGATAACATTTACTCTAGAGATGACATCCAGCCTCAGCACAAGACAAGTTCACCATTGTGTGCTCCCATTGTAAGAGACCCAGCACAAGACAAGTTCACCATCGTGTGCTCCCATTGTAAGAGACCCAGCACAAGACAAGTTCACCATCGTGTGCTCCCATTGTAAGAGACTCAGCACAAGACAAGTTCACCATTGTGTGCTCCCATTGTAAGAGACCCAGCACAAGACAAGTTCACTATCCTGTGCTCCCATTGTAAGAGACCCAGCACAAGACAAGTTCACCATCGTGTGCTCCCATTGTAAGAGACCCAGCACAAGACAAGTTCCCCATCGTGTGCTCCCATTGTAAGAGACTCAGCACAAGACAAGTTCACCATTGTGTGCTCCCATTGTAAGAGACTCAGCACAAGACAAGTTCACCATTGTGTGCTCCAATTGAAAGAGACCCAGCACAAGGCAAGTTCACCATCCTGTGCTCCCATTGTAAGAGACTCAGCACAAGACAAGTTCACCATCGTGTGCTCCCATTGTAAGAGACTCAGCACAAGACAAGTTCACCATCCTGTGCTCCCATTGTAAGAGACTCCGCACAAAACACTTTCACCACTGTGTGCTTCCTATTGTAAGACTCAGCACAAGACAAGTTCACCATCCTGTGCTCCCATTGTAAGAGACTCAGTAGAAGACAAGTTCACCATCCTGTGCTCCCATTGTAAGAGACTCAGTAGAAGACAAGTTCACCATCCTGTGCTCCCATTGTAAGAGACTTAGTGCTAAATGAGTTTAGTATTGTGTGCTCCCATTGCAAGAGTCCCAGCACAAGACAAGTTCACCATCATGTGCTCCCATTGTAAGACTCAGCAAAAGGCAAGTTCACCTTTGTTTGCTCCCATTGTAAGACTCAGCACAAAACAATTTCATCATTGTGTGCTCCTATTGTTAGAGACCCAACACAAAATACTTTCACCATTGTGTGCTTCCATTGTAAGAGCCCTGCACAAGACAAGTTCACACCAGCATGTGATCCCATTGTAAGAGACTTAGTACTAGAAGAGTTTATTATTGTGTGCTCCCATTGTAAGAGACCCAGCACAAGACAAGTTCACCATCGTATGCCCCACTGTAAGAGACCCAGCACAAGACAAGTTCACCATCGTATGCCCCACTGTAAGAGACCCAGCACAAGACAAGTTCACCATCGTATGCCCCACTGTAAGAGACCCAGCACAAACCAAGTTCATGATTATGTGTTTCCATTGTAAGAGACTTAGTACAAGATGAATTGACTCAGCACAAGGTCATTTTTAACATTGTGTGTCCCTATTGTAAGATACTCAGCACAAGGTAAATTACCCAAAGTGTATTCCCATTGTAGGAGACACAGCAGAAGACATGTTCACCATTGTGTGTTCTCTTTGTAAAAGGTTCTGCACAAGACAAGTTGACCATCACGTGATCCCATTGTAGGAGACACAGCACAAGACAAGTTCACCATTTTGGGATCTGAATGTAAATGGTTTTTTTTTTTATATTTTTTACATTTTTGCATCCAGCAAACACACCAGCACACTGCCTGTTCTATGGCTTCTACAAGGAGTAAACTCAATATCCCGAAAAGTTCCAGATCCTTAATGTACTAAAAACAGCATCAGAAAAGGGAATCACTGCTAAGGATTGAAAATCTTTTAAAATAGTTAAACAAAAAACTTCATTGAAAAAACTTAATTTCTCACCTTGAACATAGGAGCCATTACTAAATTCACACCTGGAATGAAGATTGACCATATCTGAAACACAAGAAAAACATGTATGTTCAGTTTAAGCAGAACAATAACTTTTAAACCCACTTTTACCCCCTTCCCCCACCCTTCCCTCCCCCATGTCTTGGACTTTCCTAACACTTAAAAAAAAGAATATCTATCTGTCTATATAAACAAACACACACACTTTAGTCTGATGACATCATGAATTATTTTTCTCCAGCAGGGATGGTCCTTATTGCTGTCTGCATAATGACACAACCCTGGGAAAGGGTCCATGACAACAGCCTTGGCTTAGAGGAATGGGTTAGCTGCAGTGCCCTCTTAATAGCATTGTGGGCCCCTGGAATAAGCCACACCACAGCAAACAGTTGGCACGGCTAAATAATCCTACATTTTGGGTGTCACTTTTTAGACATTAGAAATTTTAGTCTGACTTTTTACAATTTGTTTAATTATTTTTTTTACAATTTTTTGTTTACATTTTTCTTACAATGCTGTTGGGGGATCTATGGTGAGATATCAGAGGTCTAAACAGACCCCCAACGTCTCACTGTTGAGCCAGAGAAAGGGGCTGAGGAAACATATTCCCTGGTTCCTTTCTGCAGCCTCAGCTGCACTGCAGATATATATGAACAGGAACAGAGAATTCTGTTCATTCATATCTGAAGCATAGTAAACACAGTTTACTATGTTTCAGCTTCGAATAAACACAGTGGATGATTAGCACTGGTCACTCGCTGTGTTCATTTAAGGAAGGGATGGTAAATTTCATATTTACCAATCCCTTCCCTCATTCTCCATCTTGAAGAGGGGCACACAGAAGAGCCCAGACAACAGGGAAATCATATGTATATATATCATATATATCTCCCCATCCTCAAGTCCTGACTGAAACCTCCCTCCTCTCCGACCCAATCAGCATTCTGCCCACCCTAGCATGTCACCTGCACTCCTCCTCATTCTCCTCTCCTCCATCCCCAAACTTGCCTCCCTCCACCCCCCCACTCCCCCAAAACAGCTCTACATTGCACCCTCACTTCTTCCTTCCCCCCTCTACGGCTCTCACCACCTCCTCCTGATACTCCACTGCCCTGCCGACCCACATGCCACCACCAACAGACCCACGCACTCCTGCAACCTCCCGTTCCCATGCCACCTTCCTCACCCTCCTCCTTCTGCTAACCGCCGGTGACATCTCCCCAAACCCTGGCCCCCCATCTCCCCACTCCCCCTCCTGGCACCCCCCTACTCACGCCAACCACCGCAACCCCCTCAATCTCATATCTGTCCCCCTCCTCCCCACATCCACCCCTCCCCTCTCAGTTGCACTCCTGAGCGCCCGTTCGGTTTGCAACAAGCTCACCGCCATCCACGACCTCTTTGTCTCCCACTCCCTCAACCTCCTAGTGGTCACCGAAACCTGGGTACAGGCCACTGACTCCACCTCCCCTGCTGCCCTCTCCTATGGAGGCCTCATCTGGACCCATTCACCCAGACCGAGAGGGCACAGAGGTGGAGGGGTCGGTATGCTCCTACCACCGCTGAGCACCTTCCAGGTCCTCCCTAACTCCCCTCCCTATCCTTCTCCTCCTTCGAGGCCAACTGCATCCGGCTCTTCTCTCCCACCCCCCTAAGGATTGCGGTAATCTATCGGCCTCCTGGTTCCGCATCCCCCTTCCTTGACGACTTTGCCGCCTGGCTTCCCTTCTTCCTCTCCTCCGAGCTACCGACCATCATCCTAGGCGACTTCAATATTCTGATCAACGCCAACAGCCCGGCGACTTCCCAACTCCTCCTTCTAACCTCCTCCTTCGCGCTCACACAGCACACACAGTCCTCTACCCACTCCAATGGAAACACCCTGGACCTCGTTTTCTCCCACCTCTGCACCCCCCACGACTTCACTAACACCCCCTTTTCCCTCTCTGACCACCACCTCCTCACATTCTCCATCTCCCCCTCCCTCAACTCCCCCCCCCCCAAAGCGTCTAACCATCACCTGCAACCTCCGCAATCTGAACCCGACCCATCTCCACCCAGCAGCTGACCGTCTGTATGACAGTATCCTCCCTCTGTCATGCCCTGACCTGGCCACTACTGCATACAACGACTCACTGTCAGCTGCCCTTAACTCCCTGGTACCCCTAACCACACGTAACACCAGACCCCGACCGCTTCAACCCTGGAAAAGCGACCACACAAAATGCCTCAAACGACGCAGTCGCACACTGGAATGCTTATGGCGCAAAACCAGATCCCCTCACGCGTTCTCCCTCTATAAAGCCGCCTACCTCCCCTACACCACCTCCTTCCACGCTGCCAAGCAAGCCTATTTCATAACCCTTATCAACACCCTCTCCACCTGTCCTCGCCGGCTCTTCTCCACCTTCAAATCCCTGCTCTCTCCCCCCCCCCCCACCTCCACCCAGCACCTCACTCACCGCCCACGAGATTGCCAATCACTTCCAAAACAAGATTGACGCAATCCGTAAGCACACTGTCAACTCACAATCCACCTCTCCACCCAGCCTCCCGCCCTCCTCCAACCCCGCAACCCTCCCCTCCCCCGACCTTATAGCCGCACTACCCCCCACTATACCTAATGCCCCGCACACCATCACCTCCCCTACACTCCGCTCTGGGTACAACTACCCTTGAGGAGGTCTCTAAGGTCTTCACTGAAGCCTGCCTCACCACCTGCCCCCTGAACCCTATCCCCTCACAGCTCCTCCAGTCACCCCCCCTCCATCATTCGCTCCCTCACCCACATCTTCAATCTCTCCCTCTCCACTGGCACCTTCCCCTCCCCTCTAAAGCACGCACACATCACCCCCATACTCAAAAAACCCTCCCTCGACCCCACTAACCTTAACAACCTTAGACCCATCTCCCTGCTGCCTTTCACCTCCAAGCTCCTTGAGCACCTGGCCTACAATCGCCTAAGTGCCCACCTCACTGATAACAACCTCCTTGACCCCCTACAGTCTGGCTTCTGTCCCCTGCACTCCACCAAAACCGCCCTACTTAAAATCACCAATTACCTGCTAACCGCCAAAGCCAATGGCCACTATTCTATCCTCCTGCTCCTCGACCTCTCCGCAACCTTCGACACTGTTGACCACCCTCTCCTCCTTGCCAAACTGTACTCCCTTGGCATCAGGGACGCTGTTCTCTCCTGGTTCTCCTCCTACCTTTCCCAACGCTCCTTCAGCGTCACCTACAACACTACCACCTCCCCCTCCCTCCCCCTCTCTGTCGGGGTCCCCCAAGTCTCTGTTCTCGGCCCCTCCTCTTCTCCATCTATACCTCCTCCCTTGGCAAACTTATTCACTCCCATGGCTTCAATTATCACCTCTATGCCAACGACACCCAAATTTACCTCTCCACCCCTCACCTCACCCCCTCACTTTCTGCCCGCATCGCCCACCTCCTAAACGACATATCAGACTGGATGTCGCTCCATTTCCACAAACTTAACCTATTTAAAACCGAGCTAATGGTCTTCCCCCCACCCTGCGCCCCCCCCCCATCCTCTCCATCACTACTAACAACGCCACCATCTCTCCCACCCCACACGCCAAAGTCCTGGGTGTCACCCTGGACTCCCACTTCTCCTTCCTACCCCACATCCAACTGCTATCTAGATCTTGCAGGCTCCACCTCCGCAACATCTCCAAGATACGTACATTCATCACCCCAGACACCACCAAACAACTCGTACACTCCCTCATCATCTCACGCCTGGACTATTGCAATTCCCTTCTCACTGGCCTACCCAAACGAACGCTATCCCCACTCCAGTCGATCCTAAACTCAGCGGCTAGACTCATCCACCTCACCAACCGCTCCACATCTGCCTCCCCCCTCTGCCAATCCCTTCACTGGCTCCCGATTGCCCAACGCATCAAATTCAAACTGCTAACCCTGACCTACAAAGCCATTCACAGTGCCGCCCCAAACTACATAACTGACCTGATACCCAAATACTACCCTACCCGTGCCCTCCGCTCCTCACAGGACCTCCTACTCTCTAGCTCCCTGGTCTCCTCCTCCCACACCCAATTGCAGGACTTCTCTAGGACTTCCCCCATCCTCTGGAACTCCCTGCCCCAATCCATCAGACTGTCACCCACCCTCCTCACCTTCAGGCGCACCCTGAAAACCCTCCCCTTCAGGGAAGCCTACCCCAACCTCACCTAACACCTGACCTCACCTAACAACCTCCTCCACTCCTCCCACAACTCCATCCCCCACAGCCATCTCCTCCTGTATCACCGTCCCCTCCCTCCTCCTAGGCCCTCAAACCCCTCGTGTACTGTTTTGTTACTGTCTTGTCTCATGTTCTATCCCCCTTGCTACTGTACAGCGCTGAGCATACCCTTTGGCGCTATATAAATACTGTATAATAATATAATAATAATATGTAGACAGGAGGGGGTGATCTGTGTGCCAGGCAGGGGAAATTACTGGAACTGATCTTTTGTGGCTCTCCTGGCTTTCAGGTGTTGCAGTGAAAACCACATAGAAGATTGGTTCCAGTAATATCTACCACCTACTGCAATGATTGCCCCCTTCCTGTCCACATGGGATTTCTCCTTCTGGGGGGGGACTGTAGGGCCCCCCCATGTACCACCTGGGGCCCCTTGACAGTACCCACTGGTGCCTGTGTGAAAATATGGACTTGTTTGGCTGACTCTACTGTTATTAAGCCAGAACAAAGTATATGTGTAAGTCCAGTAGATTTTATTTCCCTCCAACAACAGAAGATCAGAAGAAAAAGCCAACATATGACAGGAGGACTTCAGATAAAATGGAGAGCAGTTTCAACTTACCAAATAAACAATTCCTTGATTGCTTGATCCTGATACAAACAAAAACAAATTAGAATCATTATTCCAGTATCAGTATTATATATCCTCATTCCATGGCCAGAACCACACCCAGAACCACTGGTGTATAAAGCCAATATAGCTGAACATTATAAAGCCTTTTATTCCAAACTGCATATGGCTTTGTGGCCATAATCAGTGCAGTGTATGGGAACCATGACTTCTATGGGGATGGGCTTGGTGCCCAACAACACAGAACAACAATACAGGTCATGGTGAGAAGGCCATAACTAAATCCAAAAGCCCTTCAACCAATTCAGTGTATGGTACAGTAGACTTCTTAGAACTGAAGGCATTCACATGTCTCATTCCATCTTCTATCACAAAAATTAAAGGATTATTCCTCATTTCAGAAAAATCAGCAGAGTTTTCTTTTCTGAAAAAGAGGAATACTCCTTTTAATTGTATGAAGAATTATTATCTCATTTTTGGGATATGTGAGGCACGTATATATTTCTGTTGTAAGGAGGCTTTACTGTGCTACATACAGATGGAGGTCTTATTGATTCCTTCAGTGCCTTCTCACAATAAACTGTACGCTTATACGCTTTTCAATAAAAATATTTCCAACTCATATCCTCTGTCACTGGCATCTTGACCACGCCCACTCCTGCCTTCCCGCTCACCTACCATTCAGTAGTAGCATGCATACTCCTAGCAGCCAAGCCAGATATAACTAAACAGTGTAGGAAAGACTTAGCCCCAAACGTTTCCGAGTTGTAGCTTCAATTGATTGTTTTTTGAAACCCTGGATTACATGGAGCAACACCTGAATTCAAGCCAAGTATTCTAATGTTATATATAGACCATACTGTGCATGGCCCCATTACCGCAAATTCCTTTATTGTCATCATTTACAGTTTATGTACCATTTACTGTTTTCCTGTATTTTATTTTGAAAACTTTAATAAAAATTACTGATATAAAAGCTGTTGACCTCAAATCTACCTTAAACTTAAAAAAATAGAAGCACAAAAAACTTACTGCAAACGAAAAGGATTAATAAAAAAAGAAAGAAAAAAAAAACAGTTAAGGTATTAATTGATCAAAAGCTACAAATGATTCACTTGCTGATAGTTATTAGACCTTAAAAAGACATTTTGGTTCAACAAAGCTCTGTGAGCAAAGGCAAAGGCGGGCAGATGAAGAAGAGTCCTTCAACACCCCATTACACAGAAGTGCTATATAGACCCTGGGATATCCATCTAGCACTGGATTTGACGTACAGCCCTGTTTAGACACAACAAGTTCCAGAGTATATTTCCATAGACACAAATGGAGCCATTATTTCAAGAACTGAGATTTACCTTTATAAATGTTGATGGGCTGAGCCATTTTATCTATCTGTGATATTATTTCCATTATCTTCTCTCTTGTCTCTTCTTTAAATGTAATCTTGTCTTTCCTGAAGAGAATGAGGTCTCTGGTCTTTTCCCGGATGAGAGGCTGGCTGTTGAGTATCCTCTCCTTGTCATTTGGAGTGTTGGAATCCAGGTCATCGACCACCACAAGCACATTCTCCTTACCTGCAAGAACACAATGGACATCTCACTATTATAGACCAAATCAATACCTGAGAATATCTTTAGAGATAACCCATCATGACAGATCAATGGGTTCTGCCATTTCTTACCTTCTTTTAAAAATGTCAGTTACTTGGCTCCTATGCTAAACTACTAGCTCCACTACATTATAGCTACCTGACCCAAAGCAAGAATGCAGATCATCATGCCAGAAAAGAGTCAAAGTATAAGTATACTGAAACAGGCATCCAAACGTTTTGGCAAAAAAGTATGTTCATCTTGGGGTTTATACATTTGGAAATAAGGTCATTTTTAGGTGTTTTGGGGGGTGTTCATACTGTGCTGGCATTTTTAACAGAAAGTGAAACTTTTTTTTTCAAAGAAAATTAAAAAAACCAACAGCTATTAAATACCATGAAAATAAATCTCTATTTGTCCCAAAATATTATATAAAATGTAGTGGTTCCAGTGTTGTATAACCAAGGATTTGGAGCATAGTGGAGATCTTTTGGACAGCTTGACACAGAATCCTCAGATATGATACACTGGAGACTAGGAATGCTTAACTTTTAAAAGGCCCCTGGGTTTCTTATCCTTGCCATTTCCTTGCCCACCAGGCAAATGCCCGTTGTGCCCTATGGCCAGTCCGGGCCTGGGTAAGTATACAGGTCTTTGCTACACAGGTAAGTTATAAATTATAATGGGTGTTAGGAGGGGAATTTTAGAGAATAATTTAAATTTTGCATTGAATTCCATTTAGGCAGGTGCAATCAAGTTTATTCACTTTAGGGGGCACCAGACCCAAGCGGTACCACAGCCTGGAGAGGAAGTCAGGAGAATCCTGGTTCCTCTATGGTTTCCTGGTCCCTGAAGGCAGCATTCTGATTGGCTTTACTGCATCCAGATGACTTCTAGCAGTCATCTTGGGTCAATAGAGGCTTTATACGTCCCTGCCCCAGGTTTTGGCACTCTTTAGCACTGTGGTTAGAGTAGAACACCCATATGTGAGGGGAAGTATTAGCAGCAGGGAAAGGTTCCTGATGAGTAGGAGCAGGCTAGTGACACCCAATCCTGCTATGGAAGCCTCCCCTTTGAGACCAGGTCAGCCAGGCTGCATTCCACCCCCTGAAAACAGATGCTATCGGTGCATCTTTACCCGCTGTACCTCTGCATTAAACAGAACTGTGAGTCTCACCCAAAGCAGCGCTCTCCTGATAGGGTTGTTTGTAGCTGAGCATACTCTGCAATACAAGTGTTGAGGTATCTAAAACCAGACTGTGTGTCATTACCGCACCACACTGCACCTTCCTTTTTCTACTTTACATTTATGTATGTTTTAAGCCACTCTCTGGGTACCCAATGAAGAGGAGTCTTGTTTTACATGAGTCGCCTCACCAGAGCCAGTTAGCTCCATATTACTAAAATAACTTTTGAAGCCCCAGTGCCCGTTGGATGTTTACCTTCTGGAAGTTTAAACTGCGAAAAGGTTGCTACACCTCCAGGAATCCACCCAAAATAGTTTGACCCTTAGGAATATAAGTGCCTTGGTCTTACCTAGTGTTTGTGAAAGATGGCAGACTTCCTGGTCATAGATGGAATCTGTCACATCTGTGATGTTGATTCTCCCTCGGTTCTTGGAATGATACAAAATGGCAAAGTCACATCGGGATGCCTCCTCCCTGAAACCGGACCATCCATTGTTTGTTATGAGGGTTGTTCGAACTTCTCTGATCAGTAAATTCTGGCATCTGAGGGCATCGCACAGGAAACTGTAAGAGCGCTCATCTCCCCGGGAAAATATACCGACAACACTTCCCGGGCTGATTTCTGCAATCAAACCAAAAACTGCATTTTTGGGTAGACTCCAGACCTGGGAAACAAAAAATACAGCCATGGTAAGAACTCTGGGAGAAATACATAAAAGATACACATGATGCAGTCTGTCAGTAGCACTAACACAAAGGGTGCACTTATGAGGAATTTGCATCACAATTTCCCCAGTGACACATCATGTACGTTTGTTCTTTGGGGCTGGAAGACTAGACGTCCAGAGCTCCACCCCCCCTTACATCAGATGTCAAGAGCCCCCCCGCCATCAGAAGTCAAGAGTTCCCTCACTTCCTTACATCACAGTGCACCCCTCTTACCTTCTGCTACTGCCAGGAAGAAGCTGGGGGTGGAGCTGAGAAGCAGAAAGTGCAGTGTCTGGAGGAGGACCACAGGAGTAAGGAGTCTTCTGAATACTGAGACCTGCAGTGGCAGAGACAAGGGAGTGCTGCATCTGTACAGAGAGACTCAGCATCTTTAGAGGAGCTCTGTCCTTCTCTCTGCTGCTGACTGCTGGGATGGACAAGTCTCTTCATGGCTGCATTAAGAAGCACAGGATCTGGTGGAGGAGTTCTGTCCTCCTCTCTGCTGCCGACTGCTGAGACAAGGTGGGGCAGAGACAAGGGGAGAGGGGAGGAGTGCTGCAGCAGCAGGAGAGGTGCTAGGGCCACATGAAATGACCTGGTGGGCCAGATTCCATGTATTTGACACAAGTGCTCTATCTACTGGACAAATGCTGTATTTTGCTTTTTAAATTGATAAAAATATTTGTCTATCACAGCAAACAGTATATTAATATTGATCTGTTACAATGTTCACAGAGAACACGTACAAAACTTGAACTGCATGAACTGCTATGCAAATGTTTGATAACCAATATATTGGATAATAGAGGTAATTTTAGATATAATGCTCCCTAATGTATCCTTTTTTTTAGGCTTTTGTTCCAATGTTGAATAGGACTTTAAAGTTCAGTACTTTGGAACAAAACCCCCAAAAGTACAACACATTTTAATTTATCAATACAGAAAATATATAAGACAACAACAAAACAAACAATCTTCTGTGCTCAAGTGTGGCAACAATGTAATGGGAAGATACTCTCTACTGCTTGTATCTCAAGTCCATGGACGTGGTCTTGGTCCTCAAAGATGCACTGAGCCCCTCTGACCTCCCCAGGCCATGGTAATCTGTAAGCACCAGATGCAGGAAAACAAAAGAGGGAGCACCAGTCCAGTGTGTTAAGGGACAATAAATGAAATATGTGTTGTGTTTATTCATTATATTCTATTCTTTTATTCATGCTGATCTTTTATTCATTATTTTATATGTTTTGCAGCCCTGATGAAGGTGGAGTTTTTTCCTCCTGAAACATGTTGGCTGTCTATGTTTGCTGAAATTATGAATAATAAAAGGCATCTCTGGACTCAGTTTTGGTCTGGTGATTGTTATTTCTATAATTTGCTTTACTTTTTTATACTTTGGGATGCCCCTGAAAGAAGGGGGGAGGGGGGCAGTTTGATAGCTGACTTACCCAAGCCAGCAAATTTACTTGCAAACCTTCTTGCATTTTAAACAAACATCGAACTCCCAGCACTAAGCTGAAGCTCCTTTCATGGCTCCATAGAAATCTATGTATTCGCTGTGCTTTTCTATGCATGGGAAGGCATATTCTGTTGGTCATTTTTAGGGAGAGAACAGGATAGAGTTCTGTTTGCAGGAGGTTCAACCGTCTCAGCAAACAAATTGGCTAAGCCCAAATCCCAATATGATCTATGGGAGTGTTAGGATCAGGACCTGAACCCACGACCTCTGTTGCATCGGGCAGTAGATTTTCATGCTGAGCCACCTAAGATACTGGGCAGCTCTTTGCATGCTTCCTTAGGTAAAAGTACTTTCTATCTTGTTTCTTGTGAGCCTTGAACTCCTTGCTCCTCCCACAATCTTCCTATTTAGGCCATGCCTTTGCACTTCTTGTTTGCCAGATGATTGTGCTCTTCTCCAGCCAATATCTTGCTCCTTTTGCTCCTGCTGCTGTCCGTATCTTTACTACAACTCATTACTGACCTTAGCTTGTTCCTCGGCTACACTTCTGCTTGAATCCAACCTGCAACCACTTGTTACTGACCTTCGGATTGCTTTCTCACTACTCTTCTACTTGATCCCTACCTGCTATATCTGCTATTGAACCCCAGCTTGCTCATCCCCTGGTGGGGCGATCTTGGGGACCACAACCTGGTACTAACTAGTTAAACCATCTCCACCATCAGGAGCTCTGGGGGAAACCAGTTAGTGCTTAGATCCTGTGCCTCTGGTGAGCCCTCATCATCTGCCAGGGTGACCTGCTTGTTTACTTATCTGCTTTAACCACCTCCCATCCGGCCGTTGTATATAAACGGCCAGATGGTGGGCGTTCAGGGTCAAGTGGCCGTTTATAAACGGCCTCCCCGCACCCTGCTTGTGCGTGCTCCCTGGGAGCGTGCAGCACCGCGATCCGGTGCCTGCTGTGTCCTCTGGACACAGTGAAACACCGATCATCAGACGGGCCCTCTGTGTGAGGTCCCGATCATGTGATCACTGATTGGCCAATCAGTGATCACATGCAAAGTAGTAAGCAAAATGTCACTTGTGACATCATTACTTACTATGTGTAAAATCTGTGAATGATCACAGAGGTCACATGGTACAAGGCTATTCACAACAGCTTTGTACCATGTGACAAGCTGTGACCAATCACAGCTCACTCAGTAGTTCTCAATGGTTGCAAGAATGCAGACAGAGAGAAAGAGAAATGATTGCTTTTACATCCTATATGGGTGTAAAAGCAATCAGTGTAAAAAAAAAAAAAAAATCTTCATCACCCCCCACAAGTGGTACAGTGTCACCATGGTGACACTGTACTGCTAGGGTGACCGTATGTAAAAAAACCAACAATAATATAAAATAAAAATGTTAAAAAAAAATGTTTAAAAATTATAATTTTTGGTTTTAAACTAATTTGGCTTATTTTTATTTTTTTTACTAAAAAGATAATGGAATACATTTTGGCCAAGATTTATGATGAAATATTATTTATTTGCAAAATTTTATAAAAAAAAAACTTTTTTCAAAATTTGTGGACTTTTCATTTACAGAGCAAAAAAAATAAAAATCCCAGCGGTTATTAAATACCACCAAAATAAAGTTTTATCTGTCTCAAAAAATGCTAAAAAATTCATATGGGTACAGTGTTGCATGACCGCGCAATTGTCATTCAAAGTGTGAGAGCGCTGAAAGCTGAAAATTGCCCTGGACAGGAAGGGGGGGGGGGGAAGTGTCCGGACTGGAAGTAGTTAAAAAGTAACTCCACTTTTGTGGAGAAAAACCCCTCCCCTCTGGGTGACCTGTGCACATTGCAATGTACATTGCAAACTTTGTTGAAGATTTCTACATTTTGTTATTCTGAAGAAAGGGATGTTTGTTTTTCTGTGTCCATGTGCAAAGTGAATCTGTATGGGAGTGACTTCGTAATTATCAATCAGCTGCTGTACCTGCAGAGCTCTAATGAGGAAAGTGGCAGGGTCTGCATCCCTTTAGATGTGAATTCCCTTTGGGAGTATCTCACCAAAAATTACGTTTTTGTTGCAGGGGATGCCCAAAATCTGACTTGAATCTTAGAGCAGACTGCTGGGAAAATCAGGGAACCAATCACACAAGCAGGAATTTACATACCCGGGAGGCGTTCTGTATACTGTCTGTATACAGAACTCCTCCAGGTTGCCATATTGAATTTTACAGAAATTTACAGCATCTGCAGATTGACAAGGAAAGGATATTTTGGATAGCGTTCAATTTAAATATGACTTGTGTCACAATTGTATTTGCTATATATATTTTTTGAATTTGCTATTTTCCCCCCCAAGAACATGGAGGTACTCTTTAAATAACCTGGTTGGAGGATATCTTCCACCTACACGTGAAGTTGCAGAGTAGTAGGACGTACACCTTTATAAGTGACTTCCTTTTACAAACATTGGCCAGGGAACTGCCATTTATCAGTGGTAGCACTTCCTGCTCTAAATGACAGATCCCTGCCAGATAAACAAATGGGCCGGGGATCCTGGGTGACGTCACGGATCAAATATGATCAAAACTGCAAAACTCAACATAATTCCTCTAAAAAAAATCCCTACAGATCAAATAACCAACATTCCTCACCACGAGTATAATACTCCGGATTATAGAGAAGAAAGACATCTGAAAGACAAAAAGAGAAAACTATATATAACAAGTCATGTACAATCTGTTCCAGCAGATACTAAATGTTCTCCAAATATTAGAGAGCTGCAACCTGATAGAAATGTGAGACTAGAATCATGTTCTATGGAGGTGGATGACAACCCCCCCCCCCCCCCCCCCCACACACACTTTCCCCGGGGAGGATCTTCTCCAGATCTTCCATTTCTGATCTGTTGGTGGAGTGAGTTCTGTTACTGAGAAGACACCAAACTGTGACCCCAATTATTACAATGTAGCAGCCCCAGGGCTACATAGAGACCCCATTTGTTTTTCTTGATATGAGATATGAGGAGATCCCTGTACAGATTTATCACCAGTAACTCAACCATAAGTTTAGATCGCTGAGGGTCAACTTACTTGAAGTAGAGGGCTTCAAATATGGTCCCTGACATCACCAAAGGGCCACAGATAATATTCAGTAAATGTAACTATACAGAGAACTGTCAGAGACTGCAGACTGCTCTGCCTTCAGCAGGGAAATGGTCAGAGATTGCAGACATACTAGAAGAAACGGTCAAAGACTACATACATGATACAGGAGATGGTCAGAGACTGCAGACATAATAAAGGAGATGGTCAGAGACTGCAGACAGACTACAGGAGGTGATCAGAGACTGCAGACATACCACAGAGGATTTTTAGAGACTGCGGACATAATACAGGAAATGGGCAGAGAATGCAGACATACTACAAGAGATAGTCAAAGACAACAGACATACTACAGGAGATGGTCAGAGACTTCAGATATAGTACAGGAGATGGTCAGAGACTTCAGATATAGTACAGGAGATGGTCAGAGACTGCGGACATACTACAGGAGATGGTCAGAGATTGCAGACATAGTACAGGAGATGGTGAGAGACAACAGACATACTACAGGAGGTGGTCAGAGACTGCAGGCATACTACAGGACATTGTCAAAATTGGACTTTTGGGACTTGTGGTGCTCCCCTAACATGAGTTTGATACTGGAGGAGCTTCTGGGATCACAGTAACTTCAGCGATGGTCACTTTCACGTCAGGGGAGCACTACAATTCCCAATGTCCATATAGCTGGAATAGGACTACAAGTCCCAGCAGTCCTGAGCTCCCTCTAGGGTTGCAGATTTTACCACCTTTATGAAGAGTCGCTTGGCCTGTATGCGTTCTCCTTCGGTGGGTTGAGGTGGAGCTCGGCGTCTGTCTGTCCTCGGCACAGTGTCAGCTCAGACTGGGATACAAAGAAAGTGAAAGCAGTCATCCTCCTCCTCGCTCTTCCTGTTCCAGCTTGTCAGTACAAAGGTCCTCAGAGAAGTCACATGACTGTTACTGACTGACAATCACTTCGTTTGCAGCTAAACCACTACTCAAAAAAATAAAAGGAAGACTATCCCTGCTTCAGTCTATCCTGAACTCAGCGGCTAGACTCATCCACCTTGCCAACCGCTCCGTATCCGCCACCCCCCTCTGTCATTCCCTCCACTGGCTCCCCATTGCCCAACGCATTAAATTCAAACTACTAACACTGACATACAAAGCCATTCATAACGCTGCCCCAAACTACCTCACCGACCTGATACCCAAATACTACCCAACCCGTAATCTTCGCTCCTCACAAGACCTCCTACTTTCTAGCTCCCTGGTCTCCACCTCCCACGCCAGACTGCAGGACTTCTCCAGGACTTCCCCCATCCTCTGGAACTCACTACCCCAATCCATCAGGATGTCACCTAACCTCCTCTCCTTTAGGCGCACCCTGAAAACCCATCTCTTCAGGGAAGCCTACCCCACCCTCACCTAACAACCGATCTCCTCCACTCCTCTTACCACTCCATCCCCCACAGCCACTTCCTCCTGTACCACTTTCCTCTCCCCCCTAGATTGTAAGCTCGAAAGAGCAGGGCCCTCAAACCCCTCGTGTATTGTATTGTTACTGTATTGTCTCATGTACTGTCCCCACTATAATGTACAGTGCTGAGCAAACCTTTTTGGCGTTCTATAAATACTGTATAATAATAATTTTAAAACCCATCAGATCCGAATGGGGAAGAATCTCCTGCTGGATCTCTATACTGACATGGACGGGGTGATGTGTTAGGAATGTAAGGATGCCCCATTGTTTGATGGAAATGATCGACCTACAGAGGACTGAATTCAAAGACACCCCAAAAATCAAAGTGAAGAAATGATGCAGCAGGCGAGTCCTCAGTAGTTTGTGTGGCCCCCACATGCTTGTATGCATGTCTGACAACGTCGGGGGAGGCTCCTAATGAGACGATGGATGGTGTCCTGGGGGATTTCCTCCCAGATCTGGACCAAGGCATCCCTGAGCTCCTGGACAGTCTGAGGTGCAACCTGGAGGCGTCAAATGGACCGAAACATGACATCCCAGAGGGGTTCTATTGGATTTAGGTCAGGCGAGCATGGGGGCCATTCAATGGTATCAATTCCTTCATCCTCCAGGAACTGCCTGAATACTCTCACTGCATGAGGCCGGGCATTGTCGTGCACCAGGAGGAACCCAGGACCCACTGCACCAGCGTAGGGTCTGGCAATGGGTCCAAGGATTTCATCCCGATACCTAATGGCAGTCAGGGTGCCATTGTCTAGCCTGTAGAGGTCTGTGTCCCCCTCCATGGATATGCCTCCCAGACCATCACTGATCCACCACCAAGACGGTCATGCTGAACCATGTTACAGGCAGCAGAACATTCTCCACGGCTTCTCCAGACCAGGGGGAACCTGCTCTCATCTGTGAAAATCACAGGGTGCCAGTGGTGGACCTGACAATTCTGGGGTTCAATGGCAAATGCCAATCCAGCTCTATGGTGCCGGGCAGTGAGCACAGGGCCCACTAGAGGAGGTTGGGCCCTCAGGCAACACTCATGAAGTCTGTTTCTGATTGTTTGGTCAGAGACATTCACACCAGTATCCTGCTGGAGGTCATTTTGTAGGGCACTGGCAGTGCTCATCCTTTTCCTCCTTGCACAAAGGAGCAGATACCGGCCCTGCTGATAGGCTAAGGACCTTCTACAGCCCTGCCTAGCTCTCCTAGAGTACCTGCCTGTCTCCTGGAATCTCCTCCATGCTCTTGATACTGTGCTGGGAGACACAGCAAAAATTCTGGCAATGGGATGTATTGATGTGCCATCCTGGAGGAGTTGGACTGCCTGTGCAACCTCTGTAGGGTCCAGGTATCACCTCATGCTACCAGTAGTGACACTGACCCCAGTCAAATGCAAAACTAGTGACAAACAGTCAGAAAAGATGAGTAGAGAAAAAAGTCAGTGGCCGCCACCTGTAAAAACCATTCCTGTTCTGGGGGTTGTCTCATTGTTGTCCATCTAGTGCACCTGTTTAATGAAGAATTCCTCCTGCGCTGTAATGGACCCCCAATCCCTACCTATCAGCTGCTAACACTCAAACTGATACCCAACCAGTGCAAAAATAAATAATAAACAATAGTGCAGCGCTAACAAACTTAAATCACTATAAATACTACTTCATGGGCTTAAAAAAGCCAAAAACACCTACATGTGAAATACTTAAAAGCATAAACATGAAAATATATAAAATGTGAAAATTATAACACATCTTAAGGTGACCAAATTATCTTAATGCCCCATTCCTGTGCCAACCATTAATAATGAAATAAAAATCACAAGCATAAATAACGTGATAGTGCCACTTCAAATCTCATAAACAAACACATGAATATATAAGTCCAATAAAATAATTCAGTGACGCTGCATACTTCATGCAATGTGCAATTAGTGCTCAATCGTGTAAGTGCCAACACACTTTTCCACTCCAGCTGCAGTGCCTCCTCACCTCCTTTCTACGACCCCTAGGGGCCACAGAGCTTTCAGGATCACCCTGGATCCTCAACAATTCCGTCTGGTAAACCTCCTTAGTTCTCCTATTATGCCTCCTCCACCTTTTCTCCTCTGTGACCTATGAGGTCTTTTAGGCAGTATTTCTGTGAAATCTCACTCTCATATTAGTGAGCAAAAAAAGAGATCCTCCATAGTGTAGTAAATCAAGCTTGCAGGCGTTTATTTATAAGCAGAAGTTACTCACATTGAAATACAGCCTCTTCCTCTCCCCTGCATGGGTAAACTGCATTCATGTGGTACTTCCTGGGAGTTTCAAGATGGCGTCCCGTACCGGAACTGCGTCACTTCGAAACCGGAAGCTGCGTATCGAGCTTTTTTAAGCCCATGAAGTAGTATTTATAGTGATTTAAGTTTGTTAGCGCTGCACTATTGTTTATTATTCATCTAGTGCATCTGTTGTTTTTTTCATGAACACCAAAGCAGCTGAAACAGATGAACAACCCCCTCTGCTACTTACCTGACCACACCAATATCCCATGAGTGTCATTGTCTTGATGCTAGACTCTGATTACAAAGTCTTCCTTTCATTTTTTGAGCAGTTTACATTTCAATGGTCACTCCACCTGAGAGTGATTTCTGTAACTATCCCCCTCCTCCTTCACCTTCCAGGTCACCTCTGTGTAGGGACCCCCAGGCTCCACCCAGCAGACTCCACCTATAACTGAAAACTCATTTATGGTGACTCACACTTTCAGCCAGAACTCACATCTCTAGTGGGATCATATGGGCCATCATCACTGACCTGGGGCTGAAAATGCCCAGTGCCTGGCTGTTTTCAGTTTCAGAATTTGATCAGTCACTGAACAAGTGTGCAGTAAGTGAAATCAGAAGTCCAGATAGAGGGTAAAGATGACAAACAATTCCGGGTCATTGTGGTAGGAAGTTTACGCTTGTTTTTTGGGGGGTTTGGTGATTTATTTTGGCCAAAGCGTTCCTCTCCTGAACGTGATTCTTCTGTGTTGAGGAGAGGGACATTTAACTGCCCCTGAACTCTGCTGACCCTAAACTCCGGACAAAGCCTCCCCATGCATGGACACACAAGCTTTTACTGAGTAGAGTTCAGGCTCATTGGCAAAAAAACACCAAAAGCTCCTGAACTCACATTTAGGAGCAGCAGTGTGCCTGAGGCCTTACTATGACAACGTTAGAAGGATGTGCTCACAGTGCCCAAACAGCATACAAGAATTTAAATCCTAATATATAAAAAAAGTGTATAATTAGGAAAAATCCTATATCAGGGGTCTCCAAACTTTGGTATCAGTGGGAGGAATAGTGCCCCATCATTGGTATCAGTGGGAGGAATAGTGCCCCATCATTGGTGTCAGTGGGAGGAATAGTGCCCCTTAATTGGAATCAGTAAGAGGAATAGTGCCCCATCATTGGTTTCAGTGGGAGGAATAGTGCCTCATCATTGGTGTCAGTGGGAGGAATAGTGCCCATCATTGGTATTAGTGGGAGGAATAGTGTCCCATCATTGGTATCAGTGGGAGGAATAGTGCTCCATCATTGGTGTCAGTGGAAGGAATAGTGCCCATCATTGGTATTAGTGGGAGGAATAGTGTCCCATCATTGGTATCAGTGGGAGGAATAGTGCCCCATCATTGGTTTCAGTGGGAGGAATAGTGCCCCATCATTGGTGTCAGTGGGAGAAATAGTGCCCCATCATTGGTTTTCAGTTGAAGGAATAGTGCCCCATCATTGGTATTTGGTGAAGGAATAGTGCCCCATCATTGGTATTAGTTGAAGGAATAGCGCCCCATCATTGGTATCAGTGGAAGGAATAGTGCCCCATCATTGGTGTCAGTGGGAGGAATAGTGCCCCATCATTGGTATCAGTTGGAGTAATAGCGCCACATCATTGGTATTAGTGGAAGAAATAGTGCCCCAACATTGGTATCAGGTGAAGAAATAATGTCTCATTGTTGGTGTCAGTGGAAGAAATAGTGCTCCATCATTGGTATCAGGTGAAGGAATAGTGCCCCAACATTGGTATCAGGTGAAGAAATAGTGCCTCGTTAGTGTCAGTGGGAGGAATAGTGCCTCATATCATTGGGAAGATTAGTGCCCCAAGGGCCAGATAAAGGACAGCAAAGGGCTGCATCTGACCCTCAGGCCACAGTTTGGAGACCCCTGTCCTATATCATAGTGCTTTGGAAAACATAATACAGTTCCATACAAGAGTCAGTGATAAAAAAAAAATAATCTCAGTCTTCTGTGATGGTGACACCTCTCTTCCACAAAGTGGCACACACACATCACCCGGAGTAATGTGAGCCTGCTCACCTTCATACTGATCTCAAAGCTTCCTAAGAAGTACTCTGATTGGCCACTTTTACGAGCCCCTTTAATCTTCTGGGTGACAGGTAATGCCTTTTGGGCTTGGACAGCTGCAGTCATAATTATAATCAAAGATGTCCAGATATTTCCTAAACTGCATTATTTTGCTATTAATATTGATTAGATAAACAAGTTACCCTTTGAGGAATGCTAATTAGCATACTTAATACCCCTTTTCAAGTTATTAGATGTTAACCAAGTCCTTTCAAGTCTGACTGAGCAATTGGCATTTTATTACCCTTTCAAGTTTGCAAATTACCTTCTTTGAAATGTAACAAGTCCCCCCTGAGTGCCAAGGTGATCTTGCATACAATTAGCATAGCAAAGAGTCCTTGGCTGCTTTTGTTGTGTAAAACACATCTAGATCAGTCCTATGCTGGCCCGCTCAATAACCTGAGAATACACCACATTCAGTATACAGTGGGGCAAAAAAGTATTTAGTCCCCACCAATTGTGCAAGTTCTCCCACTTACAAAGATGAGAGAGGCCTGTAATTGGCATCATAGATAGACCTCAACTATGAGAGACAAAATGAGAAAAAAAAATCCAGACAATCACATTGGCTGATTTGGAAAGAATTTATTTGCAAAATATGGAGGAAAATAAGTATTTGGTGAATATGAAAAGTTCATGTCAATACTATGTTATATATCCTTTGTTGGGAATGACAGAGGTCAGACGTTTCCTGTAACTCTTCACAAGGTTGGCACACACTGTTGCTGGTATGTTGGCCCATCCTCCATGCAGATCTCCTCTAGAGCAGTGATGTTTTTAGGCTGTCGCTGGCAACACGGACTTTCAACTCCCTCCAAAGGTTTTCTATGGGGTTGAGATCTTGAGACTGGCTAGGCCACTCCAGGACCTTGAAATGCTTCTTACGAAGCCACTCCTTCGTTGCCCGGGCGGTATGTTTGGGATCATTGTCATCTTGGAAGACCCAGCCACGTTTCATCTTCAATGCCCTTGCTGATGGAAGGAGGTTTGCACTCAAAATCTCACGATACATGGCCCCATTCATTCTGTCCTGTGCATGGATCAGTCGTCCTGGTGCCTTTGCGGAGAAACAGCCCCAAAGCATGATGTTGCCACCCCCATGCTTCACAGTAGGTATGGTGTTCTTTGGATGCAACTCAGCATTCTCTCTCCTCCAAACACGACGAGTTGTGTTTCTACCAAACAGTTCTATTTTGGTTTCATCTGACCATATGACATTCTCCCAATCCTCTTCTGGATCATCCAAATGCTCTCTAGCAAACTTCAGACGGGCCCCGGACATGTACTGGCTTAAGCAGGGGGACACGTCTGGCACTGCAGGATCTGAGTCCCTGGCGGCATAGTTTGTTACTGATGGTAGCCTTTGTTACGTTGGTCACAGCTCTCTGCAGGTCATTCACTAGGTCCCCCCGTGTGGTCCTGGGATTTTTTCTCACCGTTCTTGTGATCATTTTGACCCCACGGGGTGAGATCTTGCATGGAGCCCAAGATCGAGGGAGATTATCAGTGGTCTTGTATGTCTTCCATTTTCTAATTATTGCTCCCACAGTTGATTTGTTCACACCAAGCTGCTTGCCTATTGCAGATTCAGTCTTCCCAGCCTGGTGCAGGTCTACAGTTTTGTTTCTGGTGTCCTTTCGACAGCTCTTTGGTCTTCACCATAGTGGAGTTTGGAGTGTGACTGTTTGAGGTTGTGGACAGGTGTCTTTTATACTGATAACAAGTTCAAACAGGTGCCATTGATACAGGTAATGAGTGCAGGACAGAGGAGCCTCTTAAAGAAGAAGGTACAGGTCTGTGAGAGCCAGAAATCTTGCTTGTTTGTAGGTGACCAAATACTTATTTTCCACCATAATTTGCAAATAAATTCTTTCCAAATCAGCCAATGGGATTGTCTGGATTTGTTTTCTCATTTTGTCTCTCATAGTTGAGGTCTACCTATGATGCCAATTACAGGCCTCTCTCATCTGTTTAAGTGGGAGAACTTGCACAATTGGTGGCTGACTAAATACTTTTTTGCCCCACTATATATATATATATATATATATATTACAATTTCCCTACATGCCCCCACTTGAATCTGTTTTTACTCAGAACCGATTTACAGATAGTGAACATATAATCAACTATCAGGGTTGCATTGTGATTTGAGGTATTGAATACTTCATAATAGCTCAAAATATGACATTGAAACTGGTTACATCTCTCTTCACCAGCCTCTAAAATATCCCTGTGAATCAGTTATTGGATAATATGACTTTAGCCCATGACCGGCAAAGGATTTGGTACACATCAGTGGCCCACATAGCTGGAAGGCCTATCCCATGGCTTGTAGTTTCTTCAGTGTATCACATCAGTCATGAGTATTGCGGAATGATAAGGTGACGTCACAGACCAGTTCTGGGTTTGACTTTAGTACACGAGCCATCCTTCACCATCTTACTGAAAGTAATGCTTGATCCAATTAAAGTAATTGCTCCAATCCATATAAATTCAGGATTTTCTCCATTCAATAAACAGGGGTTTTCATTTTTAAGATGAATTGATCACTTGTAGCAATCTTCATCACAAATCCAAAATGAAACTTTCGCCAGCAGTGATTTTCTTTCACCATTTTGCTGTAGGACAACCCCACATTGCCTTCAATAGAGCAGTTACTGTGATCATTCAGTATATAATTTCACTGAACAGAATCCTAAACTGGTTTAGACAGTATCATCTTGACATTAATGTTTATCAGATCATCTGTCCAGACAAAGCAGCATTTTCCAGTATCTTCGTCATGAAAGTAGAACGTTCTTTACATCCATATATGTCATAGACATCAGCATATTATAAACAACTGATTCGATAAAATTCACATTCTGACTGGAGTGATAACTTTCACTCACCCCTCTTATCATTTTAGAGAAAGCCACCCAAAGTATTATATCCTCAACTTATTCTACCCAGCCTGAGCATCAGTGTGCAAATCCTCCGACACCCAATAAGTTATGCTATGCAAAGCCATTGTGTAGCATCTCACCTCGGGAGTTACATGCATACAGATGGTACAGAATATACAGATTTTAAAATGATTATCAAGTTTAAATACCTCTCTCTGGATGTAAGGCAAAGATCAAGAGATAAATGATAATGAAAATAAGAAAGAGAAGAAAAAAGAAAAAAAAAAGAAAGGAAAGAAAATTTAAAAAAAGGATGGTCACAATGTAAAGCCCATTGTTTGATGACTATTAAAAGAGTCCATTATTCTTAAAGTCCTCATAATTAATTTTATAGAGACATCAATGCAGAATAACATATTTTCTTGTCAATATAGGGCTGTCTTCTGTATTTCACTTGCAAACGAGTATTTGTGGTCACACAGATTTACAGGTCTTCAACATCTGAAAGACAAGAAGTTCTCAAACAAAGGTTTATTAGCCAAGTCCTTAAACATTGTGTTTGAAGATAAAACAAAGTCTTCTTACTTTAAAAACAAAAGCCAGACTGAATGCGGCTTTCACACTTTTTCTCTCTATTCTCATTAAGAACATGCAGTATATAAACTTATTAAACCTATGTTGCCACTTTGACATGATAATATAACTGACAAAAAAGAAAAACACAAGAGCAACCCAAACACTGTATGAACCACACACCCCCACACACACAATGTTGATAAACAGGTTTTTTCTCTTTACACATGGATGCAAATGCTAGCAGTCTCCCTCCCTTGACATTATCATGTCAATGGTAACCTTTAGGAAAAACAAAAATGGATATACTGTAGTTGCTAAATTGGGGGTTTACCCAGCCACTGTCTTTCACGTGGCTGCAACTAGGAAAACTACAAAAACAATTTGTAATTTATTTCCCACCTGACTTAAAAAAAAAACTAAATCATGAAGGCTTGTCCTTGGAAACACAAAAATATACCATTGTCCTCCAATAATGTCCCAAATACTGAGGCCAAATCTCTGAGAGCAGTAGCTATATCTTAGTGCATGCCAAAGAACTTTAATTGGAAAATCTCCTTCCAGACATCCAACTGTCTATGGACTATCAACAAAATGGTTGTTCATCCCAGTGTAGTATCTTTGTGTAAATGAAGACACCTCCATTTTCATCTCCTTCAGTTGCTCCATAAACTGATGTCTTTCTTGCTTTAGCTGACTATTCTCAGATTGTAACCTTGTTATTTGGGTTTTAAAAGAGACTTGACTTTGGCTACTGCGGCCTCCATGCCTGGGAGAATTGCCCCACCTTGCAGAGTAAACTTCTTTGCATCTTGGTGCAGTTTTGGGGTACCGAGAGTTCCTTTGCTTACTAATATTACCATCAAAACAATATCGTGCGATGTGCCTCAACTTTATACAAGCAAAACATCTCAGAACCGGCTTCCCTGAATAAGCCCTTCTCTGAGCACATGACAACTGAGACACATTACAATTAGAGATGAGCGAATTATTCAAAAATTCGATTCGACTGATTCGGCGAATTCGTGGAAAAAATTTGATTTGAGTCGAATATATTCGCTGCGAATTTAACTTATAAAAGGGTGTTTCTAGGCTTCAGAGAGCCTTTATATTAGTGCAGAACACTGTACCTTTAATTTAAATGCCCTTGGAGTCTGCTGGGGAAGAGAAATAATACTGTCAGTCAGTATGACATGCAGATGAGTGCCGTCGATCTTAGAATCACCGCACACTTCACTCATTTGGGCAGTCACGGGGCCAAAACCAGAGTGTGGAGCCACAGTGTGGCGGTGGAGGCAGCAGCAATGGGAGGCCATACAGCACCCTATGACAAAATGGAACCCACCAGCAGTGTGAGGAGACCTGAAAGTGGCACATGGCAGAGTGTGGCGATGGAGACAGCAGCAATGGGAGGCCGTACAGGGACCCATGACACACTCTGGACCTGGCAGCAGCATGAGTAGGCGGTACAGGGGCCCATGACAGATTACGGGCCTGGCAGCAGCATGAGGAGTCGGTACGGGGGCCCATGGCAGATTACGGGCCTGGCAGCAGCAATGGGAGGCCGTACAGGGACCCATGACACACTCTGGACCTGGCAGCAGCATGAGGAGGCGGTACAGGGCCCATGACAGATTACGGGCCTGGCAGCAGCATGAGGAGGCGGTACGGGGGCCCATGGCAGATTACGGACCTGGCAGCAGCAATGGGAGGCCCGTAATCTGTCAGCACCCTATGACAAAATGGAACCCTGGGCTGGGGCAGGCAGAACCGCCGTATCTTTATCACGGTTTTCCCAGGCCACCGAATGGTGACGCTGCATATGCTGACGCAACGCTGTAGTCCCAACATGGGCCCCCTGGCCACGCTTGACTTTCTGGCCACATAGTCGACATACGGCTACGTTTACTTCCTCGGGCAGCTTGACGAAAAATTGCCACACCACCGAGTAGGAAACTTTGCCCCCACTACTCCTCACTGGCTGACTGCTACTTCCTCCGTGCACACCGGCACCACTACTGGCCGTGGTGGTAGGCTGCAGTGGAGCTGGTGCTCTACTCCGTGGCCGTTTGCCTCCACTGACACTGCTGCGACCCTGCTGCCTCCTGGCAGCAGCAATGGGAGGCCGTACAGGGACCCATGACACACTCTGGACCTGGCAGCAGCATGAGGAGGCGGTACAGGGGCCCATGACAGATTACGGGCCTGGCAGCAGCATGAGGAGGCGGTAGGGGGGGCCCATGGCAGATTAGGGGCCTGGCAGCAGCAATGGGAGGCCGTAATCTGCCAGCACCCTATGACAAAATGGAACCCACCAGCAGTGTGAGGAGACCTGAAAGTGGCACATGGCAGAGTGTGGCGATGGAGACAGCAGCAATGGGAGGCCGTACAGGGACCCATGACACACTGTGGACCTGGCAGCAGCATGAGGAGGCGGTACAGGGGCCCATGACAGATTAGGGCCTGGCAGCAGCAATGGGAGACACCCGTAATCTGCCAGCACCCTATGACAAAATGGAA
Source organism: Staurois parvus (assembly GCF_062004578.1). Classification (NCBI taxonomy): domain Eukaryota; kingdom Metazoa; phylum Chordata; class Amphibia; order Anura; family Ranidae; genus Staurois; species Staurois parvus. The sequence goes on from NW_028318299.1 coordinate 2,913,134, forward strand.
CCCAGCAGCAGTGTGAGGAGACCTGAAAGTGGCACATGGCAGAGTGTGGCGATGGAGACAGCAGCAATGGGAGGCGGTACAGGGACCCATGACACACTGTGGACCTGGCAGCAGCATGAGGAGGCGGTACAGGGCCCATGGCAGATTAGGGGCCTGGCAGCAGCAATGGGAGGCCCGTAATCTGCCAGCACCCTATGACAAAATGGAACCCACCAGCAGTGTGAGGAGACCTGAAAGTGGCACATGGCAGAGTGTGGCGATGGAGACAGCAGCAATGGGGAGGCCGTACAGGGACCCATGACACACTGTGGACCTGGCAGCAGCATGAGGAGGCGGTACAGGGGCCCATGGTAGATTAGGGCCTGGCAGCAGCAATGGGAGGCCCGTAATCTGCCAGCACCCTATGACAAAATGGAACCCACCAGCAGTGTGAGGAGACCTGAAAGTGGCACATGGCAGAGTGTGGCGATGGAGACAGCAGCAATGGGAGGCCGTACAGGGACCCATGACACACTCTGGACCTGGCAGCAGCATGAGGAGGCGGTACAGGGGCCCATGACAGATTAGGGGCCTGGCAGCAGCAATGGGAGACGCCCGTAATCTGCCAGCACCCTATGACAAAATGGAACCCAGCAGCAGTGTGAGGAGACCTGAAAGTGGCACATGGCAGAGTGTGGAGATGGAGACAGCAGCAATGGGAGGCCGTACAGGGACCCATGACACACTGTGGACCTGGCAGCAGCATGAGGAGGCGGTACAGGGCCCATGGCAGATTAGGGGCCTGGCAGCAGCAATGGGAGGCCCGTAATCTGCCAGCACTCTATGACAAAATGGAACCCAGCAGCAGTGTGAGGAGACCTGAAAGTGGCACAGGCAGAGTGTGGCGATGGAGACAGCAGCAATGGGAGGCCGTACAGGGACCCATGACACACTGTGGACCTGGCAGCAGCATGAGGAGGCGGTACAGGGGCCCATGACAGATTAGGGGCCTGGCAGCAGCAATGGGAGACGCCCGTAATCTGCCTGCACCCTATGACAAAATGGAACCCAGCAGCAGTGTGAGGAGACCTGAAAGTGGCACATGGCAGAGTGTGGCGATGGGAGACAGCAGCAATGGGAGGCCGTACAGGGACCCATGACACACTGTGGACCTGGCAGCAGCATGAGGAGGCGGTACAGGGGCCCATGGCAGATTAGGGGCCTGGCAGCAGCAATGGGAGGCCCGTAATCTGCCAGCACCCTATGACAAAATGGAACCCACCAGCAGTGTGAGGAGACCTGAAAGTGGCACATGGCAGAGTGTGGCGATGGAGACAGCAGCAATGGGAGGCCGTACAGGGACCCATGACACACTCTGGACCTGGCAGCAGCATGAGGAGGCGGTACAGGGGCCCATGACAGATTAGGGGCCTGGCAGCAGCAATGGGAGACGCCCGTAATCTGCCAGCACCCTATGACAAAATGGAACCCAGCAGCAGTGTGAGGAGACCTGAAAGTGGCACATGGCAGAGTGTGGAGATGGAGACAGCAGCAATGGGAGGCCGTACAGGGACCCATGACACACTGTGGACCTGGCAGCAGCATGAGGAGGCGGTACAGGGGCCCATGGCAGATTAGGGGCCTGGCAGCAGCAATGGGAGGCCCGTAATCTGCCAGCACTCTATGACAAAATGGAACCCAGCAGCAGTGTGAGGAGACCTGAAAGTGGCACATGGCAGAGTGTGGCGATGGAGGCAGCAGCAATGGGAGGCCGTACAGGGACCCATGACACACTGTGGACCTGGCAGCAGCATGAGGAGGCGGTACAGGGGCCCATGACAGATTAGGGGCCTGGCAGCAGCAATGGGAGGCCCGTAATCTACCATCACCCTATGACAAAATGGAACCCAGCAGCAGTGTGAGGAGACCTGAAAGTGGCACATGGCAGAGTGTGGCGATGGAGACAGCAGCAATGGGAGGCCGTACAGGGACCCATGACACACTGTGGACCTGGCAGCAGCATGAGGAGGCGGTACAGGGGCCCATGGCAGATTAGGGGCCTGGCAGCAGCAATGGGAGGCCCGTAATCTGCCAGCACCCTATGACAAAATGGAACCCAGCAGCAGTGTGAGGAGACCTGAAAGTGGCACATGGCAGAGTGTGGCGATGGAGACAGCAGCAATGGGAGGCCGTACAGGGACCCATGACACACTGTGGACCTGGCAGCAGCATGAGGAGGCGGTACAGGGGCCCATGACAGATTAGGGGCCTGGCAGCAGCAATGGGAGACGCCCGTAATCTGCCTGCACCCTATGACAAAATGGAACCCAGCAGCAGTGTGAGGAGACCTGAAAGTGGCACATGGCAGAGTGTGGCGATGGAGACAGCAGCAATGGGAGGCCGTACAGGGACCCATGACACACTGTGGACCTGGCAGCAGCATGAGGAGGCGGTACAGGGGCCCATGACAGATTAGGGGCCTGGCAGCAGCAATGGGAGGCCCGTAATCTACCATCACCCTATGACAAAATGGAACCCAGCAGCAGTGTGAGGAGACCTGAAAGTGGCACATGGCAGAGTGTGGCGATGGAGACAGCAGCAATGGGAGGCCGTACAGGGACCCATGACACACTGTGGACCTGGCAGCAGCATGAGGAGGTGGTACAGGGGCCCATGGCAGATTAGGGGCCTGGCAGCAGCAATGGGAGGCCCGTAATCTGCCAGCACCCTATGACAAAATGGAACCCAGCAGCAGTGTGAGGAGACCTGAAAGTGGCACATGGCAGAGTGTGGCGATGGAGACAGCAGCAATGGGAGGCGGTACAGGGACCCATGACACACTGTGGACCTGGCAGCAGCATGAGGAGGCGGTACAGGGGCCCATGGCAGATTAGGGGCCTGGCAGCAGCAATGGGAGGCCCGTAATCTGCCAGCACCCTATGACAAAATGGAACCCAGCAGCAGTGTGAGGAGACCTGAAAGTGGCACATGGCAGAGTGTGGCGATGGAGACAGCAGCAATGGGAGGCCGTACAGGGACCCATGACACACTCTGGACCTAGCAGCAGCAAGAGGAGGCGGTACAGGGGCCCATGGCAGAGTGGCGAAGCGTAAGCAGCTTAAATTGAAGGCCATACAGAGGCCTATGTTAAAAATAATAACATGTTTGGGGCATGATTCATGGCGGATTTAGTCAGTTGTGTCAGGAACTGGTGGTTTGAAATCCAGACTAATCCACGCCTGATTCATTTTCACAAACGTGAGTCTCTCCACACTTTGGGTGGACAATCGTGTCCTCCGCGGAGTTACAATACCTCCTGCCGCACTAAACACGCGCTCCGATGCCACGCTACTGGCCGGGCATGACAGCCTTTCAAGGGCAAATTCAGCTAGTTGGGGCCAAAGGTCAAGTTTCGTTTCCCAGTAGTCAAGGGGATTGTCTACCTCGGTTGGCAGGGTGCTGTCCAAGTAGGCCCAAGCCTGTTGTTTGAGGTCCTGCTCCAGGTCCACCTGATGCTGCTGCTGCTGCGGCTGGTTAGTAGTTTCCTCACTGCGCTGGTGAAGAAAGCTACTCATCATCGACTGCAGACTGAGGCAGCCGCTGCTGGTGGAGCTGCCACTGCTCCTACCACCCCACCCCTCCCCTGCTGCCATGGCAGCGGAACGCGAGCGCACAGGGCCCACAGTGTCTGAGGATGGACGTTGGCGCAGAAAGGCAGAGACCAACTGACTACATAGGTGGTTTTTATAGTACGTTATTTTGGCCTCCCTCTCAGCAGGTGTGAAAAAGGCCACCATTTTTGAACGGTAGCGAGGGTCCAACAAGGTGGACAGCCAAAAGTCATCCCTCTGTCTGATGGTTATTATTCGGCTGTCGCTACGCAAGCAACCGAGCATGCTATGAGCCATTTGTGCCAAGGAATGCGAGGGACTCCCTGCCTCCATCTCCACAGCATACTGCCACAGTGCGTCTGGGTCCTCTGTCTCCTCCTCCTCCTCCTCTAACAGATGCTCCTGCTCCTCCACTCCTGTCCGCTGAGTGGAAAAACCACCCATTTCACTCAATAATTCCTGAGCACCAATGTCCTCCTCTACCTCCTCCTCTTCTTCCTGTCCTGCCCCCACAGGGGTCATGTGGCGTTGAGATCTGTGCGCCACGTCTACCGCACCCTGACCAGCCATTGTTAACAGCATTTGTTCCAGGACGTGCAACAGAGGAATGACGTCATTCATCCCATAGTCCTGCCGACTCACGAATAGCGTGGCCTCCTCAAAGGGCCTGAGCAAGCGGCAGGTGTCACGCATGAGCTGCCAATGGCTGACATCGAAGTTACACAGGGGAGTACCTTTATCCGCTTGTAACATCAGGAAATCGGTGATGGCCTTTCGCTGTTCGTAAAGGTGGTCTAACATATGTAGGGTTGAATTCCACCTTGTTGCAACGTCGCAGATCAGGCGATGCTGTGGAATTCCGTTCTGCCGCTGCAGCTCAAGGAGGGTGTGCTTTGCGGTGTAGGAATGGCTGAAATGCATGCAAAGTTTACGTGACATTTTAAGGATGTCTTGCAGTGGGATGGTGGATTTTAGGAACCGCTTGACAACCAGATTGAACACGTGAGCCATGCATGGCGCATGGCACAACCTTCCTTGACGCAGAGCAGACACCATGTTCTTTCCGTTGTCGGTCAACATGGTTCCGATTTTCAGTTTGCGCGGAGACAGCCATCTGTCGATTTCTCTGTTCATTACACTCAGAAGTTCCTCCCCTGTGTGACTACGTTTGCCAAGGCATACCAGGTGCAGCACAGCGTGACACCGTTGCGCCCTGCACATGTGATATGCCGGTCGGGTAATGGGACTTGGCACGGGGGTGGCGGCTGAGGACACGGCGGAAGAAGAGGTGGTAGAGGCGGACATCTTTGCTGGACCAAGGACATGCAAACGTGGAGGCAAAAGCGGCGTGATCTGTCCAAGTTGCTGGTGCGGCTGTGCCGGCACCACGTTCACCCAGTGGGCCGTAAATGACATGTACTGTCCCTGACCGTAGTTACAGCTCCACACGTCGGCGCTGCCGTGCACTTTGGCAGAGACCGACACGCTCAAAGACTGGCCCACCATCTCTTCTACATGTGAATGCAGGGCTGGCACTGCCTTTTTGGCGAAGAAATGCCGGCTTGGCACTCTCCACCGCGGCGCGGCACAAGCCATCATTTCTCGGAAAGGTGCTGAGTCCACCACTTGGAAAGGGAGGGACTGCAGCACCAGCAACTTGGACAGGAGGACGTTCAGCTTCTGCACCGTCGGGTGCATGCTCGCAAACTGTTGTCTCTTGGAAACGGATTCCAAGAAAGACTGCTGACGGAATCCGTGAAGAGGAGTAGCAGGAGAAGGAGCATCTGAACGAGCGGAAGATGCCAACGAGCGACAACTCCCCTCAGCAGAGGTGTTGGAGCCTTGACTGGCTGATAGAGGGCGATTGACGTCGGGTGACGGAGCAAGTAACGGAGCGGGTGATGGAGCGGGGGCTGGGGCAGGCAGAACCGCTGTATCTTTATCACGGTTTTCCCAGGCCACCGAATGGCGACGCTGCATATGCTGACGCAACGCTGTAGTCCCAACATGGGCCCCCTGGCCACGCTTGACTTTCTGGCCACATAGTCGACATACGGCTACGTTTACTTCCTCGGGCGGCTTGACGAAAAATTGCCACACCGCCGAGTAGGAAACTTTGCCCCCGCTACTCCTCACTGGCTGACTGCTACTTCCTCCGTGCACACCGGCACCACTACTGGCCGTGGTGGTAGGCTGCAGTGGAGCTGGTGCTCTACTCCGTGGCCGTTTGCCTCCACTGACACTGCTGCGACCCTGCTGCCTCCTGGGCAACCCACCGACTGTTTTGCTCGCTGCCAAGCTGGCACCCTCTTCTCCTGATGATGCGGAAGCAATAGCCTGATGATGACGAGGCTGCCAAGTGCGATCAGCCTCATCATCATCAATTAGGGTCTCCGCCTCACTACTAGCCCCCTCGGCTGCGTGTGGGTCAGGAGACAGACCTGTCTCTAGACCGGCTACCGAGCCACTCTCCTCGCCAGTACTTCTTCGCCTGGCTGCTGAAGAGGCGGATGTCTCCCCCCGTTCCTGACCGCCCTCTGTTAGCTCGTCCTCACTGTACAGTGGGGCTGAGCCCACAGCATGCGATACTTCGCTTGGTGAGGGAACACCAAAGGACAGGGGCAGGTAGAGGACACGTGATTTCAGTGGGCTTGCTCCCGGGCCATGCCAACTAACGGTTGTGTCTGACGTACACACCGACCGTTGGCTGTAGGTGTCAGAGGTGACCTGGGAAGAGGAAGACGACCAAGCCAACCAATCGATGACGGCAGGGTTGTCGGTGGAGACACGACCGCTGGATGACACCGGGAGCACTGGCCTCTGGCTGCGACTAGTGCTGCCTCGACCCCTTCCTCTGCTGCCATGTCTGCTCGCTCCTAAAACATTGCCTCCTCTGCCACTCCTCTGCGTGTTGTCTGACATACTCTTTAATTCAACGATTCTATGTCCCTCAGTAACAATTCTGTCTCCCTGAGTAACAATTCTGTGTCTGTCCCTGAGTAACAATTCTGTGTCCCTCAGTAACGATTCTGTGTCCCTGAGTAACAATTCTGTGTCCCTGAGTAACAATTCTGTGTCCCTGAGTAACAATTCTGTGTCCCTGAGTAACAATTCTGTGTCTGTCCCTGAGTAACAATTCTGTGTCCCTGAGTAACGATTCTGTGTCCCTGAGTAACAGTTCTGTGTCCCTGAGTAACAGTTCTGTGTCCCTGAGTAACAGTTCTGTGTCCCTCAGTAACAATTCTGTGTCTGTCCCTGAGTAACAATTCTGTGTCCCTCAGTAACAATTCTGTGTCCCTCAGTAACAATTCTGTGTATGTCCCTGAGTAACAGTACTGTGTCCCTGAGTAACAATTCTGTGTCCCTGATTAACAATTCTGTGTCTGTCCCTGAGTAACAATTCTGTGTCCCTGAGTAACAGTTCTGTGTCCCTGAGTAACAGTTCTGTGTCCCTGAGTAACAGTTCTGTGTCCCTGAGTAACAATTATGTGTCCCTCAGTAACAATTCTGTGTCCCTCAGTAACAATTCTGTGTCTGTCCCTGAGTAACAGTTCTGTGTCCCTGAGTAACAGTTCTGTGTCCCTCAGTAACAATTCTGTGTCTGTCCCTGAGTAACAATTCTGTGCCCCTGAGTAACAGTTCTGTGTCCCTCAGTAACAATTCTGTGTCCCTCAGTAACAATTCTGTGTCCCTCAGTAACAATTCTGTGTCTGTCCCTGAGTAACAGTTCTGTGTCCCTCAGTAACAATTCTGTGTCTGTCCCTGAGTAACAATTCTGTGTCCCTGAGTAACAGTTCTGTGTCCCTGAGTAACAGTTCTGTGTCCCTCAGTAACAATTCTGTGTCCCTGAGTAACAATTCTGTGTCCCTCAGTAACAATTCTGTGTCCCTCAGTAACAATTCTGTGTCTGTCCCTGAGTAACAGTTCTGTGTCCCTGAGTAACAAATTTGTGTCCCTGAGTAACAGTTCTGTGTCCCTCAGTAACAATTCTGTGTCTGTCCCTGAGTAACAGTTCTGTGTCCCTGAGTAACAGTTCTGTGTCCCTCGGTAACAATTCTGTGTCCCTCAGTAACAGTTCTGTGTCCCTGAGTAACAGTTCTGTGTCCCTCAGTAACAATTCTGTGTCTGTCCCTGAGTAACAGTTCTGTGTCCCTGAGTAACAGTTCTGTGTCCCTCAGTAACAATTCTGTGTCTGTCCCTGAGTAACAATTCTGTGTCCCTCAGTAACAATTCTATGTCCCTCAGTAACAATTCTGTGTCCCTCAGTAACAATTCTGTGTCTGTCCCTGAGTAACAATTCTGTGTCCCTGAGTAACAGTTCTGTGTCCCTGAGTAACAGTTCTGTGTCCCTCAGTAACAATTCTGTGTCTGTCCCTGAGTAACAATTCTGTGTCCCTCAGTAACAATTCTGTGTCCCTCAGTAACAATTCTGTGTCCCTCAGTAACAATTCTGTGTCCCTCAGTAACAATTCTGTGTCTGTCCCTGAGTAACAATTCTGTGTCCCTCAGTAACAATTCTGTGTCCCTCAGTAACAATTCTGTGTCCCTCAGTAACAATTCTGTGTCTGTCCCTGAGTAACAATTCTGTGTCCCTGAGTAACAGTTCTGTGTCCCTGAGTAACAGTTCTGTGTCCCTGAGTAATAGTTCTGTGTCCCTCAGTAACAATTCTGTGTCTGTCCCTGAGTAACAATTCTGTGTCCCTCAGTAACAATTCTGTGTCCCTCAGTAACAATTCTGTGTCTGTCCCTGAGTAACAGTTCTGTGTCCCTGAGTAACAGTTCTGTGTCCCTCAGTAACAATTCTGTGTCCCTCAGTAACAATTCTGTGTCTGTCCCTGAGTAACAGTTCTGTGTCCCTGAGCAACAGTTCTGTGTCCCTGAGTAACAGTTCTGTGTCCCTGAGTAACAGTTTTGTGTCCCTCAGTAACAATTCTGTGTCTGTCCCTGAGTAACAGTTCTGTGTCCCTGAGTAACAGTTCTGTGTCCCTGAGTAACAGTTCTGTGTCCCTGAGTAACAGTTCTGTGTCCCTGAGTAACAGTTCTGTGTCCCTCAGTAACAATTCTGTGTCTGTCCCTGAGTAACAATTCTGTGTCCCTCAGTAACAATTCTGTGTCCCTCAGTAACAATTCTGTGTCTGTCCCTGAGTAACAATTCTGTGTCCCTGAGTAACAGTTCTGTGTCCCTGAGTAACAGTTCTGTGTCCCTGAGTAACAGTTCTGTGTCCCTCAGTAACAATTCTGTGTCCCTCAGTAACAATTCTGTGTCTGTCCCTGAGTAACAGTTCTGTATCCCTGAGTAACAGTTCTGTGTCCCTGAGTAACAGTTCTGTGTCCCTGAGTAACAGTTCTGTGTCCCTGAGTAACAGTTCTGTGTCCCTGAGTAACAATTCTGTGTCCCTAAGTAACGATTATGTGTCCCTAAAGTATCTGTGGCCCTAACTCTGTCCCTAATACAGAGAGGTCTGTCTCTCTTGAATGACCGGAGGCAAATGGAGAATTGTAAGATGGCCACAATTTATAGCTCCAGCATTACACAGTGCTGGCTGGCTGGCTGCTGATTGGCTAATGCGATCACATGTCATGAATGAATGCATTATGGGTCAGCGCGCCTTGTCTGCGCGCCTTCCCAGAGATCCCCGCTCCGTCGCCACACATGTCGCCGCCATTTTAGGAAAAATTTCGATTCGCGCATCCGAAGTCTGCAAATTTTTCCTAATATTCGAAATGAATTCCACTTCGCCAAGTTCGATTCGCTCATCTCTAATTACAATGGCTGGAATCTTGAGATTTCAAACTCTCATTGTCTGAGGAACATTCACCCATAATAGACTCACCCAATGTTCTGACTGCTACTGCATTACTATTACGGTCAGACCCATTCTCTATTTCCAAGCCCGAGTCAGTCTCAACAGCTCCTACAAAACCATTGTCTAAACATCCAACATAGACCTAACTTGCAGCAACAACAACGCTCTGCTTCTTTAGAGACATTATCTCTAATAAACATTGATAATGGTCAACCTTTGCACGTTTGGAGCATATCTCCCATATGGCACACTAGGCATGCTCCAAACATTCTTTAACCACTTGCCCTCCAGAGGATTTACCCCCCTTAATGACCGGGCCTCTTTTTGCTACTCGGCGCTGCACTAATTCAACTGATAATTGCGCGGTTATGCAATGCTGCACCTAAATGAAATTTACGTCCTTTTTTTCACACAAATAGAGCTTTCTTTCGGTGGTATTTGATCACCTGTGCGCTTTTTATTTTTCACGCTATAAACAAAAAAAGACCAAATATTTTGAAGAAAAACGATATTTTTTACTTTCAGCTTTAAAAAATATATAGTAAACTCAAAGTTAGTTATAAATTTAGGCCAAAATGTATTCTGCTCCATGTTTTTGGTAAAAAAAATCCCAATAAGTGTATATTGATTGCTTTGTGTTAAGTTATAGCGTCTACAAACTATGGGATAGATACTGCAATTTACGCCATTTGTTTGCTATACAGCACTGAGCTAGTTTAACGGACAATTGCACGGTCATGCAATATGGTACATAAATAAAATTTATGTCCTTTTTTTTTAACACAAATAGAGCATTCTTTTGGTGGTATTTGATCACCTGTGCAAGTTTTATTTTTGGCGCTATAACCAGAAACATTTTTGAAGTAAAACATTTTTTTTTGAAAAAAACAATATTTTCTCATTTTGGTCAAAAAAAATATCGAAAAAAAATAAAATTTCGGCATAAATTTAGGCCGAAATGTATTCTGCTACATGTTTTTGGTAAAAAAAAATCCCAATAAGTGTATATTGATTGCTTTTTGTGAAAGTTATACAAACTGTGGGAGAGATAATGGAATTTACACAGCTTTTACTTTCTGACTGCCCATCACATTTCTTGAGGTGCTAAAATACCTGGATAGTACAAACACCCTCAAATGACCCCTTTTTGGAAATTAAACGCCCTATGCTATCTGCTGAGAGGCATATTGAGTCCATGGAAGATTTATTTTTTTTCCACAAGTTTCTGGAAAATGACAAAAACTTTTTTTTTTTTTTACACAAAGTTGTCATTTAAATGATATATTTCTCGCACAAGCCATGGGTATATGTGGAATTACACCCCAAAATATATTCTGCTACTTCTAACAAGTATGGGGATACCACATGTGTGAGACTTTTTTGGGAGCCTAGCCACATACAGAAATCCAATGACCACTTTGAAAGCCTGAAGGTGCGTAACTTCCTCATTTCACTTCCTCACTACCTATCACAGTTTCGAAGGTCCTGAAATGCCAGGATAGCACCAACCCTCCCCCCAAATGACCCCTTTTTGGAAAGTAGACACCCCAAGGAATTTAAAAAGAGGCATGGTGAGTATTTTGCAGATCTCATTTTTTTCTCACAAGGTTTCTAAATATAAAAAATGTTTTTGATTTCTTTCTTCATATTCCAAAAACATGTGGCAACAAATGAGATCTGCAAAATACTCAACAGGCTTCTTATCAAATTCCTTGGGGTGTCTACTTTCCAAAAAGGGGTCATTTGGGGGGGTTTGGTGCTATCCTGGCATTTCAGGGCCTCCAAAACTGTAATAGGTAATCAGGAAGTGTAATGAGGAAATAAAGCCCTTTAAAAGCCTGAAGTTGCTTATTGGATTTTGGGGTCCTGTACTTGGCTAGACTGCCAAAACGTCTCTCACATGTGGTACCCCCATACTCGGGAGAAGTAGCAAAATGTATTTTGGGGAGTAATTCCACATATATCCATGGCATGTGTGAGCAATAAATCATTTAAGTGACAATTTTGTGTAAAAAAAAAAAATATACCGTATATTTATTTTTGTCATTTTCCAAAAACTTGTGGTAAAAAAATAAATTCTTCTATTGATTCAACATGCCTCTCAGCAAATAGTTTGGGGTGACTACTTTCCAAAAAGAGGTCGTTTTGGGGGGTGGGGGTGTTTTATGCCCAGCATCAGAAGTTTATGCCACACATCACTCACTCTTCTAACCACCTGAAGATCAAGCCTTTTTGCTAGGAAATTAATTTAAACCCCCAAACATTATATATTTTTTTAAAGCAGACACCCTAGTGAATAAAATGGTGGGTACTACAATTTTTTATGGCACATAGTACTCATGCAGTGATTTTTCAAACGCAAATTATTTTTAAAAAATACACTGTTTTACTTTTAATGCACAAAAACACAATATATTGGCTAATTGTTTGGTAAAATATAAAAGATAATGGTATGCCGAGTAAATAGATACCAAACATGACATGCTTTAAAACTGTGCATGCCCCGTGCAATGGGGACAAACTGCAAACATTTTTATTATCCATAGGCAGCGCTTTAAAAGCCTTTAAAAGCTACCATTTTAGATTTACAGAGGAGGTCTAGTGTTATAATTACTGCCCTTGATTTGACGTTCATGGCAATACCTCACATGCATGGTGCAACCGCTGTTTACATAACGGCACATGGTCAACGCTTGTGCACACAGGTGTGCGCGCATGGGAGGGACAATTTTTTTTTTTTTAGTTATTTTGATTTTTTTTTTTATTATTTTTACATTGTACCTTTCATTTTTTTTTTTTATCACTTTTAATGCTATAAAAGGGGAATGCAAATATCCCCTATAACTTCAATGGGCATTGTCATATATTCTTTTTTGAGAAATCTGGGGTCTATCAGACTCTGGATATCTCCTCTGCCCTTACATTCTCTAATCAAACCAAGATCGGTGATCAGATGCTTTCCCAATTTACAAATGGCGCTGTTTATATCCTGCGAAACTGAAGTGATGAAATGCTTGTAGCTTCTGAATTCTTAGACTATAGAGATGATTGGCACCATTCTGGTCTCCAATCAGCTCTATGGTAAGAAACACCGGCTGCATTCTCAGGTTCCCCTGATGGCACGGGACTGCCCAAGAAAGCCGTGGAAGGCAGCGGGGGAGGGGGGACATAATCTCCCACTGCTTGTAAAAGCAATCTTGCAGCTAATTGGCCACTAGGATTGCTTTTACATGAAAGCCAATCGCCGGCTGAAAAAAACGATACCAGGATGATGCCTGCAGCTGTAGGCGTCATCCTAGTATAACCATTCAAAGTCCAGTGATGTACCAGTACGTTGCTGGTCCTTGTTGGGTATATATGATATGTTCTTTTTTTTTTTGTATGCAGCCTGTGGACTGAATGAAAAAAAGAGAAGACATATCTGCCAGAAAAAGTGTGTGGTATGCCCACCATTAGAATATACCGCCCTGCATCCACCCACTTCTAATGGTAGGCACACATTAGGTCACACTTTGCCACATGCGCCAGTTCCAAGATTGAATAAATGTCTAAATAGTGGCACGCTTGAATAAAAATTATCCACGTATAAGTGGTACCCCATATGGAGAAATGATGACACCAAGTCCCAAACTATCTTGCCACTGCTCCCCATGTAGTCTGGGCATCCGGGGGTCTCCATGTGATAATCCAAAACTTATAACTTTAGCCTGTTGTCCTCTCACAGGTCTTCTACATCTTGACCCCATATCTGGCAAGCTTGTTGGGGAGAAATTGTTTGAATGCAAGGTGGCCAGAAAAATGAATGAGGGACTCATCAACGCAGATGTTTTGCTGGGGAGTATAGACATCTGCAAATTTTTGGTTAAGGTGATTTGCGAGGGGCTGAATTTTGTGGAGCCGGTCAAATTCAGGGTCACCCTAAGGATGACAGAGTGTATTGTCGTTGAAATGCATAAAACTCATTATACTCTCATATCTATGCCTGGCCATGGCAGCAGAGAACACGGCATATGATGAATCGGGTCTGTGGACCAACAGAACCGCAATTCATTTTTTTTCAGTAATGCCCATGTTGAGGGTTAGGCCCCAAAAAAATGTAAATTCGAAAACCGTAATGAGTTTCCATGTGAATGGTCTGGCAAGGTTTGAATTTGGGTTGGTGGCGATAAAATGTTGTGCATATAAACTGCTTTGATCCACAATCAACGCATACAGATATTCCGTGAAAAACAACTCCAAAAATCAAGGAGGTATGTGAAAGACCAGGATGTACTAGACTGCTGGTACTCGCCAGTTCACCAAAAGGTAGCGCGGCACTAGTACTGGCTCTCTGCTGCATATGAGAGTCATCAAAATTTACCAGAAAGTGTTAACAGAGATCAGGCCTGATTCTGCGAACACTGCGGTTTTGTGTGCAATGTATCAAGTGACAGTGACCTACTGACACTGCACTTGCTGGGGGAGAGGGGGGGTAAGCGTAGGGGCTAAACGCAGGTGCTGGCAGGTGCCGGGGCTGATCCCACTAACGCTGCGTTTTTGGGGACGCTATACTAATGTGAACGCTGGTATAGTGCTGATCTGATCAAAGATATTGACCCGTTCAGACGCTATACTAGCAATGGAGGTTTATTGTACATGAGCGTGTTCCTGGCAATCAAGGGGTTAAATGTGATGACTGGTGTACTGACCCGCAATCTGAAGCTATCTGGGAGGGGTGTGAAAACCATGGGAGCGTGAATCACGTATATATATATATATATATATATATATATATATATATATATATATATGTGTGATTTTGCGTACCCATGCCGCCCTGTAGCAGTATTTCTGCTGTAGGGCGGTCAGGAAGCTGTTACAGAAGAGGTTTGTGTTACGGCGCTGCGTTACTTTAACTGACAATTGTGCGGTCATGCAACACTGCACCCAAATTAAATTTACATCCTTTTTTCCCACAAATTGAGCTTTCTTTCGGTGATATTTGATTGCCTGTGCGTTTTTAATTTTTTGCGCTATAAAAAAAAAGGCTGACAATTTTGAGAAAAAAAAAACAATATTTTGGACTTTTTGCTAAATTTGTCACAAATTTCATCCAAAATGCATTCTGCGACATGTCTTTGCTAAAAAAAATCCCAATACGTGTAAATTAATTGGTTTACATGAAAGTTATAGCGTTTGCAAATGGCAGGAAAGATCCTGGGATTTTTAATTTCTTTTTATACTAATAATGGCGGTAATCAGCGACTTATGGCAGGACTGCGGCGGACATTTTGACACTGGGGGGGAACTGACTTGGGGTCACTGACATCCCCAATGACACCAATACAGTGATCAGTGAGAAAAAAAAACACTGACACTGTACTAATGGCACTGGGGAGGAAGGGGTTAACATTTTTATTCACTGAAAGGGTTAACTGTGTGAGGGGAGTGTTTTACTAGGGGGCGGGGGTGTGTGCTGGACGGGGACAGGCTGATCCGGAGAGATAAACTCTTCTCTCCGGTTCAGCTTGTCAGGAGCTGACAGGCAACTGAGAGAGAGCAGGGCTGTGTGTAAACAATGCAGCCCTGCTCTCTGTCAGCGATTGCCGCTAATCGCTGGGAAATGGCCGATAATGACCGGCCGTGACCCGACGGCTGGGACCCGCTGCTGGGACAGGTAGTGTTTTGCAAAACCACGTTTTAAAACGTGGTTTTGCGCAGCCGTGCCGCCCTGCAAACGTTTTAATGCAGTGGCTGGGGCTCAAGTGGTTAACAAACATAATCTCATTGCGTAATTTTGTATTTTCATTAGTAATGCTTACTATCTGTGTTAAATATAGCAGCCTACTGGGCAAGAAATTTCACATTTTCAACTTCAGCTTTTAAAAACTCCACCTCATCTTCCAATTTTTGCTTCTGCTGAAAAACAGATTTGTATTGCCCTGCTATCCAGCCAGCAGCAGAAATGAGTACATACTTTACCTTATGTGTATTTAACTTTTTGCAACAAATCTTTTCATCCACCCATTTTTGTGCCTGACACCATGGATCAGCAGATCCTTGTATAGCATGAACAATAGCCTCAGTGTCATTTACTTGTGCCACTTTTTTCAAAATTCCCTCCATTATTGAGATACACAAGTATACTCAGCACAAAGTCACCAAAGCAAGAGTAATGCCACCAAATACTGCTGCTTGTTGCAGGACACACTTTAACTCCCAGATACAAAAAGAAAAAAACACTCTTATACTCTCAACAAAAGTAACAACTATCCAGAGAACAATTCAAAAACAAAACACCCATCTGTTAATAAGGAACAAGGTACACTCACCAACTGTTTGGTCTCCTAGGCTTATGATCTTCTCCAGGTCCTTCTTGGGTCCTCACGGTCTCCTGTCACCTCATAGGATCATTGGATTCTCATAAGATTCTTCTGGTCCACTGCACAGTCCTTTGTTCCATTTTCCAGCCTCCAGATAATAATTCTAGGGTTCAATTTTTGATTCAGACCCCTTAAGTCACCACAAGACTTTTGAGTCACAGCACAACTTCTGGATCCACCTCACAGGACTGTTGTCACCACCAACTTCTGTTACTGAACCTGAAAATGCTCTTGTGGTCACTTGGACGGCACCAATCTGTTGTCTTATATCAATGAAGGAGGATGAATGATGTGTATTTATAAATGTACTTTCCCGCAGCAACTAGTCCAACAGTTCTTTTCCAGAGGGATGCATGTAATCAGTTCATAAAACAGAGGTACAGACAAGGCAGATGACAGGGTATTCAGCAACCATCAGAAACCCTCAGAGGACTCACTTTCTCCTGTCACAACTTAACCAAAAAAGAACCTTCCCTAATATACACATTCTCCCAATTCAGTAGAATGACAAGCACTCCGATTGGCCACTTTTAGGAGCCCCTTTGATCTTCTGGGTGACAGGTAATGCCTTTTGGTCTTGGACAGCTACAGTCATAATTCTAATCTAGATATTTCCCAAACTGCATTCTTTTACTATTAATTAGATAAACAAGTTACCCTTTGAAGAATGCTATTTACCAAACTTAGTACCCCTTTTCATGTTATTATGTAGTAGATGTTGACCGAGTCCTTTCAAGTCTGACTGAGCAATCTGCATTTTATCACCTTCGCAAGTTTGAAAATTACCTCCTTTGAAATGTAACAAGTTGGCCCCCAAATGCCAAGGTGACATAGCAAAGCGTCCTTGGCTATCCTTTTGTGTAAAATACATCTAGCTCAGTCCTAGTTGGCCTGCTCAATACCATGAGAATACACCACATACAGTATATATATATATATATATATATATATATATATATATATATATATATATATATATATATATACATATTTGCAATATCCCTACAAAGAGGTCATGACAGCCTTTCTCACGAGGATACATCAGTCTGGTCTGTCTTCTATATTAATTCCTCTGATATTGTGTTCAAAATAATATCAGTGTGTTGAAAAAAAGTGAATAAAGCTCAAAATCCTTCTAATCCTTTTATTTCCATCCACACAAATGCATTGGGAACACGACACATTCTATTCCAAATCACAACATGAAGAAAAATACATCAAATTTGTGTTGTTCCTCTAAAAAAATGGAAGAAAAGTGAATATTAGACGGTTCAAAAAAATGGCAGTGTTTGTATTCTTCTTTACAAACTCAAACATTCACTATATAAACTGAGAAATGTTTGAAGATTTTGCTTTCCTTTGAATGACTTCATGAATATTTGGTTGTAGTCGCACTGTTTCTGAGAACTGCTGTACATCTGTGTTGCATGGAGTCCCCCAACTTCTGGCCCCTGTGATCAGGTATTCCAGCCCAGGATGATTGGACCACATTCCACAGTTCTTCTCTATTTCTTGGTTTTGCCTCAGAAACGGCATTTTTGATGTCACCCCACAAGTTTTCTATTGGATGAAGATCCGGGGATTGGGCTGGCCACTCCATAACGTCCATCTTGTTGGTCTGGAACCAAGATGTTGCACGTTTACTGGTGTGTTTGGGGTCGTTGTCTTGTTGGAACACCCATTTCAAGGGCATTTCCTCTTCAGCATAAGGCAGCATGACCTCTTCATGTAGTCTGATGTATTCAAACTGATCCATGATCCCTGGTATGCGATAAATAGGCCCAACACCGTAGTATGAGAAACATCCCCATATCATGATGCTTGCAGCACCATGCTTCACGGTCTTCACAGTGTACTGTGGCTTGAATTCAGTGTTTGGGGGTTGTCTGACAAACTGTCTCCGGCCACTAGACCCAAAAAGAACAATCTTACTTTCATCAGTCCACAGAATGTTGTGCCATTTCTCTTTAGGCCAGTCAATGTGCTCTTTGGCAGATTGTAACCTCTTCAGCACATGTCTTTTTTCCAACAGTGGGACTTTGCAGGGACTTCTTGCAGATAGCTTGGCTTCACATAGGCGTCTTCTAATTGTAACAGTCCTCACAGGGAACGTCACACCTTCTTTCATCTTCCTGGAGCTGATTGTTGGCTGAGTCCTCACAGGGAACGTCACATCTTCTTTCATCTTCCTGGAGCTGATTGTTGGCTGAGTCTGCGCCATTTTGGCTATTCTTCTATCCATTCGAATGGTAGTTTTTTGCTTTTTTTTCCACGTCTTTCAGGTTTTTGCTGCCATCTTAAAGCATTTGCGATCATTTTAGCTGACCAGCCTATCATTTTCTGCACTTCTTTATATGTTTTCCCCTCTCCAATCAACTTTTTAATCAAGGTACGCTGTTCTTCTGAACAATGTCTGGAACGACCCATTTTCCTCAGAATTTCAGAGAGAAATGCACTGTAACCAGCATGTCCAACATTTGCTGCCTTCCTTCCTTAAATAAGGGCAATAATTGCCACCTGTTTTTCAAAGAATGAATGACGTCACTAATAGAACTCCACACTGCTATTATATTGAACACGCCCCTTTCAATGAGTGATTCAATGACACAGAATCAGCAGCATGCGTGTCATGACTGTTGGGTCTGTTGGATTTCTATTACTCTACTACACCTGCTAGGAAATTATTTGCCATGTAGAAATATCCTTTCTACCAAAAACAGTGATTGATCCGGTTAGTGATGTCTGACTGCTATTATTTTGAACACAACTGTACATCCTCTGTAAGCCGTATAAACATGAACAGCATAGGAAGAAAAGAAGGCTTATAGCGCTCACTGTATACTGTATATTTACTTCAATAAAAGAAAAAAACAATGCACTCGTGAAACCGTGTAAATAACTTGCATATCACATAACATCCCTCCAGCTCACCACCAGCTCCCGGATATACAACATGATGTCATCAAGACAAATCCACTCATATACACGTTACACCCTACAAGGAGCTTCTTCAGCAATACTCACATGTTGCAGCTGTCCCCCCACCGATTTTAAGTTTGAGAACTGAGCGATCACATGACTGTCTTCACTGAGAAGAGAGTGGTAACTGTTAGTCACCGGCTCTCTCCTCTGTCCCTCCAGTGCTCATT
Source organism: Staurois parvus (assembly GCF_062004578.1). Taxonomy (NCBI): domain Eukaryota; kingdom Metazoa; phylum Chordata; class Amphibia; order Anura; family Ranidae; genus Staurois; species Staurois parvus. Next base: position 2,932,042 of record NW_028318299.1, read on the forward strand.
GAAATGCTGGGCTGTGGAGGATGCGGGAGCAGTTGTCTCAGGCTCTCAATGTCATGCTGAGAAGCTGAGCCAGCTGCCAGTCAGGAATCTGGGTGGAGTCCAACATTAACCTCTTGACGTCCTAAAGGTTCTGATTCCTCTATATAGATCTTTATATCGCTAGAGGGGTCTCCGGCAGGAGGAAGGAGGTATTGGTTCTTCTATATAGATCTTTATATCACTAGAGGGATTACCAGCAGGAGGAAGGAGGTCCTGAATCCTCTATGAAGATTTTTATATCACTAGAGGGGTCACCAGAAGGAGGAAGGAGGCCCTGATCCCTCTATATAGATCTTTATATCACTAAAGGGGTCACCAGAAGCAGGAAGGAGATCCTGATTCCTTTATGTAGATTTTTATATCACTAGAGGGGTCACCAGAAGGAGGTCCTGAGTCCTCTATATCGATCTTTATATCACTAGAGGGATCACCGGCAGGAGGAAGGGGGTCCCGATTCCTCTATATAGATATTTATATCACTAGAGGGGTCACCAGCAGGAGGAAGGAGGTCCTGGTTCCTCTATATAGATCTATATTTTACTAGATGGGTCACCGGCAGGAGGAAGGAGGTCCTGATTCTGCTATATAGATCTTTATATCACTAGAGGGGTCACCGGCAGGAGGAAGGAGGTCCTGATTCTGCTATATAGATCTATATATCACTAGAGGGGTCTCCAGCAGGAGGAAGGAGGTCCTGATTCTGCTATATAGATCTATAGTTAGGCCTTATTTAAAGCTGTTTCCAGTTTTGGAGACCTCACTTAGAAAAGAAGATATTGATAAGATTGAATTATCTCAGAGAAGGGCAACAAAAATAGTGAAAGGTTTAATTAATAAAACATAACCCCCTTACATGCATTTCCCCCATCAAGAAGCCCCCTTGCATCAACTGTCCACATTAGGGTTCTCCTTACTTCAATGTTCCCCTTAAAGAATTCACCTCCCCAAAGAAAGCATGCATGTCTCGTTCTCAGTTCAAAACCATCCTGGTGTGTTTTTTTTGATCACAAGGGGATAGTTCACTACAAATTCATAAACATGGTACAACGGTCCATCAACATTGCTACTTGGAAATTAATGCTGTTCTTTTTTATTAGCATAGTTGTTTATCAAATTTATATTTTTAGTTAAAAAAATACATTAAAATTCATGTTAGAGCCCACAAACACAATAAAATGTCAGAATTTCCTGTCAATTCTAAAATATGAGACTAAGTTGAGTAAATAGATCCCAAATATATTCAAATGGTGACAAACTCAAGCCTCAAATTCTGTTCTTTGGACAGAGATTTAATGAGTCCTAGTTCCTGCCTCAGACCTATACACCCTTTTGATGGTGGATTTGTGGAAGCCCCTAGAACTATACTATCTACTGCTGCTGGTCCAAGCATCCCTTCTGGCATGGAGATCTCTGTACTCCACTCCAAATCCGAATACATCTACAGCCCAAATCCAGATATCGATCACTGTTCTCGGATCACTTATATCACATCTTTCAGTCAAGTCAGGTTAACATAAAGATAACACCGTAATTGAAGATACATTCAAGGGCCACTTAGCTAAAAGCATAGAGGAGTTAAGTGCAGACTTTAGGCTGATGATGAAAGAGCAATATACTTACCTGTGGATCCAAACGTTTCTCTCTGTATCTTCTCCTGACATACATATATAAGAACAGGTGTGGCAATTTTATTGGACCCCCCACACCTGTGCATAAGGCCATTGCTATATTTTATAATCAACTCCAGGCTATATTTTTGTTAAATCAAATCTGTTCCTTAACACCCCGATCACATCGGGTGCGACTTGGCCTTCAATTTGCATGCCATGCAATTTGCAAGTCGTATGCCAAGTCACACCCTATTGTCCGCTATTAGAGCGGTTATATCGGTGCGGTTCCAACTTGGTCGGAGACGCACAGATTTCTATTTTTTGCACTATTTTTGGGCTATTTGCATAGACATCTGTATCAGATGTCTTGCAAATCGCACCTCAAATCGGCAAGTCACATGAATTTGAAATCGTGCTACTTCACTGTAAGTCACATGATTTCAAAATCAGCTTTGATATGACCAGGGTGTGAATGGGAGAAGGATCTCCCCTCTACTTTCACTACCTCCCAATGGCACAAGGCTCTTAAATCTCTATATAGCATTACACATTGTGTAACCCATTGGAAGTTGGCACAAAATATTACTTTACAGCGGTATCTGCTTTTATTTTCAGATTGAAGATGTTGGGTGGAGTGATTGTGACAGGGTCATCCTCTGCTTGATTTTCAGCTGATTCATCAGGAGCTGGCCAAAATTTGCTCAGCATATGGCCAGCTTTACTGAGCATGTAAAGCTAAAAAGAATATGAACTGTGGGTATTATGGCTTTGAATGGGTGGTCCCTACATATTTATGAGCATGCTACATGTTTTTTCTTTCAATCCAAACAAGTTTTATTGTCAAGACAATGAAAAAAAAGGAACAGTGCTTACAGAATCTACAATAATATTACAGTACCAACAGAATTATACATAGATAGTGTGATAGGGATACACAGATCCTATAACATATATAACATCAGAAGCAGTGACCAAATAAAACAGAACACACAAGGATCCAAGGCCATCTTGACAATACATAACTTTTTTCTTTTTCCTTTATCCTTTATTCCCCCCCGTCCAGATATATATAAAAATGGGGGAAAGGAACAAAGCCAAAAACAAACAAACAATCAGTAAGAAGCAACTGGTTCACCTGAGACATCCCAACAAAGATAACTATGGATATATGTGGATACCCCCCGAGGGGAGAAGTAGACTATCTGCCATGTAATAAAATGTCACACCTGCAAGAGCCGATCCATTAATAATTGAGGAGGGGCAAGCCCAGGTATATCTAGCCAGCCCTGCCACACCTGCTGGAACTTGCGATAAGCATTACGATGATCTTATGTGTGCTTTTCCCGCGGGAGTAGCGAGTTAACAGAACCTATCCATTGCTGGTCGGCATGGCCGACAATAACCAGTACCATGCAATTAACTTCCTAGCCAGATATAAAAGTCTAGAAACCATAATATACACACTGGGTTGCAACAGTTCTTGATCCAGAGCCCCCAGAAGACATTGTAAAGAGTCCTGAGGAACAATACATTGTGAAACTAGGGAAATAAACTGGAGAACCTCACTCCAATATCTATGCATCTTTGGGCAACGCCAGAGCATGTGAATGAAATCCCCATGCTGGGTCCTACACCATTGGGCAATCAAGTGAATCCCGCCTACCCCACCGGTGCAACTGCACAGGGGTCCTAGAGGCCCGATGGAGAATAAACAATTGAGACAATTTATGGGATGGAGAAAGAAAAAACACTGGTACAGACTCCAGAACAGCGTGCCAGGCATCTCCAGCAAGCTCTCCAACATCCCGGGACCACTGCGCCCAACCCCGGATACTAGCATGATCCTGTACCGTGGTTAACAACTGGAAGTAGACCTGGGAAATAATGCCCTTCTTATGGGTTGCCTGAATTACATCCTGAATGAAAATTGAGTCTGTCAGTGTGAGATTGGAGAGCAAAGACTGATCCTGCACCTCATGGAGTAGCTGAAGATATCAGTAAAATTGCTTATTGGTAAATGTAAATTCCATTTGCAATTGTAAAAAGGACTTAAGGGTCTCCCCTGAGTACACCTGAGATACAAATTTAAAGCCTTGTTCCCTCCATTCTTGAAAACCCTCTAGCTTAGCTAATTCTACATATTGCTGCTTATTTGATAAGGGGATGCTCCAGGTTTGACTGCCCAGAGGGTGAGTGTGTCAAGTAAGGGGCAAGATCTAGGGACTCATTTGTTCTTATATATGAAGTCTTTCCCCTCACGGGAATAGCAGGATAGCTGCATACACATGTAGACATCTATTTTATTATGAAATTGGAATATAAACCTACACATATATGTGACTTCACACACAATATATATATACACCTATGTCCCATCCAATGTTAATGGCAACTTAAATGGTAATAAGAGCGGCCTCTGGATATATCAGTGATGTGAAGATTGTTGAGTGATGTCCTTGGATCATATCCATTGCAGTGGATCCATACCAGACTGATATTAGATGCTCATAGGGGCAAGGGTTGAGCTGATGAGCAGGCAGAAGATATGGTCCTGGATGCTTCAGCAGGACAGGTATGCAAAAATGATGAGACCTGCTGCTAGGTAGCTTACAGTTTATGGGGGATGGGACACACTTCAGCTTTTTCACCTCCAATGCTAAATGACCTTGTCTGTCACTTCATAGGGGAATAAATGTACTCACTACTGTAAGTCTTGAAGAAATTGTTGTTTTTTTCTTTTTCTGTAGGAAATACAATAAAATAAATACTTAAATTGTTTTGATCAGAAGACACGCCAAGCTTTTGGAAACTCTGCAATCTATCTCTACCCTCTATGAAGATAATTCTAGCTTTCTCCAACAGGAAAGGGCACATAATTATAAAGCTATTATTATTAATAATAATAATAAAAATAATAATAATAGAAGTATCACAACAATAGACGTTAAAATAGCTCTGACATATACCGCAGTGCTGTACAGAGAACACTGAGCCAGTCCCATTAACCTCTGAACCAGAAAGGTTGGTTGTGCTGTTGCTCTGCCTCTCCAGACACTAGGGGGAAGGCCTACTTGCCTGGCCACAGAAACATGGCTAATTTCGGGATAGGATCAGGCTATGTTCCCCCTGAGGGACCCAGCTTGCCCTCCCAAGCTTCACCTACACCAGAAGACCTTGGCTGTGGCCCTAAAAGGGGAGAATCCCTCCCTGCCTTCAGATAGCAGGTTGCTGACTATTTGCTGAGAATTGCAAAGGAGGAGGAAAAGCTGATGAACCTGAAAGCAGATTATAAGAAAAAGAAAATTTTACACGATAAGGCATGGAGCAGCAAGCGGCAGAGTCTGAAGCTGGAGCTGAAAGTTTTGGAGGACTCCATCAAGAAGCAGCTGAGTTTGGTGAAAGAACTGAAGGAAAAGAGCGCAGCATTCAAGGAGAAATTCCAGAATGAGGAAAGATTCCAGAAAATAAAGGGAGATACCAGTATAGATCCAGCATCGGTGGTGGCAGTACGGGTGGAGAGCAGGAGGGGGTCCTGGATGCTGCCCTTGTTATCCCATCTCAGGATCTGATTCACCAGAGGAAAGGTCAGCCTTTGCTTTCCTCCCTCCCCAGCAAGCTGGAGGAACAGCACAGGAGGTAGAGGAAAATGACAGAGGGCTGCTAAAGTTCATTAATGAAATGGAGTCTCCCCTAAGTGGAAGAACCTTCCAGTTTTCAGAGGACTCTGCGGATGAGGATGATGGTAAGGACTCTGTACCTGGTCCTGTAAAGTAAAAAAAGACAGAAACTCCATGCTTTATTAAATCTGACAGTATGAACATCCATGTGCACAGAATAGTTTTGGAGGGAAATCCTCCTGTGTCTGCACAGAGCTCTGCAGGGAAAATGACTGCTGTGCCTGCAGGACTGCACTCTGCTGGGACTGGGAACCTTGTGACTGCTGAATCTGCTATCAAGAAACCTGTGACTGTGGACTCTGCTGGGGGGAAGGTAAAGGTGGGATCTGACATTTTTGCTGAACAATCCCTACTGATGGCTGCAAATGCAGCAGAAAATGGTGGGAGGGAAAATGTCAGCTGCACTGTGAAAGGTGTTGCTGAAACACAGGAGAGAGTGACCAGGAGTGGAAGGCTTTTGCCTAAGAGGAGTATGTTGGGGGAGGTGGAGACAGGACCATCTGGTGTGAGTGGGTCTGCTGGGAGCAGTAGTGCCCCGAGTGAAAGGAAACATGTGAATGATAAAAGTGCTTGCAATTCAGGAAAGGGGAATGGATGTGAGCTGGTGGATGGAGTGACTGCTGCAGCCTCTAATGGTAGTTTGCAGAGCGGGGTTCTGAGGCTCCTGCAACCAATGGGCAGGGTGTACCTGTAAGGTCTGATACATCTCATGCTGCAAATAAAACCTATGCTGGGGCTCTTGCTGGGAGGAGGGGGTCACATCAAGCTATCCGCTCTGGGGGGAGGTCTTCTGTAGGTCTGCCATCTGCACCATTTTTCTCCAGGAAGCGGAATGTGGTGCAGCTCAGGTGGGAAGGTGGGGGTGCTCCCCCTGTCAGGAAGTTGGTGGTGGACAAGATTTTGGTGATGGGTTTTAAGGCTGACGACATCCTTGCTTTGATCAGTCCGGTGGGTTCCTATGAGCATGACTTGTCCTTTGTGCGCTCCGAGTCTCTGGATATTTTCTGGGAGAAGTATGAGCATGTGTATAGGGGTCTGCCGGAGTGGAAGGGACTCATCCCAAGACTTGTCTCACACCAACCTCTTGTTAAGACTGTCACCATCCTAGTAAGTAATGAGTCAATCCCTTCTGCTGACTTGGCTGTCTGGCTGAGGAGATTTGGGGAGCTACTGACCCCTCTGAAGAAGATTGTGGATGAGAGAGGAATATGGACTGGTGGATGAGAGGGGGATATGGACTGGTGGATGAGAGGGGGATATGGACTGGTGGATGAGACGGGGGTATGGACTGGTGGATGAGAGGGGGATATGGACTGGTGGGTGGTCAGTGCAGATGAGGCTGTATGTGTGTGGGAATGAGGTCCAGAATCTGCTCTCCTCAGCCTTCATTGGGAAGGATAGGATTGTTGTGTTCTACCCTGGACAGCCCAAGCTCTGCAATAAGTGCGGTTCTCGGGGTCACTTCGCCTCCTCATGTCCAGAGATGAAGTGCTCTCTGTGTCAGGATCTGGGGCATCTGGTTCTCGGGGTCACTTCGCCTCCTCATGTCCAGAGATGAAGTGCTCTCTGTGCCAGGATCTGGGGCATCTGGTTCTCGGGGTCACTTCGCCTCTTCATGTCCAGAGATGAAGTGCTCTCTATGTCAGGATCTGGGACATCTGATTCTTGGGGTCACTTCGCCTCCTCATGTCCAGAGATGAAGTGCTCTCTATGTCAGGATCTGGGGCATCTGGCTAAGGATTGTAATATCATCAGGTGCAATCTTTGTGATAAGGTTGGCCATTCATACAGCCAGTGCCCTGAGGCCATGCATAACCAGTCAGCTTTGGTGGAAGAGTTTTTTCATCTGGACATGGAGGAGGCAGAGGAGAGGGGGGCTGTACCAGGGTCCACAATGTCTCTGTCCCTGTGGTCCCAGTGTGTGATGATCTATCTAATATATAATCTCCTTGTGTTGTGCCCCCTGAGTCATTGGATGTTGTGTCTGATCCTCCTGTGTCAGTTTCCCCAGAGGTAGTGGGGGCTGTGGAGGGAGCTGGACCAGTGTGTATGGTTTCACAGACCCCTGCTCCCCGGCATCTGAGGATCTGAGGGCGAGAGGCTCTGGGGGGTGGAGTGGATGATGGTGGGGCTGCTGGGGTGAAGGTTGGGGGGACCATTATGATGAGTGGAGAGAGTGGGGTGGATGATTTTGTGGGTGATGGTGAAAGGGGAGGGGGCTTTGCAGTCTGGGTTGTCAAATAATGATATGGAGTGGTTGGAGGCAAAAAGGAAGTCTGGGAAGAAGAAGCGGAAGAAGGATGTGCCTGTACCTGAACCTGGGAGGGTGGAGGTGTCTAACACATTTGATATATTATCTGAGGTGGAGGATGAGGGATCTTCGGGTGATGAGTCTGTGGTTTCCATGGAGGAGGAATCACAGAGGACACTGAAGCGTGTAGGGTCTCCAAGTAGGGAGGGGGGTAAGCAGGCTAAGAAATGCATACCTCAATCATCCTGATGGCGGTTCTTACTTTGAAGGTGGCGACCTTTAATGTCGCCAGCATAAAATCAATAAGTGCTCGTAACACCGCCTTATTTTTGCTCAGCAGGTTTGATGCCGTTATTTTCTTTTTGCAAGAGACCAGGTTGTCCAGTTTGGCAGATATTCATATGGCGAAGAAGGAGTGGAGGCGTAGCTCCTCCTTCTGGTCTTTTGCGGCCGAGCCTTACACTGGAGTTGCAGTACTTTTTTCTGGCATGGTAACCTGTCGGTGGATCACTGAGGTAGAAATGGGGAGATGCATGGTCTTAGATGTCTCCATGGGGGGGGCCCAGACAAAATGGGACAGGAAATGCCTCTTCATGAAGATCAAGCCTTTTCATTTTACAGCCCAGCAAGTTGTCTTCGGTGGTGATTTTAACACCATCACTAGGACTAAGGACAGGAAAGGTACTGGAGCCAGGCTGGACTGTAACAGCTTTTTTAAAAAATAAAAAGCTAGAGAGGCAGGTCTGGTTGATGTGCACATTCCTTGCTGCCCAGACGACACGGGATTCACTTTTCAGGGAGGTGCTAGTCAGAGTAGAATAGGATTTTATAAAGGGGAACTCTGCCTTTTCGGCACCAGTGTGTCAGGCGGTGGAGTTTTCCGATCACTGTATTCTGTCTGGGACTCTGAGTGGCCCCAATACACCACCTAGGGGGAGGGAAGCTGAATTTGGCACTCCTGGACGATGAGAAGGTGAGTCAATCCTTTGAGGATTTTTTTCAGACAAAGATATCAATTATGGACTTTTGCAGCAGTAAGTCCGAGTGGTGGGAGCTTACAAAACAAAGGATTGTTGGGTTTTTCAAGGCCATAGGAAGAAATAAACAGCTTGATATGTATGTCACCTACCAGCGTCTGCGGAGGAAGCTCGATAGGCTTGTCTCGAATAATGGAGATCCGGGGATGGTCTCTGAGGTTAAACTCTTGCTCAGGAAGTGTCAATATGACAGGCATACCTCATTGGTTCTGGAAAGGGATTATGGGAAATATCACTTGCCTGACCCTTACCAGAATTGCAAACAAGGTAGAGCAGTTAAGTCAGTTGTAGGCCTGGTTGACAGTACGGGTTCCCTGACAAAGTCCAAGTCGGGGATACTGGAAACCTCCAGGTCATATTATGCTGACCTCCTGGGTAGGAGGGACCTCGATTGGGCGAGCATGTTGGGTTTTCTGGACTCTACTCCAGGACTGGGAAATGGCAGTTCTCCTGTGAGTTTGGCAGAGGACATCACGGCAGATGAGGTGGTTAAAGCTATTGATAAGCTTGCCATGAAGAAGTCGCCTGGGCCAGATGGATTGACAGACAAATTTTATAAGCATTTTAAGGTTACTCTGGCCCCATATTTGGTGGAGGTTTTTAATGACTGTCTGAGAGAGTGTTTGCTCTTTCCCTGCATGCAACAATTTGCAGTGATTCTTTTGTCAAAGGGTAAAGATTCTTCCAGAATTGAGAATTGGTGGCCCATTAGCCTTCTCAATGTTGATAGGAAGATACTGGCAAATATATTTTTCTGGTGTTTATCGTCTGTTGCAAACAATTTACTTTCTCGCCATCAGCACTGTTCGGTTCGGGGTAGAAGCACTTATTCAGCGGTGTTAGCTGTCTGGGAGGCCCTGGAGCGGTGCAGGGCTGCAGGCTGGGGAAAGTTCTTGCTGGCATTGAATCAGGCCAAAGCTTTTGATTAGGTCAATCATGAGTACCTATGGCTGCTTCTTGGCAAGTATGGCCTGCAGGGGGGCTTTATTGAGTGGCTAAAGACTTTATACAGAGGGGCTGAAAGCTTCATGCTTGTAAATGGTTGGATTGGACGGCCCTTTGAGGTTGGCTCAGGTGTGCGTCAGGGGTGTCCTTTGAGTCCTCTTCTATACGTGTTTGCAATTGATCCTTTTATTTGGAGGTTAGAGAGCGGACTGTTGTGTGGAGTTCCTTTGGGCATTTCTGGGGCTCCTCCTCTGAGGGTCATGGCCTATGCTGATGACGTGTCTGTTTTCATCTCTGGGATGCAGGAGGCGGAGGAGGTGGTCTCGGTGATGGAACAGTATGCTGAGGCAGGAGGCGGAGGAGGTGGTCTCGGTGATGGAACAGTATGCTGAGGCAGGAGGCGGAGGAGGTGGTCTCGGTGATGGAACAGTATCCTGAGGCATCTGGCTCAAAGATCAATCAGGATAGGAGTGAGGTTTTCTGAATGGGAGAGGAAGGTGAAGGCTTTACTCTTTCGGATGCCTTCTCAGAGCCCAGGCAGGAAATTAAAGTTTTAGGCATCAGATTTGGTCCCAGTGATTACAGCCTTGCAAATTGGGTAAGCAGGCTACAAGATGCCGATGCCAAGGTGACCAGCTGGAAGGATTGGAAACTCTCTTACAGGGAAAGGATTGACCTGATTTAAACTTACCCGATCCCGGTATTTCTGTATGTTAGCTTTGTCTGTGTTTTGCCAGTCTCTCTATGTGAGGATCTACAGTTGTTTCTTCCAGCTGTTATGGGGGAACAGACTGAACCTCATTAAGAAGTCTGTAACCTACCTTCCCATGTGGATGGGTGGCCTAGGTATGGTCAAATCGGTGGTTTTCTTTTCTCTGATGTTTTTGAAACATAATTTTGATAGCATGCTGGCAGAGGAACCGCTTGGGTGTGTTGGTATTTTTCAGTCCTGGTTTAGGCCTTTTCTGCAGAGCTGGGAGCATGGAGGGCCAGTGAAAAGCCTGAGGGTCCAAAATGGTAAGCTCCCGGCTTGTGTTGTCCCATGTCTGAAAATGCTTTGGCAATGGCGAGTGACGGCGGAGGAAATTAAGTCTCTTCCTAGGAAGGCCCTGGAGAGGAGAGTTGTTGAATCTGCCTTTAGCAAGCCATTGGCCTTGAGGGATTGCCCAGGCCCGGTTATGAGGGAGGGTCTGCGTTTGATGAATCTGGAGAGAATCCCTTTAACGTTTTGGGATTTGGCCTGGCTCTCATTCCATGGCAGACTCTATGTGAAGGCCAACCTGAAGCATCGCTCTGCGGAGAACCATGGTTGTCCAAGAGTGGAGTGCGGTGGGGTGGAGGAGACAATGGACCATTTCTTGCTTCAGTGCCACTTCAATAAAGAAATCTACAAGTGGGTGGGTGGGGCTCTGGGTATCCCTTTCCTTTCCAGCTTGAGTTATGCGGAGTGGTCTTACAGTTCCTTTCAAACTCCCTGGGACTTTGATTTTGAGACACTTTTTCTAGTTAGCTTAGTAGTCCATTACTACACGTGGATTGCACGGTGTCAGGTTTCCATTCACAAAAAAAGTCCTTCCTGTCAAGGTAGTGGTGCACAACATTCTGGGTGAGGTTGGGAAGATTTGGGGTCTTGAGGACGGGTGGCGGCCGTGAGCCTAGATTTTTGTAAGATCAGATTTTTGAAAAAAGGCTGCATGCATGGGATAAATGTTTAATCGTTTCTTAGCCTGAGGGGGTGTTTAGGTGAAGGTCAGGTTTGCTGAGATGCATTATAAAGATGATAATAATAGTAGATATGATTGGTTCTTTTATGTTATTGCTCCCACACACACAGTCACATCCAAATTATTATATGTTTATATAGCTCTGGCATACAATGTCTCTGCACCAGAGAGGAGAATATTAGTGGAGAAGGATAAGGATGATGGAGATGGCACTCAACTTCTCTCTGGCAGGTGGAAGACTGATGAGCTTATTTTATGAGAATATGACCTTGGAGTAACCAATGAGATTCTCAGAGTTCTCAGAAGCTGGACCAGTAAAAAATGAGCTCTGTTGGGTTAAACTAGTACACTCTTCTGGGTTCTGGGTCACTCTGAATGACATAATTTCCCTCACCTGGGGTGTGCCCAAGATGGCGACTGGAGCGGCTGCATAATTGAGAGCTCCGTCGCCTCGCCAACTAATCCGCTGCCACCCTGGTGGTCTTCGGGCCCACAGTAGGAACCGGAGGTCCTGCCATCACTGCCTGCACCTGGAGGAGGGGAGCTGAGTGGCTCTGATCCCTTCTGCGACCTATTGAGGCCTAGTGTGACCTTGGTCCGCTCTATGATCAGAGCCATCGGGGGCACTGCTGCGCTGCCGCCCGGTCTTCGTAAGTACAACCTGCTGCTGGGGAGGGCTATTGGCGGCCACCTGATCCCCCATCTGGGCTCTGGGGACTGTAGCCAGCTATAATCTGCAATTGTGGAACCCGTAGGCCTCTTCTCAGGAAAATGTGGCCCCTACTGGGCCCGAAGGCCTACTATAGCCTTCAGCCACCTGGGGGAGAGGAATCTGGCTCTCTACACCCCCTTTAGGAGGCTCTGGAGCCAGTAGCTTCAGGGATCTGAATAATAACGGCCCCTGTGCCCATCTGATTCCATAACCGGGGCTGGAGTCTTTCTGGGGCCTACACCTGGGTTGCCTGGGCCTCTGGCCTTTGTGGGGGATATCTTACCACGGCCTATATCTACCCCTCCCCCGTTGTGATAATCATTATTACAATTTAAAGAATTTGTTGGGGCATCTGTGTTGCCCTGCGATGATCATTCCTATGTAGACGGATCCTTATATCTGCATCAGGCTTTACTGGTCCCCTGGGGTTATTCTCTTCCTTGGCTATATAATTTTCAGTTGATCACCCTTAGGAGACTTCCTGCATGCCGTCCACCAAGAAGAAAAGTAGGGGAAATGATCAGAAATCTTTTACAACATACTTACTGAAGACGCAGGAAATTTGCAGCATGTCCCAAGATAATACCGACCGATCATTCCCGTCCCGCTTCACGCAGGGTACCGCAGGTCATCCATATACACAGGACAGTGAGTATACGCAGCAGATTACAAAGAGGAATTGGAATCCTGTTTGGAGACTATGTACACTAAATTGGCCGCTAAATTCCAGTCGGAGCTCCATAAGAGTACAAACTTCCTTTCTCAGGAAATTACTGTGCTGGGTTCTAGAACAGACCGCTTAGAGACACATGATGAGCTCAGCTTAGTTTATTGCGAGCTGTCCAGAGATCATGATCATCTACAAACAGCCTTTGCATAGTTGCAGGCACAGGTTGAGGATCTCAATAATCATAATCGCAGGAACAACCTGCGTGTTCGGGGAGTTCCGGAGATGGTGACCGATCTTTCACAAGCTACAACTAAATTGTTCAAATGGTGTACCTTCTCTGTATGCCTTCCCCCAAACAAGAATTAGACTCCCAGGCTGCAACTCTGACTTTTGTAACACTGGGCAGAGGTAACAGTCAGGGCTGTCCACTTTCACCCTTACTATTTGTGCTAGTTTTGGAACCCTTGGCAACTGCTATAAGAACACATTCAGATATTTCAGGATTACCGACTTCTGGTCTCACAATTCAAATTATGTATGTATGCAGATGATGTTATGCTTTTCCTTACTAACCTGTTAGTATCATTGCCCAATGTATGCACATTATTGAATGATTTTGCATCCATATTGGGTCTCACTGTAAATTTTACTAAATCAGTTGTCATGCCTATTAATGTCACTGAATCCTTCAGTGCATCCCTCCGTGGCTCTTTCCCATTTGGGCCACAGACCAGATCTCATATTTAGGCATCTATCTTACACCCAGCTATTAGGGACTAATTGCAACTAATTACCCACCGTGTGTGTCAAGCCTTTCTACTTTGTTAAAGATCTGGCATGGATACCCTATCTCATTTTTGAGTCACAGCGGTGAAAATGAATGTTTTGCCGAAATTATTTATTACGAGCACTCCCAATCTCGGTATCGAAAACATTCCTTGATCGTTTGCACCGGATGATTAATAATTTTATTTGGCGTAACAAACGTCCTTGTTTTACTTCATCCATCCTATATCAGTCGCAATGGGCAGGTGGCCTCAGAGTCCCTACTTTTTGGCTTTATTACCGGTCGATTCGCTTTTCACAACTATCGCAGTGGGCAACTATTAACTCCCAGATCCCTTGGGTCAGATTTGAATCTCAATCTATAAGCCCGTTCTATCTACCGGGTCTATTATGGACAAAAATCCCCCCTCACTCGTCGTTGACCCATAAATGAATTGTTGCCCACTCACTGAAACTTTGGTCCTGTTATTAACTTAAATTAGATCTTATTTCCTCTGTTTTGCCGGGTTTATCATTTTTTGGAGATCTAAATTTCGTCGCAGCATTTTTGTCTCCGCAGGCATTTTGCTGGTGGTAAGATTGATCCTTTATAAGATTATCTGATTTTCAAAGAGGAGGGTCTTATATAATTTTTGAGATGTTACGCACACTTTTCGATATCCCACTTGGTGAATACTATCATTATCGGCAAATAAGACATAATTCACATTTCGGTTTAATACCTTCTTTCCCAATTACGTTTTTTGAACTTATTAGCTGTGACTCTCCTAGAGATAGGGGTCTTATTTTAGAATTGTATCATCTTTTTTGGCAACTATCTTTTCCTCACCCCCTTGTATAGACAGAAATGGGAGGCTGATAGTGGTGTCACCTTATCTAAAGAGGACTAGGACGCCATGGTGGATAACATACGTAAGAACTCTAGATCTCTTTCTGTCCGTGAGACGGCCCTTAAAGTATTAACCCGTTGGTATTATACTCCCTCTAGAATACACAATATGTTTCCAGGGACTTCCCACCTTTGTTTCCAGGGTTGTGGCCTTGCTGGTACCCTTGTGCATATATTTTGGGCCTTTCTAAGCCTTTCATTGGTATGGTGCAAAGTCTCTGAAGTGGCCTCTGCAGTGGCAGATGCCCTGGTGCATTTGTCTATGCAGACTTGCCTAATGGGAGCCCATATCTCGGGAATATGGACTGAGGCTATGAGGCTAATTCACACCATCTGTGTTTCAATCCTATGGGCCATTGCCCTTCATTGGCATCGGTTCTATGAAGAGTTGATGCATTGATGCTTATGAAACGTATTCACTATACGTTACTGGACAGGATGCACTTATTTGACAGAAAATTGAATGTTTGGAAAACTCATAGACATTTACTATCTAACCAATGAATATTCATGATTTAATTGATAGTGTTTCTCTGTTGGTAGCCTTATTGTTCTGCCTACCTTCCTGCCTACCTTGTTCATGTACTTAACTTTTATGCCTTACATGATTGTACCTTATTGGAATGAATATTACAGATGTGCCTTTTTTCTGTTGTATATTATACATAATGCTGTTATGTTGTTTATACAGTCTATTCCTGAATAAATAAAAACAATTGTAAACAAAAAAAAAGAATGTCCCTCACCTGATGTTTGGGATGTCTTCTCCAAGCCATGGAAGGGTCAGATCTGATTTGCAATCCATTGATCATAGTCTAGTATTCTGGTTTGTCCAGCTAAAATAAATAACTGACACCAGATATTTTGTTTAGCATAACAGATAGCATAATCAACAATTTTAATAAGTATACAATATTCATAAAAACCTTTGGGATGATGGCTGTACCCAATACTAAGCTAAAAGCTCCGTCCTGCAGAGAACATACATGGCAGGCTATGTTGTGCATATCTAAATCGCACAACTGTACTGTGTAGACACTCACATCAATCAACAAATACATACAGTATATAAATAATGGGAAAGAGTAATATAGTCACTGGGATTATGTTTTTTCAGCTATCAGATAACATTTACTCTAGAGATGACATCCAGCCTCAGCACAAGACAAGTTCACCATTGTGTGCTCCCATTGTAAGAGACTCAGCACAAGACAAGTTCACCATCTGTTAGGGATCCAGGTATGGTCAGAGATGTGTGGACTGACACAGGGAAACACAGGCTTCAAGTATGGTGTAAAACAATATAATTTATTAAGACTATACAGTACACACAGTTCAAAACCCAAACCTCCAATAAATCACAATATGTGCGGGAACACAAACGCAGTCAGGCAGGCCGGGTCGGTAACTATCGGGCAGACAAGGTACCAAGGAGCAGGCAGGAGATTGGTCAGGAATAGCCGGGGTCGGTGCAGGCAGAGTTCTAGCAGAGTCACGATCTGGCAGGAATATCAGGCAGGAAGCAGACAGGATGCAGGTACAGGGGCTCATGGGAACAAACACCAAGGCACTGACTGCAGGCCTGGCCATTGCTTAAATACACCTCCTGCAATCAGCCTTAGGTGATGGCTTGATTGCAGGAGTAGGATTCTGGCTGCTGAGAGCACCCGCTGGCCAGCACTGCAGCCCACAAGGCAGGTGAGCCCCAGCACCACCTGTGTTGAGCCCATTCCTGACAGTATCGTGTGCTCCCATTGTAAGAGACTAATCACAAGACAAATTCACCATTGTGTGGTCCCACTGTAAGAGACCCAGCACAAGACAAGTTTACCAGCATGTGATCCCACTGTAAGAGACTTAGTACAAGACAAGTTCACCATTATGTGTTTCCATTGTAAGAGACTTAGTACAAGACAAGTTCACCATTATGTGTTTCCATTGTAAGAGACTTAGTACAAGATGAATTGACTCAGCACAAGGTCATTTCAACATTGTGTGTCCCTATTGTAAGATACTCAGCACAAGGCAAATTGTCCACAGTGTATTCCCATTGTAGGAGACACAGCAGAAGACAAGCTCACCATTGTGTGTTCTCATTGTAAAAGGTTCTGCACAAGACAAGTTGACCATCATGTAATCCCAATGTAGGAGACACAGCACAAGACAAAGTCATTTTTCTGTGCTAATAATGAAGAAAATGCCAAAAAGTATACCAACAAACAATTCCCACCAAGCAAAAATTAAAAAGTGAAAAATAAAGTCCAAAATAAAGTCCAAAATTCAAATTCAAATAAAGAAAAAAATCCACACAAATGTCCTTCCTGTGTAATACAGGCGATACAAAAAAATGTCCAAATTTCTTGAGCCTCCCAGCGGCTTCCACGAAAAGTGTTACCTCAAAAGGAAAAGAAATAATACATAGTGCATTATCCTTTATGTAATCATATCAACAATATGTGAATTCACTCTAGTGTGTAACACACAAGTGAACCTATTCAGTGAAAAATAAGTGAAAAACGTACTGTAAGTGAAACAAAACGTGTAAGTGAATCACTCTCCAGTGCCAAAAATCAATCAAAACAGTGTGTACTTCTAATTCAAGTAAGGAGTTAATAACCTTACCAATAATCAATAACTATCTCGCCTTATTGCCATCCAGATGCACAGCGATGAAAACATAGCCCTCCTGTGCTTGTGTTTGCCTCTGTGTGTCTCCTGTGATCTGTGCAGTGGGAGTGACTAGTATGAGATCACTACAGACAGGTAAAGGGGGGCCAAACACCTTCCTGGATCCCTCCCATTATCTGTAGTGATCTCATACTAGTCACTTATGTGGATTTTTTTCTTTATTTGAATTTGAATTTTGAACTTTATTTTTCACTTTTTAATTTTTGCTTGGTGGGAATTATTTATTTGTTGGTATATTTTTTGGTATTTTCATCATTATTATCATTTGCATCTTCAGGGGGGAAGGTGGAGATTATGCTATAAGGGGATTTGTTAGTGTATTAATTTTGGAAGAGGTATTAGTATAACATTTTTCTGTGCTCCCAATGTAAGAGACACGGTACAAGACAAGTTCACTATTTTGGGATCTGAATGTAAATGGTGCATTTTTTATATTTTGTACATTATTACATCGCCAAGATACGCTCCTTCCTTACCCCAGACACCACTAAACTACTCGTACACTCCCTGATTATCTCACGCCTTGACTACTGCAACTCCCTCCTCACCGGCCTACCCCAGTGCAAACTCTCCCCGCTTCAGACCATCCTGAACTCAGCGGCCAGACTCATCCACCTCACCAGCCGCTCCACCTCTGCCACCCCCCTCTGCCTTTCCCTCCACTGGCTCCCGATTGCCCAACGCATTAAATTCAAACTGCTCACTCTGACCTATAAGGCCATTCACAACACTGCCCCTAACTACCTCACCGACCTGATTCCCAGGTACCACCCTACCCGTACCCTTCGCTCTTCACAGGACCTCCTTCTATCTTGCTCCCTGGTCTCCTCCTCCCACGCACGACTGCAAGACTTCTCCAGGTCCTCCCCCATCCTCTGGAACTCACTACCCCAATCCATCAGACTGTCACCTTCCCTCCTCACCTTCAGGCGCTCCCTGAAAACCCACCTCTTCAGGGAAGCCTACCCCACCCTCACCTAACAGCCGTTCTCCTTCATTCCTCCTACCACTCCATCCCCCACAGCCACCTCCTCCTGTACCACTACCCCCTCCCTCCTAGATTGTAAGCTCAAAAGAGTAGGGCCCTCTTACCCCTTGTGTGCTGTTTGATGTTGCTGTAATGTTTCATTTATTGTCCCCCCCTCTATTGTACAGCGCTGAGCAAACCCTTTGGCGCTATATAAACTCAATAAATAAATAAATAAATTATTACATCCAGCAAACACACCGTCACACTTCCCTATTCTACAGCTTCTGCAGGGAGTAAACTCAATACTCCGGAAAGTTCCAGATCCTTAATGTACTAAAAACAGCATCAGAATAGGGAATCACAGCTAAGACGTGCACATCTTTTAAAACAGTTAAACCAAAAACTCAATTGAAAAAGCTTCATTTCTCACCTTGAAAATGGGAGCCAGTACAAAATTCACAACTTGAATGAAGATTGACCATATCTGAAACACAAGAAAACAGGTATGTTCAGTTAAAGCAGAACAAAAGCTTTTAAACACACTTTTACCCCCCTCCCGTGTCTTGGGCTTTCCGAACACAAAAAAAAAAAAAAACTATCTGTACACACACACACACACTATAGTCTGATGACATCATGAATTCTTTTTCTCCAGCAGGGATGGTCCTTATTGCTGTCAGCATAATGACACAACCCTAGGAAAGGGTCCATGACAACAGCCTTGGCTTAAAGGGATGGGTTGGCTGCAGTGCCCTCTTAATAGCATCATGGGCCCCTGGGATAAGTAATGCACTGGGGCTACGCCACAGAAAACAGTTGGCACGGCTAAATTATCCTACATATTGGGTGTCGCTTTTTAGTCTTATTAGAAATTTTAGTCTGACTTTTTACAAATTGTATAATTATTTTTTTACAATTTTTTTATTTAATTTTTTTTTCACAGTGCTGTTGGGGGATCTATGGTGAGATATCAGGAGTCTAAACAGACCTCCAAAGTCTCACTGTTGAGCCAGAGAAAGGGATTGAGGAAACATATTCCCTGGTTCCTTTCTGCAGCCTCAGCTGAACTGCAGATATACTGTATATGAACAGGAACAGAGGATTCTATTCATTCATAACTGAAGCACTGTAAACGCAGTTTACTATGTTTCAGCGATGAATGAACACAGTGAATGATTAGCACTGGTCATTCGCTATATTCATTTTGAAAAGGAAGGGCTGGGAAATTTAATATTTACCAATCCCTTCCCCCATTCTCCATCCTGAAAAGGGGGGGGGGGGTACACAGGGGAGCCCAGGCAGCAGAGGAATCACAGGAGGGGGTGATCTGTGTGCCAGGCAGGGGAAATTACTGGATGCTGATTACTGATCTTTTGTGGCTCTCCTGGCTTTCATGTACTGCAGTGAAAGCCACATAGAAGGTTGGTTCCAGTAATATCTCCCACCTACTGCACTGATTGCCCCCTCCTGTCCACATGGGATTCCTCCTGCTGGGGGGGGGGGCTGTAGGGGCCCCCCATGCACCTGGGGCCCATTTTCAGTGCCCAGGGGTGCCTGTGTGAAAATATGGCCTTGGTTGGCTGACTCTAGCTGTCATTAAACCAGAACAAAGTCTATGTGTGAGTCCAGTAGATTTTATTTCCCTCCAACAACAGAAGATCAGAAGAAAAAGCCAACATATGACAGGAGGTCTTCAGATAAAATGGAGAGTAGTTTCAACTTACCACATAAGCGATTCCTTGATTGCTTGATTCTGTTACAAACAAAAACAAATTAGAATCATTATTCCAGTATCAGTATTATATATCCTCATTCCATGGCCAGAATCACACACAGAACCACTGGTGTATAAAGCCAATATAGCTCAACATTATAAAGCCTTTTATTCCAAACTGCATGCGGCTTTGTGGCCATCATCAGTGCAGTGTATGGGGACCATGACTTCTATGGGGATGGGCTTGGTGCCCAACAACACAGAACAACAATACAGGTCATGGTGAGAAGGCAATACATGAATCCAAAAGCCCTCCAACCAATTCAGTGTATAGTACAGTAAAGACTTCTTAGAACTGAAGGCATTCACATGTCTCAATCCCAAAAATTAAAGGATTATTCCTCATTTCAGAAAAAGAGGAATACTCCTTTTAGTTGTATTAAGAATTATTATCTCATTTTTGGGATATATGAGGCATGTGAATATTTCTGTTGTAAGGAGGCTTTACTGTGCTACATACAGATGGAGGTCTTATTGATTCCTTCAGTGCCTTCTCACAATAAACTGTACGCTTATACGCTTTTCAATAAAAATATTTCCAACTCATATCCTCTGTCACTGGCATCTTGACCACGCCCACTCATGCCTTCCCGCTCACCTACCATTCAGTAGTAGCACGCATACTCCTAGCAGCCAAGTCAGATATAACTAAACACTGGAATAAAGACTTAGCCCCAAATGTTTCGGAGTTGTAGCTTCAATTGAGCTTACCTTTGAATATGAAAGAGCTTTATCATTAAGGTTTGATTCATACACCAAATTTGATTGTTTTTTGAAACCCTGGATTATATGGAGCAACACCTGAATTCAAGCCAAGTATTCTAGAACACTTATGTTATATGTAGACCATACTGCACATGGCCCCAGTACTGCAAATTCCTTTATTGTCATCTCAGTCACTCTGATGTACCGTTTACTGTTTTCCTGTATTTTATTTTGAAAACTTTAATAAAAATTACTGACATAAAATTTGATGTGGCCCTCAAATCTACCTTAAACTTAAAAAAAATAAAAACAAAAGGAACGTACCATAAATGCGCTGTAGAGCGCTTAAATATTAGCAGGTGTATAAGACGTCTGATGGAGTGATGTTTAAAGTGCAAAAGTGACATATAATTAGAGATGAGCGAATCGAACCAGGCGAACCGGAATTCGAGTCGAATTTCAGGAAATATTCGATTCGCGTCGAATCCGAAATTTTGCCTACTTCGAGTGCGCAAATCGAATATTTCCCGATCAGCCGGCAAAAGTGTCCCTGCAGTGAGCTCCGCTATTTCTGACAGTTCTCTGACAGAAGGAACACATGTTTAGCGGTTGAAACATTGTATCTATTAGTTTCCATTTAGGATACAGATGTTTGAACCGCTGTACATGTGAAGAAGCTGTCAGAGAACTGTCAGAAATAGAGGAACTCTGCACATACACTTTTTGCCGGTTTGGAATTCTTATTTTCATCCTACTTCTTCTTCTTCTTCTACTTCTTCATCCTCATCCTTAGAAGAAGAAGAAGAGGATGAGGATGAGGATGAAGAAGAAGAAGAAGAAGTAGGATGAAAATAAGAATAATTCCAAGCCGGCAAAAAGTGTATGTGCAGAGTTCCTCTATTCTGCAGATACACTTAGAGGAGCTCTGCACATACACTTTTTGCCGGCTTGGAATTAATCTTATTTTCATCCTACTTCTTCTTCTTCTTCTTCTTCTTCTTCATCCTCATCCTCAGAAGAAGAAGTAGAAGAGGATGAGGATGAGGATGAGGATGAAGAAGAAGAAGAAGAAGTAGGATGAAAATAAGAATAATTCCAAGCCGGCAAAAAGTGTATGTGCAGAGCTCCTCTAAGTGTATCTGCAGAATAGAGGAACTCTGCACATACACTTTTTGCCGGAAACCGCTGTATGGAGGGAATGTCCCAGAACTGTCAGAAATAGACTATTTATGACAGTTCTGGGACATTCCTTCCATACAGCGGTTGAAACATTGTATCTATTTGTTTCCATAAATGGATCCATTTATGGAAACAAATAGATACAATGTTTCAACCGCTGTATGGAAGGAATGTCCCAGAACTGTCATTAATAGTCTATTTCTGACAGTTCTATGACATTCCCTCCATACAGCGGTTGAAAACGCTGTATGGAGTGAATGTCCCAGAACTGTCAGAAATAGACTATTTTTGACAGTTCTGGGACATTCACTCCATACAGCGGTTTCAACCGCTGTATGGAGGGAATGTCATAGAACTGTCAGAAATAGACTATTAATGACAGTTCTGGGACATTCCTTCCATACAGCGGTTGAAACATTGTATCTATTTGTTTCCATAAATGGATCCATTTATGGAAAGAAATAGATACAATGTTTCAACCGCTGTATGGAGTGAGTGTCCCAGAACTGTCATAAATAGTCTATTTCTGACAGTTCTATGACATTCCCTCCATACAGCGGTTGAAACCGCTGTATGGAGTGAATGTCCCAGAACTGTCAGAAATAGACAGAAACTGTCACAGAACTGTCCTTCTTCTCATCCTTCTCCTTCTTCTCATCCTTCTTCTCATCCTTCTCCTTCTTCTCATCCTTCTCCATCTTCTCATCCTTCTCCTTCTTCTCATCCTTATCCTTCTCCTTCTTCTCATCCTTCTCCTTCTTCTCATCCTTCTTCTCATCCTTCTCCTTCTTCTCATCCTTCTCCTTCTCCTTCTTCTCATCCTTCTCCTTCTTCTCATCCTTCTCCTTCTCCTTCTTCTCATCCTTCTCCTTCTTCTCATCCTTCTCCTTCTTCTCATCCTTCTCCTTCTTCTCATCCTTCTCCTTCTTCTCATCCTTCTCCTTCTCCATCTTCTCATCCTTCTCCTTCTTCTCATCCTTCTCCTTCTGCTTCTCCTTCTTCTCATCCTTCTCCTTCTGCTTCTCCTTCTCCTTCTTCTCATCCTTCTCATCCTTCTCCTTCTTCTCATCCTTCTCCTTCTCCTTCTTCTCATCCTTCTCCTTCTTCTCATCCTTCTTCTCATCCTTCTCCTTCTTCTCATCCTTCTCCTTCTTCTCATCCTTCTCCTTCTTCTCATCCTTCTCCTTCTCCTTCTTCTCATCCTTCTCCTTCTTCTCATCCTTCTCCTTCTCCTTCTTCTCATCCTTCTCCTTCTCCTTCTTCTCATCCTTCTCCTTCTCCTTCTTCTCATCCTTCTCCTTCTCCATCTTCTCATCCTTCTCCTTCTTCTCATCCTTCTCCTTCTCCTTCTTCTCATCCTTCTCCTTCTCCTTCTTCTCATCCTTCTCCTTCTCCTTCTTCTCATCCTTCTCCTTCTCCTTCTTCTCATCCTTCTCCTTCTCCTTCTCCTTCTTCTCATCCTTCTCCTTCTTCTCATCCTTCTCCTTCTCCTTCTTCTCATCCTTCTCCTTCTTCTCATCCTTCTCCTTCTCCTTCCTCATCTCCAAGGGCATTTAAATTAAAGGTACAGTGTTCTGCACTAATTTAAAGGCTCTCTGAAGCCTAGAAACCATTTTAATAAGTTAACTTCGTAGCGAAGAAATTTGCATCGAATCGAATTTCATACTGGAATTCGCCGAATCAGCCGAATCGAATTTTTGAGAAATTCGCTCATCTCTACATATAATATATTAACTATAAAATCACATAAAATAACAATAAAACGTCCAATTATGAAATATAAGTGAATTCCGTGACTCCAGTGACTGTGAATGAGTATACATTGCACTAACCAGATAGCGCAAAATAATGCGCATTTGAGTAATCAGACCACTCCTGGTCATGTGGATCTGGAAAGGTGAGGGTCAGGAGATCATCTGGCAAACCAGCAGCAAGACAGGTATTCAGCGTGTCATCACTCTCCAGGTAACAGGAATACTCATCCACCCAGCAGGGGGGTCACACTCCAGGTATCAAAGATACATAGCCATCCAGCAGGGGGACCTCTCCCAATATCAGGTATGGGGCACCAAAAGGAATCCACCTTGAAAGGGGGGGGTCGCAATAAAATGAGCCCAAAGCAGAGAACTTGATAGTGTAGTAATTTCAATGTATTGATAAGTAAATCCACAAGAAGAAATGCACTCATATCTGCATAAACAGTAGAAAAAATGGCCACTGGCCTCCATGTGGCCTGAGCCACGTGATGTCACTGGCTAGGCTCCTCCCTAACGCGTTTTGTGCCCGAGCACATTATCAAAGGGAGCGTGCCTTAGCCAACTGATGCTTTATATAGGGAGCCGCGCATGCGCGGTGAGGTATGGTGATGCCATTTTGGCCCGTTTGCGCATGCGCGATGCATGTGGGAGCGGCCATTTTCCTGGTTATCAACACACAGCAGAGGAACGAGACAGACATGGATGTGACTATGTCCTGTCTGATTTCAATCCTGGCAAACAACGAACTTGCCTAAATATTAGACATAAATGAGGTATAATCAATGGGTGTGGGAATATAATTAAATAATATATGGAGTGATACTTCTGGTGAGGGGAAAACAGGAAGAATTGCAATCTCCATATCGCTGTAGTCTGGTGAAAAAGCAGACAGCAAGGCTGTAGACATACTCAGGTTAACCCTATTGTGGAACTACTGGTCCCAGATATCCAACTCCCTAAAATGATTCCTCTGATGCTGTGAAAAATCATAATAATTTAACAATAATAATAATGTGTAATAAATATGGGGCTACAGAAGTAATACATGATGAAAACATGATAAGAACACAAGGGGAAATACATTATTTAAAATATATGTCCCATAATAATTAAAATAACAGCAAGTATAATGTAGCTGTTAAAAATCAGATGTGAGGGGTATTCAACAGTATAAATCATATAATAAAAATCAATAATTAAACACAGATAAAATAAAGAAAAAAAGTAGACGATAATAAAAAAATGTACAATATGTAAAAATATGTAAATCATACGTAGAATCAATATACAATGACTAAAATGAAATTAGGATCTTGCGTAAAATTTTTTTAAAGGTGAATGGATGAATAGCAAAACATGATGCTAATATGTGATGTTAAAAAGTGAATATACACTTAAAATGCCAAAAAAGCAGAAAACACAGGACAAGATATCCCAGCTCTGGGGTAATATTACTCCAGTCCTCAAAAATATAATATAATATAATATATATAAAATAATATGGAATTTTCGATAATGCATCAAAAGGGAATGCTCATTGAACCCTTTTTTGATGTTGTACAGATGCTCTCTTCGCCTGCCTTGGAGCCTTCTTGTGGTCCTTCCGACATACTGTTTACCACAAGAACATTCCAAAAGGTACACCACATGTGTGCTGTTACAGGTGATGATGGACTGTATGTCATATGTTTTCATGGTGGTATTAGAACAAAAGGTCTTAACTGGTTTTTTATGTATTCCATTATTTATGCATAACATACACCTTTTACAGAGGAAGAAACCTTTATGTCCAAAATTAAAAGTTAAAGATCTAGGGTAGGTTCACTATATTTGGAGCTAGAGTTAATCTCAGTGGAGGTGCCTTCCGATAAATTATTTCTGGATGACCGGGTATAATTTGCCCTAAAACTGGGTCATTCTTTAGGATGGACCAGTTTTTCTTAATAATTTTGGCTACCTCTTTATACTGTATACTAAAATTTGTGATAAAAGGACAGAACTTCTCTGACCTAGAATTGGTCTTGGAGGTGAGGAGGTCATTCCTATCAAGGTTACCTACTTCTTTAATTTCTCTATCCAGATTAATGTCATGATAACCTTTCTCCAAGAATCTTTTTTTCAAAATGTTAGCCTGAGATGTAAAATCTTCCATTCTATCGCAGTTCCCTTTTGGGATATTAGTGAGTGATTTTGGGTGATGGCAACTATCAAGAAGGATAAAACTATTTCTGTCAGTGGTTTTAAAAAATGTCTTAGTAAAAATCCCAGTGCCATCATTAAAAAGCGTAAGATCCAAAAAAGTAATTTCATTAAATTCATATTTATATGTTAACTCAATTTTAAGATCATTAAAATTTAGTGTCGTAAAAAAATTCTTTAAGGAAAATTCATCTCCCTGCCAGAGTAAAAACACATCATCAATGTAACGGCGGTAAAATAAAAGATCTGGCCAATCCATAGAGTAGATAAGATCCTCCTCCCATCTGGACATAAACAGATTCGCCAAACTCGGGGCGAATTTTGCTCCCATGACTACGCCAGTAGTCTGCAAATAATACTTATTGCCAAACCAAAAGTAGTTGTGTTTCATGGTGAAATTAAGGAGTTCTAATATAAAATCTTTTTGTATTGTGGGTATATCTGTGGCCATACTCAAATAAAATTCAGCAGCTGCCATTCCATCTGAATGTTTTATATTGCTGTATAAGGCAGCTACATCTACCTTACAAGGTAAGTAGGGGAATGTAGTTTAATACCTTTAATAACGACCAGAACCTGTTTCGTGTCTTATACTATCCCGAATCTTCCCAGGGGAATGACCATTATTATCAACAAAATAGGACTACTTAGCGTACCCCTTTTAGGAACCAAAATAATTTTTTTCAGAATCCAGAATCCTCTTATAACCAGAATCCTTCACAATATAACAGGCTTTTCAATTCTAATAATAATAACCCGAATCTTATCTACTCTAGGGATTGGCCAGATCTTTTATTTTACCGCCGTTACATTGGTGTTGTATTTTTACTCTGGCAAGGAGATGAATTTTCCTTAACCACTTCCAGACCGGACACTTTTACCCCCTTCCTGACCAGGGCAATTTTCAGCTTTCAGCGCTATCACACTTTGAATGACAATTGCGCAGTCATGCAACACTGTACCCAAATTAATTTTTTACCATTTTTTTGCGACAGATAAAGCTTTATTTTGGTGGTATTTATTCACTGCTGGGATTTTTATTTTTTTGCTATGTAAATGAAAAAGTCCAAAAATTTTGAACAAAAGTGTTTTTTTTTATAAAATTTTGCAAATAAATAGTATTTCATCATAAATCTTTGCCAAAATGTATTTCGTTATCTTTTTAGTAAAAAACAAAACAAAAACAAAATAGTTTATAACCAAAAATTATAATTTTTAAACATTTTTTTTTATATTTTATTTTTTTATATTATTATTTTTTTTTTATTTTTTTTTTTACATACTGTCACCCTAGCAGTACAGTGTCACCATGGTGACACTGTACTACTTGTGGGGGGTGATGAAGATTTTTTTTTTTTTTTTTTTTACAATGATTGCTTTTACACCCATATAGGATGTAAGAGCAATCATTTCTCTTTCTCTCTGTGTGCATTCTTGCACTCATTGAGAAATACTGAGTGAGCTGTGATTGGTCACAGCTTGTCACATGGTACAAGGCTGTTGTGAATAGGCTTGTACCATGTGACCTCTGTGATCATTCACAGATTTCACACGTAGTAAGCAATGATGTCACAAGTGACATCTTGCTTACTACTTTGCATGTGATCACTGATTGGCCAATCAGTGATCACATGATCGGGACCTCGTACAGAGGTCCCGTCCGACGATCGGTGTTTCACTGTGTCCGGAGGACACAGCGGGCACCGGATCGCGGTGCTGCGCGCTCCCAGGGAGCGCGCACAAGCAGGGTGCGGGGAGGCCGTTCATAAACGGCCACCCGACCCTGTACTGCCACCGTCCGGCCGTTTATATGCAACGGCCGGTCGGGAAGTGGTTAAAGAATTTTTTTACGACACTAAATTTTAATGATCTTAATATTAAGTTAACATATCAATATGATTTTAATGATGGCACTGGGATTTTTACTAAGACATTTTTTAAAACCACTGACAGAAATAGTTTTATCCCTCTTGATAGTTGCCATCACCCAAAATGGCTCACTAATATCCCAAAAGGTAAATTTTTACACATTAGGAGGAACTGCGATAGAATGGAAGATTTTACATCTCAGGCTAACATTTTGAAAAAAAGATTCTTGGAGAATAAAGGTTTCTTCCCCTGTAAAAAGTGTATGTTATGCATAAATAATGGAATACATAAAACACCAGTTAAGACCTTTTGTTCTAATACCACCATGAAAACATATGACATACAGTCCATCATCACCTGTAACAGCACACATGTGGTGTACCTTTTTGGAATGTTCTTGTGGTAAACAGTATGTCGGAAGGACCACAAGAAGGCTCAGAGACAGGCTAAGAGAGCATCTGTACAACATCAAAAAAGGGTTCAAAGAGCATTTCCTTTTGATGCATTATCGAAAATTCCATAATAGAAATCCCCAGTGCTTAAAGTTTACTGGTATTGACATTATTAAGCATCATTGGAGAGGGACTTTCAAATGAAGGTTTGTATCAAAGTTGGAAACAAAGTGGATTTTTTAGCTTTTTCCACAAGATTTGAACGTAGATCTGGATATCAATTGTTTTATCGATACCAGCTAGTCCCATCTTTACAGGTGTCCCAGTTTTATTATGGTTTTTAACAGGGTTGTAGATACAACCACTGTCATTATGTTGTTCTTACTGTATGTTTTTATTCGGTCTCCCATTTTATATTATATTATATTTTTGAGGACTGGAGTAATATTACCCCAGTGCTGGGATATCTTGTCCTGTGTTTTCTGCTTTTTTGGCATTTTAAGTGTATATTCACTTTTTAACATTACATATTAGCATCATGTTTTGCTATTCATCCATTCACCTTTAAAAAAATTTTACACAAGATCCTAATTTCATTTTAGTCATTGTATATTGATTCTACGTATGATTTACATATTTTTACATATTGTACATTTTTTATTATCGTCTACTTTTTTTCTTTATTTTATCTGTGTTTAATTATTGATTTTTATTATATGATTTATACTGTTGAATACCCCTCACATCTGATTTTTAACAGCTACATTATACTTGCTGTTATTTTAATTATTATGGGACATATATTTTAAATAATGTATTTCCCCTTGTGTTCTTATCATGTTTTCATCATGTATTACTTCTGTAGCCCCATATTTATTACACATTATTATTATTGTTAAATTATTATGTTTTTTCACAGCATCAGAGGAATCATTTTAGGGAGTTGGATATCTGGGACCAGTAGTTCCACAATAAGGTTAACCTGAGTATGTCTACAGCCTTGCTGTCTGCTTTTTCACCAGGCTACAGCAATATGGAGATTGCAATTCTTCCTGTTTTCCCCTCACCAGAAGTAGCACTCCATATATTATTTAATTATATTCCCACACCCATTGATTATACCTCATTTATGTCTAATATTTAGGCAAGTTCGTTGTTTGCCAGGATTGAAATCAGACAGGACATAGTCACATCCATGTCCATCTCGTTCCTCTGCTGTGTGTTGATAACCAGGAAAATGGCCGCTCCCACATGCATCGCGCATGCGCAAACGGGCCAAAATGGCATCACCATACCTCACCGCGCATGCGCGGCTCCCTATATAAAGCATCAGTTGGCTAAGGCACGCTCCCTTTAATAATGTGCTCGGGCACAAAACGCGTTAGGGAGGAGCCTAGCCAGTGACATCACGTGGCTCAGGCCACATGGAGGCCAGTGGCCATTTTCTCTACTGTTTATGCAGATATGTGGATTTACTTATCAATAAATTGAAATTACTACACTATCAAGTTCTCTGCTTTGGGCTCGTTTTATTGCGACCCCCCCTTTCAAGGTGGATTCCTTTTGGTGCCCCATACCTGATATTGGGAGAGGTCCCCCTGCTGGATGGCTATGTATCTTTGATACCTGGAGTGTGACCCCCCTGCTGGATGGATGAGTATTCCTGTTACCTGGAGAGTGATGACATGCTGAATACCTGTCTTGCTGCTGGTTTGCCAGATGATCTCCTGACCCTCACCTTTCCAGATCCACATGACCAGGAGTGGTCTGATTACTCAAATGCGCATTATTTTGCGCTATCTGGTTAGTGCAATGTATACTCATTCACAGTCACTGGAGTCACGGAATTCACTTATATTTCATAATTGGACGTTTTATTGTTATTTTATGTGATTTTATAGTTAATATATTATATGTCACTTTTGCACTTTAAACATCACTCCATCAGACGTCTTATACACCTGCTAATATTTAATTGCTCCACAGCGCATTTATGGAAGTTTTATGATACAGTACCATTAGAATTATAGCACTGCATTTTTTGATAAATTTTACACCGAAGGTCCAGAGGTTACACCTTTATGCTAGCTGCTCATAATTTATTTCTTAGCACTCGTATACCCCCTTTCATACCTAAAAGGAACGTACCGCAAAAGAAAATTCTTTAAAAAAAAGAAAGAAAAAGAAAAAAAAATTAAGGTATTAACTGATCAAAAGCTAAAAATGATTCACTTTCTGATAGTTATTAGACCTTAAAAAGACATTTTGGTTCAATAAAGCTCTGTAAGCAAAGGCAAGGGAGGGCAGATGAAGAAGAGTCCTTCAACCCCCATTACACAGAAGTGCTATATAGACCCTGGGATATCCATCTAGCACTGGATTTGACGTACAGCCCTGTTTAGACACAATAAGTTCCGGAGTATATTTCCATAGACACAAATGGAGCCATTATTTTAAGCACTGAGATTTACCTATGCAAATGTTGGTGAGCTTAGCCGTTTTGTCTATCTGTGATATTATTTCCATTATCTTCTCTCCTGTCTCCTCTTTAAATGTAGATCTCTTCCTGAAGAGAATGAGATCTCTGGTCCTTTCCCAGATAAGAGGCTGGCTGTTGAGTATCCTCTCCTTGTCGTTTGGAGTGTTGGAATCCAGGTCATCGACCACCACAAGTACATTCTCCTTACCTGCAAGAACACAATGGACATCTCACTATTATAGACCAAATCAATACCTGAGAATATCTTTAAAGCTATCCCATCATCACAGATCAATGGGTTCTGCCATTTCTTACCTTCTTTTAAAAATGTCAGTTACTTGGCTCCTATGCTAAGCTACTAGCTCCACCACATTATGGCTACCTGACCCAAAGCAAGAATGGAGATCATCATGCCAAAAAAGAGGCAGAGTCAAAGTATAGATATACTGAAACAGGTATCCACACATTTTGTCAAAAAAGTAAGATCATCTTGGGGTTTATACATTTGGAAATAAGGTAATTTGTTAGGTGTTTTGGGGAGTGTTCCTACTGTTCTGGCATTTTTTTAAAGAAATATTTATTGGATTTTATTATTACAAATAATAAAGATCAAACAATGCGATGTGGGAATACATATCATTGCAACGAAGAAATAACAGTCACAATCAACTTGTATCTTTTGCGAAAACGTTGAGAAATTGGTTCTCAGTGATTAATGGATAAGTAGTAAAGGGGGTTAGTTTTAGTTATAGTTTAAAGAGCCTTGGATATATTACAATCTGTAATGAGCATAGAGAAGTGATTAGCCAAGACATTAAATGACTTGATATAGAGAGTGTATGCTATGTCAGGGTGTGGTTATTGTATCTGCACCTCAAAGGTGCAACGACATGTACAGTAAGCTGAAATCCTACAAATATGTGAGATCAAATAAAATATGTAGGGATAGATTGGGGGGGAAGCTGAGGTGAGGGGAAATAAGGAAGAACCAGAGAGGAGAAAGAAGAGATCAAAGCATGAAATAAGAAGAGGGGGGTGCAGACAGCAGGTAGCATGTAGAGGGGATAGCTAATGACTTGCTCCACGGGTGAACAGATTGTATCCTTAGGTGAAATGTGTCAAAGGAGCAAGTGGAATTTAAACATGGTACATATGTGACAGTTTGTGTAGAGACATATGAGTATTCAAACTTTAACTCTCAGGCAGGAGAAGTAGAGAAGTGAAAAGCATAAGGAAAAAGAAGTTCAAGTGCAAGCAACAGCAGTGCTTTCTACCAACCATATGTGATCAATAAGTAGTTTAGATTTGGCTAAAACTGATAGCTCGACAATCGAGCCTAGAGTCCTGTAGGAATAATTGTTGATCAGACGTGGAGAATGTTCTAGTGATATATAGGTAACACTTTCGGTTGTAAGAGTCAGATCTGCGAGTGCTAGGTGATGATATTAGGTCGAGTCTCTCCGCACGGAGAAGGAGGTTAAGATCCTGTTTCATGTCCGATATGGTTGGTGGTGAAGTTGAGACCCATTTCTTTAAGATAGCTCTTCTTGCAACCAACAGACAGGTAGTCAGCCATGGTTTTTTTCTACCTGAGAGATGAGAGATGTATAGGAGAAGTGTCAAAGGGAGTTTGTTCCAAGTTGCCGAAGA
This sequence comes from Staurois parvus, assembly GCF_062004578.1. Lineage (NCBI taxonomy): Eukaryota > Metazoa > Chordata > Amphibia > Anura > Ranidae > Staurois > Staurois parvus. Next base: position 2,964,044 of record NW_028318299.1, read on the forward strand.
GGAGATGTAGCGGGTCTTTGGTCATTTGGACACTGGTGACGAATGTCGCAAAGCGGTTTACTTGGTCCCAGAAGTTGGATATGGGAGGGCAGAGCCAAAATCTGTGCTTTAAAGATGGCATATAGGATCCACAGAGTGGGCAGAGGGAAATAGATGGGTTAAGTTTTGAAAAGGCACAAGGCATGTAAGCACAATGCATAATCTTAAGCGGTTGTTCATGCCAGAAGTCAATTGTAATGAAGACACAAGTGGTGTTAAATCCTGTTAGTATTTGGTCTGCTGTGATTGCATTGTGAAAGTCTTTGACCCAAGAGGTTGCTGATGAGGTTTCCAAGGGTTTTGCATAATGCAGATTTAATGGAGTATAGATATTTGATATTTTGTACTTTTGACTTCGTATTATGGTGTCTATAAAGGATTTACGAAATCTGGTGGTTTTGACTGGAGCAATTGAGTTGATGAAGTTCAGCACTTGCAGAACATATAGGAAATGGTGGGATGGTAATGTTATCTATTGTTGGTGTGAAGTTCAGCGTGTATAATGACGAGGCGAGTTTCCCTATCTTTATGCCTAGGTATGTGATATGACTTTTGGCAAGTTTAACCGCCTCCTGCCCGCCATATAGTACAATGATGGCGCAAGGCGGTTCTCTCGTTCTGGGAGGACGTCATATGACGTCCTCCCATTCTAACCATGCATGCGCGACTCTGGGAGCGTGCAGCGCAGCGATCGGTGGTGCACTGTGTCCTTCGGACACAGCGGATCACCGATCAACGGAAAGAGCCGAAGATGTCGGCTCGGTCATGTGATCAGCTGTGTCCAATCACAGCTGATCACATGTAAACAGGGAAATGCCGGTTATCAGGATTTCTCTCCTCACGAGCTGTCACACTGACAGAGGAGAGCCGGTAATCGGCATTCCTCGGAGGGGACATGTACACAGATCATCAGAGCACTGATGATCAGTGTGCCCTGATGATCTGTGTAGCCCCAGCTGTGCCACCTGTCAGTGTCCATTAGTGCCAACTGTCAGTGCTCATCCATGCCACCTGCAAGTGCCCATTAGTGCCACATTTCAGTGCCCATCAGTGCCACATCAATACCACATGTCAGTGACCATCTGAGCTGCCTTTCAGTGTCACCCACCAGTGCCAGTCAGTGCCACCTATCAATGCCAGTCAGTGCCACCTATCAGTGCTGCCAATCAGTGCCACCTATCAATGCCGCCTATCAGTGCCAGTCAGTGCTGCCTATCAGTGTGCATCAGTGCCGCCTATCAGTGCCCGTCAGTGCTGCCTATCAGTGCCGCCTAACAGTGCCAGTCAGTGCCGTCTAACAGTGCCACCTATCAGTGTGACCTATCAGTGCCATATATCAGTGCTGCCTTTCAGTGCCCATCAGTGATGCCTGTCAATGCCCATTAGTGCCACCTACCAGTGCCTCCTCATCAGTGCCACCTATAAGTGTCCATCAGTGCAGCCTATCAGTGCCCATCACTGCAGCCTCATTAGTGCACATCAGTGAAGGAGAAAAATTTTATAACAAAAACTAAGAAAAAATAAAAATCCCTGAGGTGATTAAATACCACAAAAATAAAGCTCTGTCACAAAAAAATTATAAAAATTTCATATGGGTACAGTGTTGCATGACTGCGCAATTGTTATTCAAAGTGCAACAGCGCTGAAAGCTGGAAATTGGCCTGGGCAGGAAGGGGGTATAAGCGCCCTGTAGATTAGTGGTTAAAAAGCGGGGTCTGGGTCCAAGAGGGGGGATGAGCATGGTATAAAGGGAGTATTTCACTTTTGGAAAAGTTTATACAGAGACCTGAGCAGTGTAGAAAATCAGAGAATATATCACGTATATAGGCTATGTCTAGGGCCGGATTTGAGGTGAAGATTAATATGTCGTCTGCGAACAATGAAATGCGCAGTTCTTGTTGCCCTATGTGAACTCCATGAAGTTGAGATTTAAATAACAAGAAGCGAGCTAATGGTTCCAGGGCTAGGTTAAAAAGTAAAGGGAAAGAGGACATCCTTGTCTTGTCCCCTTGTGTAGACAGATAGGATTGGATGTGCATCCTGCCGCTATGACCTGAGCCGTCGGTGCAGAGTACATCAATTGGATCATATGAGCGAAGGGGCCTGAGAAGCCAAATTTCTGTAACACTAATTGAAGCCAAGTGAAATTTACATTATCAAACGCCTTCTTGGCATCAAGGGATATGATCGCTAGATCTTGAAGTGGGTTGTGCTTGGCATGGTTTAAGACTGTTAGAACTTTGCGTATATTGGAGGCGGCCGATCTTCCCTGAATGAATCCCACTTGGGATGGGTGGAGGAGTGAAGGTAAGATGGTGGCCAGTCTGTTTGCTATTATTTTAGACAATATTTTTGCATCTAGATTCAAGAGGGAAATCGGACGGTAAGAGCCCGGATCAGTGGGGTCCTTGCCTTTTTTTGCTATCAATTTTATATGGGCTTGAAAGCCTGATGGAATGTAATCGCCTCCTTCCTTAATTTTGTGAAATACTGACTGGAGGGTCGGGGTAAAGATTTTAGCCGTAAGCTTGTAAAACTCTGCAGTGTAGCCGTCAGGGCCAGGGGCTTTGGATTGGATTGCCGAGGAGATATCTGTCTGTGTTATTGGAGCATTGAGAGATTGCAGTGCAATGGGGTCTATTTGTGGAAGGGTAAGTTGTTCCAAAAATGAGTTGGTTTGTGGAATGTTTATTGGATCTGGGCCATATAAGTGAGCATAGAATCCTTCTAGAATGGATATCATTCCTTCTGGTGTGTTTTTAAGGGAGCCCTGGGAGTCCCTCAGAGCTGTAAATTGAGTGGGAGTGAAGGGTTTTCAGTATAGATGGGCCAAGAGTTTGCCCGGTTTGATGCCAAATTTGTGGTATTGGAGATCGAGGTAGGATTGATGTACAGATTCTTGGGCTGACGCACAGGTGTCAAATTGATTTTTTGCTTCTAGCCAGGTTTTCCTGTTTTTGTGCGAGTTTGATTCTGTCAAGTTTCTCTGAGCCTGTCTTAAAAGGTCACTGTCTTCTTTAAATTTGTGAAGGAGTTTTTTTTGTAGGTGGATGCGTAAGTGATTATTCTGCCTCTTAGCATTGCTTTGCCTGTTTCCCAAAAGAGATTTGGGTTAGATTGGTGGGCCTTATTGGTGGTCAGAAATTCTGACCAGGTTGTAGCTAAAATCTGAGATAGCTCTTGATTGTCTGCCAAGAAGGATGGGAAGTGCCATAATCTAGGGGGGTGAGTTGTGTTTAAATGGTTCAATGCACTGGAGATCGGGGAGTGGTCTGAGATAGCCATGTAGTGTATGGTGGACTCTGTAATGTGATTTAACAGTATCGAATTACAGAAGAAACAATCGATTCTGGACAGTGTGTGATGCACATGAGGATAAAAGGTGTAATCTTTGCCATCTGGGTGGGATAAACACCAGATGTCTGTTAGTTGTAATATTTCCGTGTCATGGAAGCAGGGGGTGAGGAGGAGAGAGGCGGCCAGTGTCGATCGTTGTAAGAATTAAAGTCACCTAATATAATGAGAGGGAGATGAATATCGTGTGATATCCGTGAAGACATCACTTGGAAAAATTATTTAGCTGGTGAGTTGGGATCATATACAGTGGGGCAAAAAAGTATTTAGTCAGCCACCAATTGTGCAAGTTCTCCCACTTAAAAAGATGAGAGTGGCCTGTAATTGGCATCATAGGTAGACCTCAACTATGAGAGACAAAATGAGAAAAAAAATCCAGACAATCACATTGGCTGATTTGGAAAGAATTTATTTGAAAATTATGGTGGAAAATAAGTATTTGGTCACCTACAAACAAGCAAGATTTCTGGCTCTCACAGACCTGTACCTTCTTCTTTAAGAGGCTCCTCTGTCCTGCACTCATTACCTGTATCAATGGCACCTGTTTGAACTTGTTATCAGTATAAAAGACACCTGTCCACAACCTCAAACAGTCACACTCCAAACTCCACTATGGTAAAGACCATAGAGCTGTCGAAGGACACCAGAAACAAAACTGTAGACCTGCACCAGGCTGGGAAGACTGAATCTGCAATAGGCAAGCAGCTTGGTGTGAACAAATCAATTGTGGGAGCAATAATTAGAAAATGGAAGACATACAAGACCACTGATAATCTCCCTGGATCTGGGGCTCCACGCAAGATCTCACCCCGTGGGGTCAAAATTATCACAAGAACGGTGAGCAACAATCACAGGACCACACGGGGACCTAATGAATGACCTGCAGAGAGCTGGGACCAACGTAACAAAGGCTACCATCAGTAACACACTACGCCGCCAGGGACTCAGATCCTGCAGTGCCAGACGTGTCCCCCTGCTTAAGCCAGTACATGTCCGGGCCCGTCTGAAGTTTGCTAGAGAGCATTTGGATGATCCAGAAGAGGATTGGGAGAATGTCATATGGTCAGATGAAACCAAAATAGAACTGTTTGGTAGAAACACAACTCGTCGTGTTTGTAGGAGAGAGAATGCTGAGTTGCATCCAAAGAACACCATACCTACTGTGAAGCATGGGGGTGGCAACATCATTCTTTGGGGCTGTTTCTCCGCAAAGGGACCAGGACGACTGATCCATGTACAGGACAGAATGAATGGGGCCATGTATCGTGAGATTTTGAGTGCAAACCTCCTTCCATCAGCAAGGGCATTGAAGATGAAACGTGGCTGGGTCTTCCAACATGACAATGATCCCCAACATACCGCCTGGGCAACGAAGGAGTGGCTTCGTAAGAAGCATTTCAAGGTCCTGGAGTGGCCTAGCCAGTCTCCAGATCTCAACCCCATAGAAAACCTTTGGAGGGAGTTGAAAGTCAGTGTTGCCCAGAGACAGCCCCAAAACATCACTGCTCTAGAGGAGATCTACATGGAGGATGGGCCAACATACCAGCAACAGTGTGTGCCAACCTTGTGAAGACTTACAGGAAACGTTTGACCTCTGTCATTGCCAACAAAGGATATATAACGAAGTATTGAGATGAACTTTTGATATTGACCAAATACTTATTTTCCACCATAATTTGCAAATAAATTCTTTCCAAATCAGCCAATGTGATTGTCTGGATTTTTTTTCTCATTTTGTCTCTCATAGTTGAGGTCTACCTATTATGCCAATTACAGGCCTCTCTCATCTTTTTAAGTGGGAGAACTTGCACAATTGGTGGCTGACTAAATACTTTTTTGCCCCACTGTATGTTAGATAGGACTAAATCGTTAGTGCCTAGTTTGATGTGAAAGGAGACGAAACGCCCTTCATTGTCCGTTTCAGTGGACAGGATTTCAGGGGTAAGTCATTTGTGGATGAGTATGAGTACTCCTGCTTTATTGTTAGGCAAAGGGGAGCCCAATACCTGGCCTACCCATAACTTTTTCATGCAGGCAAAATCTGACTGAGTCAGATGGGTTTCTTGAAGTAGAGCTATGTCTGCTTTTAGTCGCTTGAGATGGCGTAATATAGCCATGCATTTATGGGGTGATCTTAGGCCTTTGACGTTCCATGAAAATATGCGTGTCATTTTAATGTAGGTTTTAGGATGTGTTGAGGGGCATAATGAACATAGGTATGTGATATTATTCTCCCTGCTCTGATTTTAGCTACCGGTATGAACTGGGAAAGATGAAGCTCCTGGGGCGGCTGGAGTTCTCCGGGGAAGTGTGATAGAATAGAAAAATAAAGAAGTAGAAAAAGAAGCACTAGGAATGCCTAACATTTAAAAGGCTCCTGGGTATCTTATTGCCATTGTTGATACTGGATCCCCTGATTAGCAAAGTCCCCTTTCTCTTTCACTCTTCTGCACATCTTTTTCCTCCTCTTCCCCTCATGGTTCATCTCCTGGGGAGGGGTGAGTTTGTTTAGCCTGTGGATTGCAGCATCTGTCACATGCATAATATAACTATATTAATATTATTATTATTTGTAACGGAACTGGACCCTGACCGCAGTAGGGTATTTCCGGTAGACTCCCGCTTCCCTGTCCGAACACAAATCCACGGACACCACCGCTGACCATACAGGACAAGACAGCACCACAGGCTTCTTAAGATAGGAAGTGAACTGCTTTATTTTAACACAAACACAAGATATATACACAGGGCAGGGAAATACAACCAGTAACAGGAAACACATCAGCAGGCCATCCCATCAGAGGGAAGGGCTGCAGGAAACACCCCCCCCACCAAACCAAGATGCACAATAGAACAATGGGATACACCACGTGGCAGTAGACAATACAGGAACACATGCATCCCATAATAGTTTGCTGGCAAGCAAGACACAATAGAACAATGGAACAACCAGGTGGCAATAAACAATGAACAACCCCCACACCCCACCTATTATTATTATTATTATTATACAGGATTTATATAGCACCAACAGTTTGCTCAGCGCTTTACAATATAAGGGAGACAGTACAATTGCAATACATTTCAGTACAGAAGGAATAGGAGGGCCCGGCTCGTGGAGCTTACAATCTAAAGTCCACACAATACTAGGACATTCCACCCTGTACCCCTAACAGGCACAGGGTGTCTTACACATAAGAGGGATATGAGGAGCTGAGACAGGGGTCTCCCCACCTCTCCAAAGGGGGCTGTGTTCCATGGGCCCCCCACCCAAAGTGACTCCCGTCACATTATTATTATTATAATACATGATTTATATTGCGCCAACAGTTTGCTCAGCGCTTTACAATATAACAGGAGACAATACAGCAACAATACAGTTCAATACAAGAGGGTCAGGAGGGCCTGATCCTTGGAGCTTACACTCTCTATGTGGAAAGCACCCCTGGGTTCCTGAAAAAAGCTTAGCGGAGAAATGCCTTAAACTGGTGGAGAGCTTTGGACCAGCTTGACACAAAATCCTTAGGAATAATACATTGGAGACTAGGAATGCTTAACATTTAAAAGGCCCCTCTGTATCCTATCCTTGCCATTGCAGATACTGGCTTCCCTGTTTGGAGATACAACACACCTTTCCCATCTCTCTCCCTTGTTTTCCTTTCTTCCTCCCCCTCCCTATGGTTCCACTGCTTGGGAGGGGGAGTTGTGTTAGCTTGTGGATTTCAGCACCTGCCACTAGCATGATATTTCTATATGGAAAATACCTTCTGGGTCCACAAGAAGCTAAATGGCGAAATGCGTTGAACTGAACATTCTTACAATAGGATCTTTGTATCATTATAAGATGGTTATCTTCTGGTTATTGTTTTTATGACAATATTGGATGTGTCGCCGTTTTGATAACTTTTCAATCCAAATGTTTTATGCAAATGATGAAGTAATTGTAAGTCAAACTATCATAGAACTGGAAACTGAAAAATGTCCTCGTAAAGAAGGGGAATTACAGGCGGGGGCTAAAGTAGTTAAACAGCCTCAGAATTCGCACAATACAAACACTAGAGTGAATGGTAAAGAGTCAAAGTCTGACCCATTCTGAAGATATTTTTATATCACAGTTTAGATAACATATCCTGGTGATTCTGCCTCTTTGAGTCCTTTAACAACAACAAATATTCAGACCCGATGAAGGGAGATTGAAATGCATTACTGTACATGTTTTATGGGATCATATAATTCATTCTTTAACCATTTGACACCTGGCCTATGGCCAAATGGCGTCCGCAAAAATGTATTAACTTTCCACGAGGCTGCCATATGGCGTCCTCCCACACATGCACAGTTTGTGCGCTTGCAGAGCCGCGCAGTGGCGCGATCTGTCACCGGCTGTGTACCTCGGACACAGCCAATGACAGATCTGAGTACCGGCCCCCGTTGCCGGTACCATGTGACCTGCTATGACCAATCACAGCAGGTCACATGACAGTTGTATACAATGGATGGCTTCATTCATGCCATCCATTGTACACTAGTGTCTAGCTGTGAATGGTCACAGCTAATCACATGCATATTTCATATGATTAGCTGTGGCCAAATCACAGCTAAGCACAAAAAAAAAAAAAAAAAACCCTGAATGAATCGATGTCATTCAGGTAAATGCTTGCTTATAGTAAAAGTAATTCTTTGCTATAAGCAAATTGTGTAAAAAAAAAAAAAATACTGATCACTTCCCCAAAGTAGTACAATGTTACTATGGTAACATTGTACTACTTTGGTCATAGTGAAATATGAAAAAAAAATCTTGAAAAAAAGAAAAAAAAATGTAATAAAAAATGTAAAAAAAAAAAATATATATATATTTTTTTTTTTCACACTGTCACCAATCAGTGTCCCTGATCACCGCCAAGCCAGTTATATGATGACGCTGTACTGCACTGGTGACAGTATGTAAAAAAAAATAGTGAAAAATATTTTTTTCATTTTTTCATTTTCTGAAAAATTATGACAAAAAAAATACAACTTCAAAAAACTCGCCATGCCTCTTATAAAGTATGTCGGACTGTCTACTCTGCAAAAAAGGGGTCATTTGGGGGATATCTGTACTGTTCTGACATTCTTGGACCTCAAGAAATTAGATTGGCTGTCAGTACTTCAGGATGGATCAATTTTCAGATCTATCCCATAGTTTGTGAACTCTATAACTTTCCTACAAACTAAATAATACATCCTAATTTGGGTTATTGTCACCAAAGACATGTAGCAGAATACATCTCGGACTAAATTTATGAAGAACAATTATTTATTTGCAAACTTTTATAACAGAAACAAAGAAAAGCGTGTTTTTTTTTCAAAATTGTTGGCCTTTTTTGTTAATTTAGCAAAAAATAAAAACCCCAGCAATGATTAAATACCACCAAATGAAAGCTCTAGTTGTGTGAAGAAAATGATAAAATTTTAGTTTGGGTACAATGTTGTATGACTGCGCAATTGTCATTCAAAATGTGAGAGCGCTGAAACCTGAAAAATGGCCTGGGGGGGAAGGGGGAAAATTGCCCGGTATGGAATTGGTTAAGTTTGGACTCTTTCACCATTCAGTTTAATGCTCCTGTTAATGTAGAATTTCATACAAAACCTAACTACTCTTAAAATGCTCCCTCCCCCACCCAACAGCTAATCTGACTAATCTGTGTAAGAGAAATCTGTTACTTACCTATTTTCAGGCCATTTTTGGTCCAGATCCATCATGATCCAGATCCCGTGTCAGTCAGCGGCAATTGCAGGGGAGAGGAGGACATGTCATAGGAGCCTTAGGATGATGCCATCAGTCCCAGACATTTCCAACCATTATCAAGTACTCCCTTCTCTCCCCTACAGCTGGCACTAGCTGAAACAGAGGAGCTTACCATACCACGGTGGTCTAAAAATAGGTAAGTACAGGCCCGGAATGGGACAAAAAGTATGCCTGGGTATTTTGGACTGAACAGCCCCAAGTCCGGGGACTCTTTCCTTGGAGTCCGGAGGTGGAACACCAGGGCTCGGTCGCACGAACAACCTTTGCTAGTTTCGGCACTTGTGTCAGTAGATGTTTATTTTTATTTGATTTTTTACAATTTTATATTTTATTTTTTTTTTAGTAGGAGCCCCAATGGGGAGCTTTGGTGAGAGGGAAAGAAAGGAAGGAGAGATAGAGAAAAAAAGGAAAGAAGGAGAGAGAGAGAAAGACAAGAGAAGGAGAGGGGGAGAAGGAGAGGGAAAGACAGGGAGAGAGAGAGAGAGAGACGTGAATTCTATTTGACAAGTAAAGGAGCACTTATCTGGGGTCCGTGGTGTCTGTGGAGAGAGAGAGAGAAAGGGAAAAAGAAAGATGAGAAAGGAAAGAAAGAGAGAGATAAATAGACAAAGATAGTGAGAGAGGAAAAAAAGAGAGAGACAGGAAGAGGGGGTAGAGAAGACACAAGAATGCTGGGGAGTGTGGGCGGGGCAGACACAGGAGGACAGGGTGGGAGGAGGAGGGGCAGAACCAGCTTTCTCTCTCCTTTCCGGTCTATGGTAGTGGGGGGAACTGTCAACACTGGGGACAGTCTATCCTGACAGAACCTGACGGCACTGCTGCAGGAGATGAGGGGGGCCGGCCGGAAGGGGCATACAGGAGCCCATGGCAGCAGGAGATGGATAGAGGAACAAGACCGTGCATTTCTCACCTGCTGCCACTGAATGCCTGCAGGAGGGAGAGGAGAAAAATTAGGCATTCAGTGGCGACAAGTGAGAAATGCACAGTCTGGTTCCTCTATATGACAAAAAAAATCCTCTTGCGCTAAAATGAAGCCCTAACCCTCAAGCAGCTGACACTAACCTCTTACCAATAGAGTAAAATTTGAGCATCTCAATATAAATTTAGATCAGCTCATGGGGGGAGATCACTGATGGGGGGCACAGTCTCTGATGGCTGTGCTGCATTGATTGAGTGCTGCGTTGAAGGAGTGCAAAGCAGTTAAACACAGCATTTGAACTAAAGCAGGAGAACTTAAGCACTTGTGTCTCCCATGTTACTTTCTTCACCCTTCTTCTCTTAACCTCGGGATATCTCTGCTCCTGAGGGGCCACCGCCCCCGTCGGTACCCTCCCCAGCCGCTCCGAGGTCCTGCCATCGCCCAGGAGGAGTACTGGGCGCCCTGTCCCCTGCGGCCTACCGCTGTCTCTAAGCCTCGCTACTGCCCAACGCCCGAACCAGGACACCTGTGAGAGGGGGAGCTACCACCACCGCCTCCCCTACCCACAGCTGCCACAGTGAGAGGAGAAGCAGCAACCACCCCCACCGGCACCAAGAGGCTACCCCCTCATCCCCCCTCTCCCTCGACATGCCCCGCAGGGACTTTGTCGCTGCTCAAACTCCCTCCAACCCCCTTCCCCCTCACTCAGCTACCCCCTCATCACCCCTCTCCCACGGCCCCACCACTGCTCTGACCTCCACTTCCACTCCACCCTACATTCCTCATACTGAGGCCCCCCCAACACTCCACACCTCTGACCTTACTACCAACGAGGAAGTCTCCAAGATCCTCTCTGATGCCCGCCTCACCACCTGCCCCCTCGACCCTATCCCCTCACAACTCCTACGACCTCCCTCCCCCTCCATCCTATGCTCCCTCACCCACATCTTTAATCTCTCCCTCTCCTCCGGCACTTTCCCCTCCCCTCTGAAACATGCACACATCACCCCCATACTTAAAAAGCCCTCCCTGGACCCCAATGACCCGAACAACCTCAGACCCATCTCCCTGCTCCCATTTACATCCAAACTCCTTGAGCGCCTAGTCTACACCCGCCTAAGCTCTCACCTCAATGACAACAACCTCCTCGATCCCCTACAGTCCGGCTTCCATCCCCTACACTCCACCAAAACTGCCTTACTCAAACTCTCCAATGACCTGCTAACCGCCAAAGCTAATGGCCACTATTCAGTGCTCCTACTCCTTGACCTCTCTGCAGCCTTCGACACAGTCAACCACCTTCTCCTCCTCAAAAAACTACACTCCCTCGGCCTCAGATATTCTGCTCTCTCCTGGCTCTCATCCTACCTGTCACAACGCTCTTTCAGTGTTACCTATAATGCTACCACCTCCCCCTCACTCCCCCTCTCTGTTGGGGTCCCTCAAGGCTCTGTCCTCGGGCCCCTTCTCTTCTCCATCTACACCTCCTCCCTTGGCCAACTCATACACTCTCACGGCTTCAACTACCACCTATATGCCGACGACACACAAATCTATCTCTCAACCCCCCACCTCACCACCTCAGTCTCCGCCCGAATCACACATCTACTGAGCGACATATCAGACTGGATGTTGCTCCACTTCCTTAAACTGAACCTCTCCAAAACTGAGTTTCTTGTCTTCCCCCCCAGCCCGGACCCCACCCCCCATTGACTTCTCCATCACATCCAACAACGCCACCATCAAACCCACCCCGCAGGCCAGAGTACTTGGTGTCATTCTGGACTCCAACCTATCCTTCCAGCCCCAAGTCCAATCTTTAACAAACTCGTGCAGACTCCACCTCCGCAACATCGCCAAAATACACACGTTCCTAACTCCAGAAACCACTAAACAGCTCATCCACTCCCTCATCATATCACGACTCGACTACTGCAACTCCCTCCTCACTGGCCTGCCTCGCCGCTGGCTATCCCCGCTTCAGTCGATCCTGAATACGGCTGCCAGACTCATTCACCTTTCCAACCGCTCCATTTCCGCCACCCCCCTCTGCCAATCCCTCCACTGGCCTCCACTCAGTGTCCTCCACCCCCCTCTGCCAATCCCTCCACTGGCTTCCGATTGCGCAACGGATCAAATTCAAAATCCTAACACTGATGTACAAAGCCGTCCACCATACTGCCCCAAACTACATCACTGACCTAATATCCAAGTACCACCCAGCACGCACACTCCGCTCCTCACAAGACCTCCTTCTCTCTATTTCCCTGGTCTCCTCCTCCCATGCCCACCTCCAGGACTTTTCCAGGGTGTCACCCATCCTCTGGAACTCCCTGCCCTAACCCATCAGATTATCACCTACTCTCCTCTCCTTTAGGCGCACCCTGAAAACCCATCTGTTCAGGGAAGCCTACCCCACCCCCTGCTAACTTGCCGACCTCCTCCACTCTTCCTACCACTCCATCCCCCACAGCTATCTCCTCCTGTGCCACCATCCCCTCCCTCCTAGATTGTAAGCTTGAAAGAGCAGGGCCCTCGATCCCCTCATGTTTTGCATTGTATTGGTATTGTTCTGTCACATGTTCTGTCCCCCTTTGTAATGTACAGCGCTGAGCGAACTATTGGCGCTTTATAAATACTGTATAATAATAATATTAATAAATATATTAGTGCAGCACTATAAATGTGAATAAAGGAATATACATAAATATATATATCTCCCAACCAATACAACAAACTCCCCAGTGCACAAAAGGGTTAAACTATTAAAAGTGCAACATGTATATTCCAACCGGGAATATAAAATATGTGAATGTGATCCGTGTCGTATCAACACTCAAAATCAAAACCATCAAATAATCACTCTGCCGTGAATAAATTTAGCACATTAATACAACACATCAAATGTCCATAAAGGTGCTCAAACACCCAGGTGCGGAGAGTCACATTGATTGTGTCTAGGCAGTATCTTGAGGCTCTATGGGTGAGAGTAAGAGCTCCCAATGTGGCTTGAGTGTCACTATGGATAAAGGACTGTTCTATCTGTACCCATCGTTTGTCTGTTTGAGGTGACCACTAATGCTGTGCCTGATCCAGCACTATTGCTTTATAGTATAATTGTAGATTGGGGGCTCCCATACCTAAATTTGATCAAGAAGTGTATAGTGTCAATTTGTTGACCCGTGCCTTTTTGTGTTCCCAGATGTAGGTGTTTAATAGTGATTGTAGTTTTTGTATGGATGAAGATAGTAATGGTATTGGGATGGCTCGAAAGAAATATAAAATGTGTGGTAAGATAAACATTTTTACAATAGCAATTCTCCCAACCCATGAAATAGTGGTGCTGGAGAACTCTTTACATAGTTCTGTTATTTTAATGAGTAGATTGGAAAAGTTGATCTTAAATATGTTAGAGTGGGGAGATGTTAATTTTATTCCTAGGTATGTAATTTGTGATGATGTGGCCCATGAAAAGGGGGAGATTGATGAAATTTGTTTATGTAGTTTAGGTGGGATTGCTATCGGCAACATGGAGGATTTGGCTTCATTTACTTTGTACATGGATAATAAGCTAAATTGTGAGATAATCTTTTGCAATGTTATTATTGAGATGATGGGGTCGATCATAGCAATTATGATGTCATCAGCGTATAGTCCTATTTTATGTGTTTCGTGACCTATTTTGATACCTCCAATGTCAGGTTGTATACGTATCGCTTCTGCCAATGGTTCTATGCATAAAGCAAAGATTAAAGGTGATAAGGGACACCCTTGCCATGTACCATTTGATATCTGGAATGGGTCAGAGAGTATATCAGATGACCATACTCACTAGGGCATGTATAAAAAGCCATAATTGCTTTCTTGAACGAACCTGTTATTCCAAATTTTTCTAGTACCAGTTGTAGATATGGCCAGTAGATTCTGTCAAACGCCTTTTCTGCATCTAATGAGATGAGCAGAGATGGTGTTTGTGTGTAATTTGCCCATTGAGCTAAATTTATGAATCTACGTGTGCCGTCTGGTGCTTGAGGTCCGTTGATAAATCCATAGATCTGAATTAATTAGATTTGGTAATAATGATTGAAGTCGGTTGGCTAGTAGTTTGGCATAAATCTTCGTATCTGTATTTAAAAGTGATATAGGTCTAAAGTTGGCTGGTGATGTCGGAAGTTTTCCTGGTTTTGGCAGTGTGATAATAAGAGCTTCTAATGTTTCTTTTGGGATATTTTCAGATGTTGTGAATTTATTAATACATTTGTGTAGATATTGGATAAGGGTTGGAGAAAAGGTTTTGTAATATTCATTGGTATAACCGTCAGGTCCTGGTGATTTGTGTGAAGGGAGATCATGAATTATTTTATTAATTTCAGAGGTGGTGAATAGAGATGAGCGAAGTATTCAAAAATTCAATTCGGCTGATTCGCCGAATTCGCGGAAAAAATTTGATTCAAGGCGAATATATTCGCTGCGAATTTAACTTATAAAAAGGGTGTTTCTAGGCTTCAGAGAGCCTTTATATTAGTGCAGAACACTGTACCTTTAATTTAAATGCCCTTGGAGTCTGCTGGGGAAGAGAAATAATACTGTCAGTCAGTATGACATGCAGATGAGTGCCGTCGATCTTAGAATCACCGCACACTTCACTCATTTGGGCAGTCACGGGGCCAAAACCAGTGTGTGGAGCCACAGTGTGGCGGTGGAGGCAGCAGCAATGGGAGGCCATACAGCACCCTATGACAAAATGGAACCCACCAGCAGTGTGAGGAGACCTGAAAGTGGCACATGGCAGAGTGTGGCGATGGAGACAGCAGCAATGGGAGGCCGTACAGGGACCCATGACACACTCTGGACCTGGCAGCAGCATTAGGAGGCGGTACAGGGGCCCATGACAGATTACGGGCCTGGCAGCAGCATGAGGAGTCGGTACGGGGGCCCATGGCAGATTACGGGCCTGGCAGCAGCAATGGGAGGCCCGTAATCTGCCAGCACCCTATGACAAAATGGAACCCATCAGCAGTGTGAGGAGACCTGAAAGTGGCACATGGCAGAGTGTGGCGATGGAGACAGCAGCAATGGGAGGCCGTAGAGGGACCCATGACACACTCTGGACCTGGCAGCAGCATGAGGAGGCGGTACAGGGGCCCATGACAGATTACGGGCCTGGCAGCAGCATGAGGAGTCGGTACGGGGGCCCATGGCAGATTACGGGCCTGGCAGCAGCAATGGGAGGCCGTACAGGGACCCATGACACACTCTGGACCTGGCAGCAGCATGAGGAGTCGGTACGGGGGCCCATGGCAGATTACGGGCCTGGCAGCAGCAATGGGAGGCCGTACAGGGACCCATGACACACTCTGGACCTGGCAGCAGCATGAGGAGGCGGTACAGGGGCCCATGACAGATTACGGGCCTGGCAGCAGCATGAGGAGTCGGTACGGGGGCCCATGGCAGATTACGGGCCTGGCAGCAGCAATGGGAGGCCATACAGCACCCTATGACAAAATGGAACCCACCAGCAGTGTGAGGAGACCTGAAAGTGGCACATGGCAGAGTGTGGCGATGGAGACAGCAGCAATGGGAGGCCGTACAGGGACCCATGACACACTCTGGACCTGGCAGCAGCATGAGGAGGCGGTACAGGGGCCCATGACAGATTACGGGCCTGGCAGCAGCATGAGGAGTCGGTACGGGGGCCCATGGCAGATTACGGGCCTGGCAGCAGCAATGGGAGGCCATACAGCACCCTATGACAAAATGGAACCCACCAGCAGTGTGAGGAGACCTGAAAGTGGCACATGGCAGAGTGTGGCGATGGAGACAGCAGCAATGGGAGGCCGTACAGGGACCCATGACACACTCTGGACCTGGCAGCAGCATGAGGAGGCGGTACAGGGGCCCATGACAGATTACGGGCCTGGCAGCAGCATGAGGAGTCGGTACGGGGGCCCATGGCAGATTACAGGCCTGGCAGCAGCAATGGGAGGCCATACAGCACCCTATGACAAAATGGAACCCAACCGCAGTGTGAGGAGACCTGAAAGTGGCACATGGCAGAGTGTGGCGATGGAGACAGCAGCAATGGGAGGCCGTACAGGGACCCATGACACACTCTGGACCTGGCAGCAGCATGAGGAGGCTAATAGTCGTCTCCCCACGCTGCTGATGGGGGGACTTTTTAACATAGGCCTCTGTATGGCCTTCAATTTAAGCTGATTACGCTTCGCCACTCTGCCATGGGCCCCTGTACCGCCTCCTCTTGCTGCTGCCAGGTCCAGAGTGTGTCATGGGTCCCTGTACGGCCTCCCATTGCTGCTGACTTCATCGCCAGACTCTGCCATGTGCCACTTTCAGGTCTCCTTACACTGTTGGTGGGTTCCATTTTGTGATAGGGTGCTGTATGGCCTTCCATTGCTGCTGCCTCCACCGCCACCCTGCGCCATGTGCCTCTGTCATCTGCTCACGCTGCTGACGGCTTCCGCTTTTTAACCGAGGCCTGTGTTTGGCTTCCGAATACTGCTGCATCCACCGCCACGCTGCGCCATGTGCCTCTGTCGTCTGCTCACGCTGCTGACGGCTTCCGCTTTTTAACCTAGGCCTGCGTATGGCTTCCGAATACTGCTGCCTCCACCGCCACCCTGCGCCATGTGCCTCTGTCGTCTGCTCACGCTGCTGCCAGGTCCATACTGATTCATGGCCCCCTGTACCGGCTCCTCATGAACGTGGTTCAGCGGGTTTGCATCACTTAACGGCAAATCGTTGACAAACGCTGGGACGTTCAGTGTTGTGCGCATTAAGCCAGACACCAAAGGGCAGCACAGACCTGTTATTACTCGCTCAAGCATGGCTGAACAAAACCAGTCTCTACCACAAATTGGACCCAGACCTGCCCAGGGTCTCGTAAGTAGATTGCACGGAGGAGTAGAGTTCGTTATTGGAATTAACTGTGAGGGACTTTTAAACCTAGGCCTGTGTATGGCCTTCAATTGAAGCTGCTTCTGCTCCGCCACTCTGCCATTGGACTCTTGATAGTCGTCGACTATCAAGAGTCCAATGGCAGAGTGGCGGAGCAGAAGCAGCTTCAATTGAAGGCCATACAGAGGCCTATGTTAAAAAGTCCCCCCAGCAGCAGCGTGGGGAGACGACTATCAAGAGTCCAATGGCAGAGTGGCGGAGCAGAAGCAGCTTCAATTGAAGGCCATACACAGGCCTAGGTTAAAAAGTCCCTCACAGTTAATTCCAATAACGAACTCTACTCCTCCGTGCAATCTACTTACGAGACCCTGGGCAGGTCTGGGTCCAATTTGTGGTAGAGACTGGTTTTGTTCAGCCATGCTTGAGCGAGTAATAACAGGTCTGTGCTGCCCTTTGGTGTCTGGCTTAATGCGCACAACACTGAACGTCCCAGCGTTTGTCAACGATTTGCCGTTAAGTGATGCAAACCCGCTGAACCACGTTCATGAGGAGCCGGTACAGGGGGCCATGAATCAGTATGGACCTGGCAGCAGCGTGAGCAGACGACAGAGGCACATGGTGCAGGGTGGCGGTGTAGGCAGCATTATTCTGAAGCCATACACAGGCCTAGGTTAAAAAGCGGAAGCCGTCAGCAGCGTGAGCAGACGACAGAGACACATGGCGCAGGGTGGCGTTGGATGCAGCAGTATTCGGAAGCCAAACACAGGCCTCGGTTAAAAAGCGGAAGCCGTCAGCAGCGTGAGCAGACGACAAAGGCACATGGCGCAGGGTGGCGGTGGAGGCAGCAGCAATGGAAGGCCATACAGCACCCTATCACAAAATGGAACCCACCAACAGTGTAAGGAGACCTGAAAGTGGCACATGGCAGAGTCTGGCGATGAAGTCAGCAGCAATGGGAGGCCGTACAGGGACCCATGACACACTCTGGACCTGGCAGCAGCAAGAGGAGGCGGTACAGGGGCCCATGGCAAAGTGGCGAAGCGTAAGCAGCTTAAATTGAAGGCCATACAGAGGCCTATGTTAAAAATAATAACATGTTTGGGGCATGATTCATGGCGGATTTAGTCAGTTGTGTCATGAACTGGTGGTTTGAAATCCAGACTAATCCACGCCTGATTCATTTTCACAAACGTGAGTCTCTCCACACTTTGGGTGGACAGTCGTGTCCTCCGCGGAGTTACAATACCTCCTGCCGCACTAAACACGCGCTCCGATGCCACGCTACTGGCCGGGCATGACAGCCTTTCAAGGGCAAATTCAGCTAGTTGGGGCCAAAGGTCAAGTTTCGTTGCCCAGTAGTCAAGGGGATTGTCTACCTCAGTTGGCAGGGTGCTGTCCAAGTAGGCCCGAGCCTGTTGTTTGAGGTCCTGCTCCAGGTCCACCTGATGCTGCTGCTGCTGCGGCTGGTTAGTAGTTTCCTCACTGCGCTGGTGAAGAAAGCTACTCATCATCGACTGCAGACTGAGGCAGCCGCTGCTGGTGGAGCTGCCACTGCTCCTACCACCCCACCCCTCCCCTGCTGCCATGGCAGCGGAACGCGAGCGCACAGGGCCCACAGTGTCTGAGGATGGACGTTGGCGCAGAAAGGCAGAGACCAACTGACTACATAGGTGGTTTTTATAGTACGTTATTTTGGCCTCCCTCTCAGCAGGTGTGAAAAAGGCCACCATTTTTGAACGGTAGCGAGGGTCCAACAAGGTGGACAGCCAAAAGTCATCCCTCTGTCTGATGGTTATTATTCGGCTGTCGCTACGCAAGCAAGCGAGCATGCTATGGGCCATTTGTGCCAAGGAATGCGAGGGACTCCCTGCCTCCATCTCCACAGCATACTGCCACGGTGCGTCTGGGTCCTCTGTCTCTTCCTCCTCCTCTACCAGATGCTCCTGCTCCTCCACTCCTGTCCGCTGAGTGGAAAAACCACCCATTTCACTCAATAATTCCTGAGCACCCGTGTCCTCCTCTACCTCCTCCTCTTCTTCCTGTCCTGCCCCCACAGGGGTCATGTGGCGTTGAGATCTGTGCGCCACGTCTACCGCACCCTGACCAGCCATTGTTAACAGCATTTGTTCCAGGACGTGCAACAGAGGAATGACGTCGTTCATCCCATAGTCCTGCCGACTCACGAATAGCGTGGCCTCTTCAAAGGGCCTGAGCAAGCGGCAGGTGTCACGCATGAGCTGCCAATGGCTGACATCTAAGTTACACAGGGGAGTACCTTTATCCGCTTGTAACATCAGGAAATCGGTGATGGCCTTTCGCTGTTCGTAAAGGCGGTCTAACATATGTAGGGTTGAATTCCACCTTGTTGCAACGTCGCAGATCAGGCGATGCTGTGGAATTCCGTTCTGCCGCTGCAGCTCAAGGAGGGTGTGCTTTGCGGTGTAGGAATGGCTGAAATGCATGCAAAGTTTACGTGACATTTTAAGGATGTCTTGCAGTGGGATGGTGGATTTTAGGAACCGCTTGACAACCAGATTGAACACGTGAGCCATGCATGGCGCATGGCACAACCTTCCTTGACGCAGAGCAGACACCATGTTCTTTCCGTTGTCGGTCAACATGGTTCCGATTTTCAGTTTGCGCGGAGACAGCCATCTGTCGATTTCTCTGTTCATTACACTCAGAAGTTCCTCCCCTGTGTGACTACGTTCGCCAAGGCATACCAGGTGCAGCACAGCGTGACACCGTTGCGCCCTGCACATGTGATATGCCGGTCGGGTAATGGGACTTGGCACGGGGGTGGCGGCTGAGGACACGGCGGAAGAAGAGGTGGTAGAGGCGGACATCTTTGCTGGACCAAGGACGTGCAAACGTGGAGGCAAAAGCGGCGTGACCTGTCCAAGTTGCTGGTGCAGCTGTGCCGGCACCACGTTCACCCAGTGGGCCGTAAATGACATGTACTGTCCCTGACCGTAGTTACAGCTCCACACGTCGGCGCTGCCGTGCACTTTGGCAGAGACCGACATGCTCAAAGACTGGCCCACCATCTCTTCTACATGTGAATGCAGGGCTGGCACTGCCTTTTTGGCAAAGAAATGCCGGCTTGGCACTCTCCACCGCGGCTCGGCACAAGCCATCATTTCTCGGAAAGGTGCTGAGTCCACCACTTGGAAAGGGAGGGACTGCAGCACCAGCAACTTGGACAGGAGGACGTTCAGCTTCTGCACCGTCGGGTGCGTGCTCGCAAACTGTTGTCTCTTGGAAACGGATTCCAAGAAAGACTGCTGACGGAATCCGTGAAGAGGAGTAGCAGGAGAAGGAGCATCTGAACGAGCGGAAGATGCCAACGAGCGACAACTCCCCTCAGCAGAGGTGTTGGAGCCTTGACTGGCTGATAGAGGGCGATTGACGTCGGGTGACGGAGCAAGTAACGGAGCGGGTGATGGAGCGGGGGCTGGGGCAGGCAGAACCGCCGTATCTTTATCACGGTTTTCCCAGGCCACCGAATGGCGACGCTGCATATGCTGACGCAACGCTGTAGTCCCAACATGGGCCCCCTGGCCACGCTTGACTTTCTGGCCACATAGTCGACATACGGCTACGTTTACTTCCTCGGGCGGCTTGACGAAAAATTGCCACACCGTCGAGTAGGAAACTTTGCCCCCGCTACTCCTCACTGGCTGACTGCTACTTCCTCCGTGCACACCGGCACCACTACTGGCCGTGGTGGTAGGCTGCAGTGGAGCTGGTGCTCTACTCCGTGGACGTTTGCCTCCACTGACACTGCTGCGACCCTGCTGCCTCCTGGGCAACCCACCGACTGTTTTGCTCACTGCCAAGCTGGCACCCTCTTCTCCTGATGATGCGGAAGCAATAGCCTGATGACGACGAGGCTGCCAAGTGCGATCAGCCTCATCATCATCAATTAGGGTCTCCGCCTCACTACTAGCCCCCTCGGCTGCGTGTGGGTCAGGAGACAGACCTGTCTCTAGACTGGCTACCGAGCCACTCTCCTCGCCAGTACTTCTTCGCCTGGCTGCTGAAGAGGCGGATGTCTCCCCCCGTTCCTGACCGCCCTCTGTTAGCTCTTCCTCACTGTACAGTGGGGCTGAGCCCACAGCATGCGATACTTCGCTTGGTGAGGGAACACCAAAGGACAGGGGCAGGTAGAGGACACGTGATTTCAGTGGGCTTGCTCCCGGGCCATGCCAACTAACGGTTGTGTCTGACGTACACACCGACCGTTGGCTGTAGGTGTCAGAGGTGACCTGGGAAGAGGAAGACGACCGAGCCAACCAATCGATGACGGCAGGGTTGTCGGTGGAGACACGACCGCTGGATGACACCGGGAGCACTGGCCTCTGGCTGCGACTAGTGCTGCCTCGACCCATTCCTCTGCTGCCACGTCTGCTCGCTCCTGAAACATTGCCTCCTCTGCCACTCCTCTGCGTGTTGTCTGACATACTCTTTAATTCAACGATTCTGTGTCCCTGAGTAACGATTCTGTGTCCCTGAGTAACAATTCTGTGTCCCTGAGTAACGATTCTGTGTCCCTGAGTAACAATTCTGTGTCCCTGAGTAACAATTCTGTGTCCCTGAGTAACGAATCTGTGTCCCTGAGTAACGAATCTGTGTCCCTCAGTAACGATTCTGTGTCCCTCAGTAACAATTCTGTGTCCCTCAGTAACGATTCTGTGTCCCTGAGTAACAATTCTGTGTCCCTGAGTAACAATTCTGTGTCCCTCAGTAACGATTCTGTGTCCCTCAGTAACAATTCTGTGTCCCTCAGTAACAATTCTGTGTCCCTGAGTAACAATTCTGTGTCCCTGAGTAACAATTCTGTGTCCCTCAGTAACGATTCTGTGTCCCTCAGTAACAATTCTGTGTCCCTGAGTAACAATTATGTGTCCCTGAGTAACAATTATGTGTCCCTGAGTAACGATTCTGTGTCCCTGAGTAACGATTCTGTGTCCCTGAGTAACAATTTTGTGTCCCTGAGTAACGATTCTGTGTCCCTGAGTAACAATTCTGTGTCCCTGAGTAACAATTCTGTGTCTGTCCCTGAGTAACGATTCTGTGTCCCTGAGTAACAATTCTGTGTCCCTGAGTAACAATTATGTGTCCCTCAGTAACAATTCTGTGTCCCTCAGTAACAATTATGTGTCCCTCAGTAACAATTCTGTGTCCCTGAGTAACGATTCTGTGTCCCTGAGTAACAATTCTGTGTCCCTGAGTAACAATTCTGTGTCTGTCCCTGAGTAACGATTCTGTGTCCCTGAGTAACAATTATGTGTCCCTGAGTAACAATTCTGTGTCCCTGAGTAACAATTCTGTGTCCCTCAGTAACGATTCTGTGTCCCTCAGTAACGATTCTGTGTCCCTCAGTAACAATTATGTGTCCCTCAGTAACAATTCTGTGTCCCTGAGTAACAATTCTGTGTCCCTGAGTAACTATTCTGTGTCCCTCAGTAACGATTCTGTGTCCCTCAGTAACGATTCTGTGTCCCTCAGTAACGATTCTGTGTCCCTGAGTAACGATTCTGTGTCCCTGAGTAACAATTCTGTGTCCCTGAGTAACAATTCTGTGTCTGTCCCTGAGTAACGATTCTGTGTCCCTCAGTAACAATTCTGTGTACCTCAGTAACAATTCTGTGTCCCTGAGTAACGATTCTGTGTCCCTGAGTAACAATTCTGTGTCTGTCCCTGAGTAACGATTCTGTGTCCCTGAGTAACTATTCTGCGTCCCTGAGTAACGATTATGTGTCCCTGAGTAACGATTCTGTGTCCCTGAGTAACAATTCTGTGTCCCTGAGTAACAATTCTGTGTCCCTGAGTAACGATTCTGTGTCCCTGAGTAACGATTCTGTGTCCCTCAGTAACGATTCTGTGTCCCTGAGTAACAATTCTGTGTCCCTGAGTAACAATTCTGTGTCCCTCAGTAACGATTCTGTGTCCCTCAGTAACGATTCTGTGTCCCTCAGTAACAATTCTGTGTCCCTGAGTAACAATTCTGTGTCCCTGAGTAACAATTCTGTGTCCCTGAGTAACAATTCTGTGTTTGTCCCTGAGTAACGATTCTGTGTCCTTGAGTAACAATTCTGTGTCCCTGAGTAACGATTCTGTGTCCCTGAGTAACAATTCTGTGTCCCTGAGTAACAATTCTGTGTCTGTCCCTGAGTAACGATTCTGTGTCCCTGAGTAACAATTCTGTGTCCCTGAGTAACAATTCTGTGTCCCTGAGTAACAATTCTGTGTCCCTGAGTAACGATTCTGTGTCCCTGAGTAACAATTCTGTGTCCCTGAGTAACAATTCTGTGTCTGTCCCTGAGTAACGATTCTGTGTCCCTGAGTAACAATTCTGTGTCCCTGAGTAAGAATTGTGTGTCCCTGAGTAACGATTGTGTGTCCCTGAGTAACGATTGTGTGTCCCTGAGTAACAATTCTGTGTCTGTCCCTGAGTAACGATTCTTTGTCCCTGAGTAACAATTCTGTGTCCCTGAGTAACAATTCTGTGTCCCTGAGTAACGATTTTGTGTCCCTAAGTAACGGTTCTGTGTCCCTGAGTAACGATTCTGTGGCCCTAAAGTCTCTGTGGCCCTAACTCTGTCCCTCAATACAGACAGGTCTGTCTCTCTTGAATGACCGGAGGCTAATGGAGAATTCTAAGATGGCCGCGATTTATAGCTCCACCATTACACAGTACTGGCTGGCTGGCTGCTGATTGGCTAATGCGATCACATGTCATGAATGAATGCATTATGGGTCAGCGTGCCTTGTCTGCGCGCCTTCCCAGAGATCCCCGCTCCGTCACCACACATGTCGCCGCCATTTTTGGAAAAATTTGATTCGTGCATCCGAAGTTGGCTAATCTTCGGATTCGTCGCGAATCGAATATTTCCCAAACTTCGAAACGAATTCCACTTTTCCATGTTCGATCCGCTCATCTCTAGTGGTGAAGGGTTGTGATAAGGAGTCTAGTTGTTCTGTGGAGCTCTTAGGAAGTTGGAGTGATTCCAGAAATTTACTAATTTGGTTATCAGTAGGAGGTGTAAATTCTTGAGTTTTTTTATGTTATATAGTTTTGCATAGTATCTACTAAAAGCATTGGCTATATCTAGTGGATTTATAAGTTTTCCCTTAGATGGGTCTTTTAGCTATGCAATTTTACATTTGGATTGATATCGCTTCAATTGTTTTGCTAAATGTGGTCCTGTTTTATTTGCCTGCGTGTATGATATAAATTTCAATTATTTTATCATAAAGTCATATTGCTCCATGAGTTGAAGCCTTAGTAGTCTTAGCCTTAGTAGTCTTGTAGAGAGTGTAGCTGAGATAAAATCATTTGGTCTGGGTTTTGTTTGTGTTGTGATTTCAGGAGTTTAATTTGCGATAATATGTCTGTAATTGTTTTAGCTTTCCTTTTTTTTCGTAAGCCCCTAATTTGATGAGTATTCCTCTCATGTATGCCTTGTGTGCATTCCACAGAACAAAATCATCGACCTCTGTATTGTTATTGATATGGAAATAGGAGAGTAATTCCTTCTCCATTTGAGATTTATAATGTTGGTTTGTAATTAGGGCTGAGTTTAGTCTCCATACAGAGAGGTTGTTGCAGTGGTGTATTTAGGTTTTGTGCTGCCCTAGGCAACACAAAAATCGGCACCCCAGCCCCTCCCCCACAGAGAGGGAGCCTGACATTGACCAACAACACCCCTGCCCCCCCACCAGAGAGAGCCTTCCACTACCACTGCCCCCCAACACCAGATACCATCCCCCATAGCGAGAGAGAGAGACACTCACCTTCGCAGCTCTGGACATCCCCAGTAACGAGAGTCGGGCTGTGCATACCCCGTCATGAAACCTGCAGCCTCTCTCAGAACCCACCAGGTCCCCATGCTGCGCCTTGCTTCTTCCAAGGGGCAGTGATGTCCCCCCTGAAAAATGCTGCCCTAGGCAAATGCCTTGTGGTAAATACACCCCTGGGTTGTTGGGGTATGATGTTGTAAAAATTTCTAATGTGAGCGGGGCATGGTCTGACCATATGATGGAGCCAATTTCGGTTCTAGATATTTGCTGTAAATATCTTTTATCTGTTAAAAATAAATCAATCCGTGAGTATGAATTTTGGGAGTGAGAAAAGTATGTATAGTTTTTTTTCGTTACCATAGAGACATCTCCATGTATCATATAGATCTTCTGATTCTATAAAATGATGTTAGAGCATGTGATTGTCTGCGTAGTTTGTTAGTGGAGTCTAGGTTTGTATCTATTACCTCATTAAAATCTCCGCAAATGATTAAAGCTCCTTGTCTTAGTAGTTTCATTTTGTTTGATAAGCCTTGGAAGAAGGTTTTATGTCCTTTGTTTGGTGCAAACACATTTACCAATGTCATTAAGAAATTGTTGATATTTGCAACTAAGATAATATATCTACCTTGTGAGAATATTGATTGAATTTGTATAGCTATTGTGTCTTTTATTGCAATCATTACTCCTTTGTTTTTTTTATTAGCATTTGCAAAAAAGTATTGTGTGAATTTCCTACGTTTGCATGTAGGTGGGTTAGTCTTGTTAAAGTGTGTTTCTTGTACACACAGTATATCACATCTGGTTTTTAACCGCCTCCTGCCCGCCATATAGTCCAATGATGGGCGCAAGATGGTTCTCTCGTTCTGGGAGGACGTCATATGACATCCTCCCATTCTCACCGCACATGCGCGGCTCCGGGAGCGTGCAGCGCAGCGATCGGTGGTGCGCTGTGTCCCTTGGACACAGCAGATCACTGATCCACGGAAAGAGCCAAAGATGTCGGCTCGGTCATGTGATCAGCTGTGTCCAATCACAGCTGATCGCATGTAAACAGGGAAATGTCGGTTAACGGCATTGCTCTCCTCATGAGCTGTCACGCTGACAGCTCGAGAGGAGAGCTGTGCCGGTAATCGGCATTCCTCGGAGGGGACATGTGCACTGATCATCAGGGCACTGATGATCAGTGTGTCCTGATGATCAGTGTAGCCCCAGCAGTGCCACCTGTCAGTGTTCATCAGTGCCAGCTCTCAGTGCTCATCCATACCACCTGTCAGTGCCCATCAGTGCCACATCCATGCTACATATCAGTGCCTACCAGTGCACATCAATGCCACATATCAGTGCCCATCTGAGCTGCCTTTCAGTGTCACCCATCAGTGCCAGTCAGTGCCACCTATCAATGCCAATCAGTGCCACCTATCAGTGCTGCCAATCAGTGCCGCCTATCAGTTCCAGTCAGTGCCGCCTATCAGTGTGTATCAGTGCCGCCTGTCAGTGCCCGTCAATGTTGCCTATCAGTGCCACCTAACAGTGCCAGTCAGTGCCACCTAACAGTGCCAATCAGTGTCGCCTATCAATGCCAGTCAGTGCTGCCTATCAGTGCCACCTATCAGTGCCATATATCAGTGCTTCCTTTCAGTGCCCATCAGTGACACCTGTCAATGCCCATCAGCTCCACCTACCAGTGTTTCCTCATCAGTGCCCATCAGTGCAACCTATTAGTGTCTATCAGTGCAGCCTATCAGTGCTCATCACTGCAGCCTCATTAGCGCACATCAGTGAAGGAGAAAAATCACTTATTTACAAAATTTTATAACAAAAACTAAGAAAAAACATTTTTTTTTCAAAATTTTCTGTGGTTTTTGGTTTGTTTAAGAAAAAATAAAAAAACCTGAGGTGATTAAATACCACCACACAAAAAAATGATAAAAATGTCATATAGGTACAGTGTTGCATGACTGCACAATTGTCATTCAAAGTGTGACAGCGCTGAAAGCTGGAAATTTGCCTGGGCAGGAAGGGGGTATAAGTGCCCTGTAGGCTAGTAGTTAAAGATTCTCTCCATAGAGATGTGCGTTTGTAAGGGCTATTAAGTCCTTTAACATTAAAGGACGTTATTATGACCATTTTTGGGTTTTATATAATTGCTCTAAAGTAGCTAGTGTTGTAGTTATAAGTTGTAGGTACCAAGCACAGCACTGATCATCCCCCCCCCCCCATGCTCTGAAGGGTATCTGCTTTTTGAGATGTATCCATCAATAGAAATGTTAGCTGAATATGAGGATAAGAAGAATGTAATAAGCATAGTAAGAATAAAAAAAGAGTAAGAAGTATAAGAAAACATCAGCAAAACAAAAACTTGTATGAGTGTGCATAGCAGACTCATTATCTGGTGGAGTGTGTAGTATACCTGAGAAGTATAGGGGCTAACTCTACCCTGCTAATGCGGAAGTAGGCACTGAGACATCCCAATATGGAAAAGATAAAAGAGACCAAAAGTCCCAATGTTCAGGTTGTCGGGATTGTAACCCAGTCTGCGGATATTTTGGTGTGCATTTCTTTACGCATATATTGTGGCTCTGGTGGTATAGCGATATTCCATGATGCCAGAATTTTTATCCCATCATTAGGGGTCAAAATTGGAATTAATTTCCCTTGAAAGTTGGCTAAGATTTTTGTGGGATATCCCCACTGATATCGTATTTTATGGGTTATTAGAGCTGATGTGATGCATTTAAATTCTTTGCGTTTTTGTGCGGTATAGGCTGATATGTCTGAAAATATAGCAAATTTTTCATATGGAGCTGGAAGTGTTTTAAGTTTTCGCATAGCTATCATGAGTGCTTCCTTAGCATGAAAAAATGTATTCTGGCAATAACGTCTCTAGGGACGGTATCTGGCAGATGTTTAGGTTTCATCAGTCTATGGGTTCTATCAATAATGAGCTCAGATTGTGACATGTTTGGTAGAAGTGTTTTCAGTAGTCTCCCCTGGTAGATGGATAACTCTGGTGGAGTGACTGATTCAGGGATCCCTCTGATTTTCACGTTATTCCTCCATGTGCGGTCTTCAATGTCAGCCATTTTTTCTTTAATTTTTATGATTTCTTGTAATTGTGTCTCATAAGCATCTATCAAGGAATTGTGTGCTACAACACATTCCTGAATTTTCCTTTCTGCTGCATCTGTACGTTCTTCAATTTGGGTGACTTGTTTTTGAATAAAATGTACAGATTTTTGAAGATCAGATTGTATGTCTTCATGAAGGGACAATAGCATCTGTTTCAGTGTAATGGCTGTGACAGGGGAGTCTGAAGCTGGCAGCTCTGCCATTAAATGTATTGCTTCAGTCAGATCTGTTGTTTCAGCAGAAGTGGGAATTGTTTTCTTTTTACTTCCAGGAGCCTTTGTACACGGTGATAGGAGAGGAGATGAAGCTGGTCTCTTGCTCTTTTCCTTCACTGGTGACAGAGGATCAGCTATGTCTGTGTCAGAGACTGATGAAGATAGTGATGTGTCTTCCTGCTGCAGCTCCAACCATTCCTGTGTGTTAGAGCCGGTGCCATCTTGGCTGTCTGTTGTGTGAGGCTGGGAGAAGAACTCTGAGTTTCTTCGGTCCCTTAGTGATTTTCTTTCCCTTTGTCATCACGAGTGATGAGCGTTACTGGTCTGAGGTCTGTTGCGGTATATGTCACGGCGATCTCTGATGCCGAACATTGCTTTGGGTTGCTATTATAGCAGGGTGTGTGAGGAGCTCCTGTCTCAGGTGGCCATTTTCCTGTGCGGCTCAGACATGCCCCTGCTGCCCCAGGTTTTGGCACTCTTTAGCACTGTGGTTAGAGTAGGACACCCATATGTGAGGGGAAGTATTAGCAGCAGGGAAAGGTTCCTGATGAGTAGGAGCAGGCTAGTGACACCCAATCCTGCTACAGAACTCTCCCCTTTGAGACCAGGCCAGCCAGGCTGCATTCCACCCTCTGAAAACAGATGCTATCGGTGCATATTTACCCGCTGTACCTCTGCATTACACAGAACTGTGAGTCTCACCCAAAGCAGCGTTCTCCTGATAGGGTTGTTTGTAGCTGAGCATACTCTGCAATACAAGTGTTGAGGTATCTAAAACCAGACTGTGTGTCATTACCGCACCACACTGCACCTCCCTACATCTACTTTAAATGTGTGTATGTTTTAAGCCACTCTCTGGGTACCCAATGAAGAGGA
The DNA here is from genome assembly GCF_062004578.1 of Staurois parvus. NCBI lineage: Eukaryota > Metazoa > Chordata > Amphibia > Anura > Ranidae > Staurois > Staurois parvus. Next base: position 2,993,088 of record NW_028318299.1, read on the forward strand.
GTCTTGTTTTACATGAGTTGCCTCACCAGAGCCAGTTAGCTCCATTATACTAAAATACCTTTAGAAGCCCCAGTGCCCATTGGATGTTTACCTTCTGGAAGTTTAAACTGCCAAAAGGTTGCTGCACCTCCAGGAATCCACCCAAAATAGTTTGCCCCTTAGGAATATAAGTGCCTTGGTCTTACCTAGTGTTTGGGAAAGATGGCAGACTTCCTGGTCATAGATGGAATCTGTCACATCTGTGATGTTGATTCTCCCTCGGTTCTTGGAATGATACAAAATGGCAAAGTCACATCGGGATGCCTCCTCTCTGAAACCGGCCCATCCATTGTTTGTTATGAGGGTTGTTCGAACTTCTCTGATCAGTAAATTCTGGAATCTGAGGGCATCGCACAGGAAACCGTAAGAGTACTCACTATCCCGGGAAAATATACCAACAACACTTCCCGGGCTGATTTCTGCAATCAAAATAAAAACTGAATTTTTGGGTTGACTCCAGACCTGGGAAACAAAGTGAAATACAGCCATGGTAAGAACTCTGGGAGAAATACATAAAAGATACACATGATGCAGTCTGTCAGTAACACTAACACAAAGGGTGCACTTATGAGGAATTAGCATCACAATTTTCCTAGTGACACATCATGTACGTTTGTTCTTTGTGAGATGGGGAACCCCCCCCCCCCTCAATGTTATTAGGTTATTTCCTGTGTTGGACGAATGTCTTTTAATTGATTTAAAATGGAAAATACCACATTAGATCACTAGATGACAAAGCATTGAAAGAACTTTCATAAGCTCTATCCAGGAGGATGTCAAACTCAATTACATTGCAGGCTACAATAGCATTAGGATTGCTCTCAAGGCGCCGGTTGTAGCTGGAAGACTAGATGTCCAGAGCGCCACCCCCCTTACATCAGATGTCAAGAGCCCCCCCACACCATCAGAAGTCAAGAGTTCCCTCACTTCCTTACATCACAGTGCACCCCTCTTACCTTCTGCTACTGCCAGGAAGAAGCTGGGGGTGGAGCTGAGAAGCAGAGTGCAGTGTCTGGAGGAGGACCACAGGAGTCAGGAGTCTTCTGAATGCTGAGACCAGGGGGGGCAGAGACAAGGGGGTGCTGCATCTGTACAGAGACTCAGCACCTTTAGAGGAGCTCTGTCCTCTCTGCTGCTGACTGCTGGGATGAACAAGCCTCTTCATAGCTGCATTAAGAAACACAGGATCTGGTGGAGGAGCTCTGTCCTCCTCTCTGCTGCCGACTGCTGAGACCAGGTGGGGCAGAGACAAGGGAGGGGGGTGGTGCTGCAGCAGCAGGAGAGGTGCTAGGGCCACATGAAATGACTTGGCGGGTCAGATTCCATGTATTTGACACAAGTGCTCTATCTACTGGACAAATGCTGTATTTTACTCTTTAAATTAATACAAATATTTGTCCATCAAAGCAAACAGTATATTAATATTGATCTGTTACCCTGTTCACAGAGAACACGTACAAAACTTGAACTGCATGAACTGCTATGCAAATGTTTGATAACCAATATATTGGATAATAGAGGTAATTTTAGATATAATGCTCCCTAATGTATCCTCCAGTTTTTAGGATTTTGTTCCAATGTTGAATAGGACTTTAAAGTTCAGTACTTTGGAACAAAACCCCCCAAAGTACAACACATTTTAATTTATCAATACAGAAAATATATAAGACAACAACAAATCAAACAATCTTCTGTGCTCAAGTGTGGCAACAATGTAATGGGAAGATACTCTCTACTGCATGTCTCTCAAGTCCATGGACGTGGTCTTGGTCCTCAAAGATCCACTAAGCCCCTCTGCCCTCCCCAGGCCATGGCAATATATAAGCACTAGATGCTGAAAAGCAAAAGAGGGAGCACCAGTCCAGTGTGTTAAGGGACAATAAATGAAATATGTGTTGTGTTTATTCATTATATTCTATTCTTGTATTCATGTTGATCTTTTATTCATTGTTTTATATGTTTTGCAGCCCTGATGAAGGCGGAGTTTTTCCTCCTGAAACATGTTGGCTGTCTATGTTTGCTCATATTATGAATAATAAAAGGCATCTCTGGACTCTTTCAGTTTTGGTCTGGTGATTGTTATTTCTATAATATGCTTTACTTTTATACTTTGGGATGCCCCTGAAAGAAGGGTGAGGGGAGCAGTTTGATAGCTGTCTTACCCAAGCCAGTAAATTTACTTGCAAACCTTCTTGCATCATGAACAAACATCGAACTCCCAGCACTAAGCTGAAGCCCCTTTCATGGCTCCTTAGAAATCTATGTATTCGCTGTGCTTTTCTATGCATGGGAGGGCATATTCTGTTGGTTATTTTTAGGGAGAGAACAGGACAGAGTTCTGTTTGCAGGAGGTTCAACCATCTCAGCAAACAAATTGGTTAAGCCTGAATCCCAATATGATCTATGGGAGTGTTAGGACCAGGACCTGAACCCATGACCTCTGTTGCATCGGGCAGTAGATTTTTATGCTGAGCCACCTGAGATACTGGGCAGCTCTTTGCATGCTTCCTTAGGTAAAGGCACTTTCTAACTTGTTTCTTGGTAGCCTTGAACTCCTTGCTCCTCCCACAATCTTCCTATTTAGGCCATGCCTTTGCACTTCCTGTTTGCCAGATGATTGTGCTCTTCTCCAGCCAATATCTTGCTCCTTTTGCTGTCTGTATCTTTACTACAACACATTACCGACCTTAGCTTGTTCCTCGGCTACACTTCTGCTTGATTCCAACCTGCAACCACTTGTTACTGACCTTCGGCTTGCTTTCTCACTGCTCTTCTGCTTGAATACTACCTGCTATATCTGCTACTGAATCCCAGCTTGCTCATCTCCTGGTGGGGCAATCTTGAGGACCACAACCTGGTACTAACATGCAGTTAAACCATCTCCACCATCAGGAGCTCTGGGGGAAACCAGTTAGTGCTTAGATCCTGTGTCTCTGGTGAGCCCGCATCATCTGCCAGGGTGACCTGCTTGTTTACTTATCTGCTTTAAAGAGTAACTCCACTTTTGTGGAGAAAAAAAAACCTCTACCCTCTGGGTGACCTGTGTACATTGCAAGGTACATTGCACACTTTGTTAAAGATTTCTACATTTTGTTATTCTGAAGAAAGGGATGTTTGTTTTTCTGTGTCCGTGTGCTAGGGAACTGCCATTTATCAGTGGTAGCACTTCCTGCTCTAAATGACAGATCCCTGCCAGATAAACAAATGGGCCGGGGATCCTGGGTGACGTCACGGATTAAATATGATCAAAACTGCAAAACTCAACCTAATTCCTCTAAAAAAAAAAGCCCTACAGATCAAATAACCAACATTCCTCACCATGGATATAATACTCCAGATTTTATTGTTGAAATATATCTGCAAGACAAAAAGAGAAAAATATACATAACAACTCATGTTCAATCTGTTCTAGCAGATGCTAAATGTTCTCCAAAATGTTACAAAGCTGCAACCTGATAGAAATGTAAGACTAGAATCATGTGCTACGGAGGTGGATGTAGCAGCCCCCGGGCTAAATAGAGACCCCATCTGTTTTTGTTCTTGATATGAGATATGAAGAGATCCCTGTACAGATTTATCTTTGTTTGTTTGTCCTCTTTGTCCTCTTTGCAATATTAAGTGTGGCCACTGGGTGGAGCCCAAATAAAACTTACTGTCTTGCAGAAACCAGAAACTGTTTAGGTAAAGAAAAGCTCCCATCATCCTTCATTCTAATAAAAAGAAACTGGTGCATCTTTGAAGCTCAGACTCTATCTTAAGATTTGAGGCAGAGGAAATCAGCCATCATCCCTGATGCACATGTTGTGGAATGAGCATACAACCCCTGCAGGCAGAATCGCTGGAGAGCATTGACCTACTGCCAACCGCAGCCTACTTATTTCATGGTGTATTGTATGTTTCATACATTGATTGTTTGTATTTCTCATCTGTTTTTTTCTCAATAGTTTCACCCCACATTGTTTTGTCAGAAAGCTTCAAGATTACATTCATCCTGGCTTATTGCAGAATAGGAGGGTTTAGCTGCATATCGAGTTATCTTACACCTACATGTGAAGTTGCAGAGTAGTAGGACGTACACCTTTATAAGTGACTTATTTTTACAAACAGTGGCCAGGGAACTGCCATTTATCAGTGGTAGCACTTCCTGCTCTAAATGACAGATCCCTGCCAGATAAACAAATGGGCCGGGGATCCTGGGTGACGTCACGGATCAAATATGATCAAAACTGCAAAACTCAACCTAATTCCTCTAAAAAAAAAAAAGCCATACAGATCAAATAACCAACATTCCTCACCTTGGATATACAACTCCAGTTATTATAGACTAAAAATATCTGTAAGACAAAAAGAGAAAAATATACATAACAACTCATGTTCAATCTGTTCCAGCAGATACTAAATGTTCTCCAAAATGTTACAAAGCTGCAACCTGATAGAAATGTGAGACTAGAATCATGTGCTACGGAGGTGGATGACAACCCCCCCACACACACACACTTTCCCTGGGGAGGATCTTCTGCAGATCTTCCATTTCTGATCTGTTGGTGGAGTGAGTTCTGTTACTGAAAATACACCAAACTGTGACCCCAATTATTACAATGTAGCAGCCCCAGGGCTAAATAGAGACCCCATTTGTTTTTCTTGATATGAGATATGAAGAGATCCCTGTACAGATTTATCACCAGTAACTCAACCATAAGTTTAGATCACTGAGGGTCAACTTACTTGAAGTAGAGGGCTTCAAATATGGTCCCTGACATCACCAAAGGGCCACAGATAATATTCAGTAAATGTAGCTTTACTAAGAACTGTCAGAGACTGCAGACTGTTCTGCCTTCAGCAGGGAAATTCATTATGTTTGTCCTCTTTGCAATATTAAGTGTGGCCACTGGGTGGAGCCCAAATTAAACTTACTGTCTTGCAGAAAGCAGAAACTGTTTAGGTAATAAAAGCTCCCATCATCCTTCATTCTAATAAAAAGAAACTGGTGCATCTTTGAAGCTCAGACTCTATCTTAAGATTTGAGGCAGAGGAAATCAGCCATGATCCCTGATGTACATGTTGTGGAATGAGCATACAACCCCTGCAGGAAGCATTGCTGGAGAGCATGGACCTACTGCCAACCGCAGCCTACTTATTTCATGGTGTATTGTATGTTTCATACATTGATTGTATGCATTTCTCATGTTTTTTTCCCAATAGTTTCACCCCACATTGTTTTGTCAGAAAGCTTCAAGATTACATTCATCCTGGCTTATTGCAGAATAGGAGGGTTTAGCTGCATGTCGAGTTATCTTACACCTACACGTGAAGTTGCAGAGTAGTAGGACGTACAACTTTATAAGTGACTTCTTTTTACATACAGTGGCCAGGGAACTGCCATTTATCAGTGGTAGCACTTCCTGCTCTAAATGACAGATCCCTGCCAGATAAACAAATGGGCCGGGGATCCTGGGTGACGTCACGGATCAAATATGATCAAAACTGTAAAACTCAACCTAATTCCTCTAAAAAAAGCCCTACAGATCAAATAACCAACATTCCTCACAATGGATAGAATGCTCCGGATTGTAGAGTATAAAGCCATCTGAAAGACAAAAAGAGAAAAATATATATAACAACTCATGTACAATCTGTTCCAGCAGATACTAAATGTTCTCCAAATATTAGAAAGCTGCAACCTGATAGAAATGTGAATATAAACACTATTGGAACACGTGCAAAAAATATATATAAATGTGTAAAAAGTCTGAACAAAATTTCCAAAGGTGTATAAAAATGTGCTCCAATCCCAAAAATAGTGTTCAACAAAATCTTCAGAGTGTGCTCACACCATCCGTGATTGACCATCCAATCCCCACTCACCAGATTCAGTGGACTCTTTCCTGGCATGTCTAAAGAGTCAAACAAGCTTTAAAGATGCGGTGTATCCTCCCAGATACATCTGCACTTCATATCCTCCAAAAACAATTCCCACCATTAGATGGCAATGAGAAACAAATAAAGAACACAAATAGTGCAATACTGTATAAAACTATTTGAAAAAAGCTGCCCTTATTGCACTCACATGATATAAATTGTGTTCACACTTCTATAATAAGCTGAGCGGCTCATCATTATGACACAAGTCCATAAATTCCTCCTTTGCAGAAGTGGACTGACAGTAGATAATATGAATTACAATCTCCCCTTAAGGAAAGCAGGAAGGCACTCTGGAGCGCCGCAAACCAGCGTGCGCTCCACTCACCAGACGTGACGTCACTACGCATCCACCGGAACTGTAAATACGTTGACGCGTTTTGCCCCTCCTTCGGGACGTTATCCAAGACACTATTTTCTGGCTCCTCTCACCATTTATACCTCCCCAGTACTCCTCCCCAATTACAATCTAAAGGCCATCATTCATAATAGAATATTGAATGTTTAATTCATCTAACACTACAAGACTCTCTTCATCATAATATAAGTAAACAATCTTTAATAAAATCAGCATTCATTGTTTAAAAACCTCTAACAAAAAAAATATTTTAATCAAAAATCAAAATGAAAATACATAATAAAAATAAATATAAAAATAAAGAAAACAGCTACAAAATAGCCTCTAGATGGTACCGAACTCCCTCAAGAATTCATCATTTTAACCCCGCCTTCCCCAACAGCTGCTGGAGATGCGGGACCCCGGATGGGTCCTTTCTTCACATTTGGTGGTCTTGCCCGATTCTTCAACCATTTTGGCAGGAGGTCCATAGGTTAGTAGTGTCTATAACTACCTTACCCTTAGCTCTCTCTCCTGCCCAATTCCTCCTCCACCACTCTTCCCTTCCCAGGGCTCACTATTTTAAATCATTAGCCATGCACATGATCAACGCAGCCAGACTCTGTATTCCGGTTCTATGGGGCTCCACACGCTCTCCCTCTATCCGCGAATGGCTCACTCGAGTGGGTAAAACGGCGCACATGGAAGAACTGGTTGCGACTGCCCTCGATACTCCTACGAAATTCTCTCATGTATGGGCCTGCTGGACCCATTTTCTGACTACCCCGGAGTATCGATCCCTCATGGACCAATCTGTCTAAAACCTAATTTGGACTTCCTGATAGTGTTATTTAGTGGTATTTGACCTGAGGGTGTCCTCATACTCCCCCCTGTGTTACACACGCTTTCTTTTGACGCCGATGATAGCTTAGGTTCCACCCACTCCCGCTACTGTTTGTCTTGAGGATAAGATCTTTTTGACGGTTGTCCCTTCTATTATTTTGCCCTCCCCACTTGCTTCCCCCCCTCCCCCCTCCCCTTTTTCTTTTTTTTTTTTTTTTTCTTCTTCTCTCTCTCCCCCTCTTACTCTTTCTTTCCCTTTTTTCTCGCCTTTTCTTTTCTTTTCATATGCTTTTACACGTTTTGGACAATTTTTCCGATAGCACGCTGAGTATGCTGTCAGCATCACTTCCCGCAATTCGTTCGCGGTTCCCACGACAATTACTCCTACATTCGCACAATTCCACCATCGTATTCTGTAGTATTGACTCTCACATAGGCATCGTACTTACTCTTCTCCCCCCTACAGATTTTTATCGCTAGACGTTATGGTGGAAGGCCAGACGTCTCTTTATTTTTAGCACTTGACAAGCATACCTAAATATTGCAGGCACAACCCTGTCGTGGCCTAGTTCATCCACACTGTTTGGTCTTGCGTTGGACCTCATTTGCCTTTGTATGATTTATGCTTTGCTGTTTGTCCTATGTGCATTTCATCTGTACATTTTCGTGTGATAATGTGATAATTTGTATCTTGTTTTCAATAAACTTTGTTTTTTGGATAAAAAAATAAAAAAATAAAATAAAAACAAAATAAAATATAAAATAAAATAAATAAATAAATATAAAAATAAATATAAAAGAATTCATAAGAATCACAAAAATTTTTTTTATTGTTTTTGGACACTACCAACTGGATAAGAAACAATTAAGATCAATGTCTATATTCAACCCCTTAGGGGACAAAGTATTCAATTGCAGGATCTACCTTGTCTCATTCTGTGAAATTGACCTAGTCATATTGCCACCATGCCAATGGGGCTCAACTTTGTTGATCCCACAGAACCTGAGCAAAGATGGATCCCTGTTGTGGCACTTTCTAATATGGTAGGACAAACTATGAAGCCTAAAACCTTTTCTAATATTTCTAATGTGCTCACCAAGTCTTACAGATAATTTTCTCGTTGTTCTCCCTACGTATTGAAGGTGACAAGGACATTCCAGGAGATAAGTTACATGATTACCACATGAAATTAATTTCCTAATATTACATATATCCCCTCTTGCCTGTGATTGAAATTGCACAATTTTCCTATCCCTGTCACCTTTCATCACTTTACAAGCCATACATCTCTCACATTTGAAAAACCCCACCTTATCCAAAAAAGTGGTTTTCCTGGAAGGTGGGTCTGGAACATTTCTCACAAGTTTATTTCTGATAGTCGGAGGTCTCCTATAAATGAATTTGGGGTGCTTCAGTAAAAGCTTCCTCAATACCTCATCATGTAATAATATTGGCCAGTGGTCCCTGAATATGTTCTCTACCAATTTATGCTGTTTGAAAAAACCTGTAATAAATGCTAAATCAAAGTTCCCTCCATCTCTGACCCTTTTCTTTAGAAGATCATCTCTATCCATATCCATTACCTTATCCCTTGTATTCCTCAACTCCTTACTTTTGTACCCCTTCTCTTCAAATCTTTTTATTAAGATATCCGTTTGTTCCCTAAAATCCTTATCTAGATCACAATTGCATTTAACTACTTGCCATCCAGCCACAGTGTTTTTACTGAGACAGAGCAGCACCGCTGCGCAGAACGCCATTTTTAAATGTCATTCTGCAAAACAGGTAGGGGGCGCGCATGAGGCGCGGGACCGCCCTACCCGTGCCGTTTGATCGTGGCCGTGGGTGTCAATCACTGGGTCCCGGCCGGTCATTACCTGCTGGGTCCCATCGATTACCGGCAATCACTGACAGGCAGCACGGCTGCAGTGTTTACACTGCAGGTCTGCTCCCTGTCAGTTCCGAGCACTTTGATCCTGACAGAAGAGTTTATTCCCGTGAAGCACACACCCCTGCCCCCTAGTAAAACACTACCCTCACACAGTTAACCCTTTCATTGCCTAAAAAAAGTTAACCCCTTCCTCCCCAGTGCCATTAGTACAGTGTCAGTGTTTTTATATTGTACTGATCACTGTATTGGTGTCACTGGAGATGTCAGTGACCCCAAGTCCCCAGGTCAGTTCCCCCTCAGTGTCAGAATGTCCTCCGCAGTCCCGCCATAAGTCGCTGATCGCCGCCATAAGTCACCAATTGCCGCCTTAAGTTGCTGATCGCTGCCATTATTAGTATAAAAAAAATAAAATCCCATTATCTATACCGCCATTTGTAAACGCTATAACTTTGACGTAAACCAATTAATTTACACGGATTGGAATTTTTTTTAGTAAAAGCATGGAGCAGAATACATTTTGGCCGAAATTTATGACGAAATTTGATTTTTAAATTTTTTTACTGGACTTGTTTTATAGCACAAAATACAAAATATTGTTGTTTTCTCAAAATTGTCAGACTTTTTTATAGCGCAAAAAAAAAAACCGCACAGGCGATCAAATACCACCAAAAGAAAGTTCAATTTGTGGGAAAAAAAGGACATAAATTTAATTTGGGTGCAGTGTTGCATGACCGCGCAATTGTCAGTTAAAATAATGCAGCGACATAACACAAACTTCTGTAACTGCCTCCTGACCGCCCTATAGCAGAAATACTACTACAGGGCGGCATGGGTGCGCAAAATCACATATACAGTGGGGATCGAAAGTTTGGGCACCCCAGCTAAAAATTTGTATTAATGTGCATAAAGAAGCCAAGGAAAGATGGAAAAATCTCCAAAAGGCATCAAATTACAGATTAGACATTCTTATAATATGTCAACAAAAGTTAGATTTTATTTCCATCATTTACACTTTCAAAATAACAGAAAACAAAAAAATGGCGTCTGCAAAAGTTTGGGCACCCTGCAGAGTTAATATCTTGTACTGCCCCCTTTGGCAAGTATCACAGCTTGTAAACGCTTTTTGTAGCCAGCCAAGAGTCTTTCAATTCTTGTTTGAGGTATCTTTGCCCATTCTTCCTTACAAAAGTCTTCCAGTTCTTTGAGATTTCTGGGCTGTCTGTCACGCACTGCTCTTTTAAGGTCTATCCATAGATTTTCAATGATGTTGAGGTCAGGAGATTGTGAAGGCCATGGCAAAACCTCCAGTTTACGCCTCTTGATGTAATCCCCCGTGGATTTCGAGGTGTGTTTAGGATCATTATCCCTTTGTAGAAGCCATCCTCTCTTTAACTTCAGCTTTTTCACAGATGGCATCAAGTTACCATCCAAAATTTGCTGAAATTTTATTGAATCCATTTTTCCTTCTACTCGTGAGATGTTCCCTGTGCCACTGGCTGCAACACAACCCCAAAGCATGATTGATCCAACCCCATGCTTAACAGTTGGACAGAGGTTCTTTTCATTAAATTCTGTGCCCCTTCTTCTCCAAACTTACCTTTGCTCATTCTGGCCAAAAAGTTAAATTTTAACCTCATCGGTCCACAGAACTTGTTTCCAAAATGCATCAGGCTTGTCTATATGTTCATTTGCAAAGTTCAAACGATGATTTTTGTGGTGAGGACGTAGAAGAGGTTTTCTTCTGATGACTCTTCCATGAAGACCATATTTGTACAAGTATCTCTTTATAGTGGAATAGTGACCACAACTCCAGTGTCTGCCAGATCTTTCTGGAGGGATCGTGCCGTCAAACGTGGGTTTTGAATTGTTTTTCTCACAATCCTGCGAGCTGTTCTGTCTGATATTTTTCTTGGTCTTCCAGATCTTGCTTTAACTTCCACTGTTCCTGATGACTGCCATTTCTTAATTACATTCCGAACAGAGGATATTGACATCTGAAAACGCTTTGCTATCTTATTATAGCCTTCTCCAGCTTTGTGAGCGTCGACTATTTTCAGTTTCAGTTTTCTAGACAACTGCTTAGAAGAACCCATGGTGCTGATTGTTGGGGCAAGGTCAGATGAGTCTGGGCATTTAAAACCTTTGAGATTGACATCACCTGGTCTTCCCAGACTATGATTGAGAACAATCCATGACACTGGCAGGTCTCAGCTTTGCAAAGGGGGCAGTGCATGCTATAAATTCTGCAGGGTGCCCAAACTTTTGCAGACGCCATTTTTTTGTTTTCTGTTATTTTGAAAGTGTAAATGATGGAAATAAAATCTAACTTTTGTTGACATATTATAAGAATGTCTAATCTGTAATTTGATGCCTTTTGGAGATTCTTCCATCTTTCCTTGGCTTCTTTATGCACATTAATACAAATTTTTAGCTGGGGTGCCCAAACTTTCGATCCCCACTGTATATACATGATTTGCGCTCCCGTGGTTTTCACACCCCTCCAAGATGGCATCAGATTGCCCCTCAGTATACCAGCCATCACATTTAACCCCTTGATTGACAGGTATACGCTCATACACAATAAACCTCCATTTCTGGTATAGTGCCTGAATGGGTCAATATCTTTGATCAGATCAGCACTATATCAGCGATCACATTAGTATAGCTTCCCCAAAAACGCAGCGTTAGCGGGATCAGCCCCGCACCTGTGTTTAGCCTCTACTCTTACCCCCCCTTCTCCCCCAGCAAGTGCAGTGTCAGTAGGTCACTGTCACTTGATACATTGCACACAAAACCGCAGTGTTGGCAGAATCAGGCCTGATCTCTGTTAGCACTTGTCGGTAAATTTTGATGACTCTCATATGCAGCAGAGTGCCAGTACTAGTGCCACACTACCTTTTGGTGAACTGGCGACACCAGAGGTCTAGTACATCCTGGTCTTTCACATATCTCTAATGCAGGCCATAGACGGTCGAAAATAGTCCATTTAAAAAAAAAAAAAGAAAAGAAAAAACGGTTGTTCAATAGGCCAATGTTACAACCAACGGTAAAAAAAATCTTCTGTCCCTTGCAGAGAGCTCCGCTATTATATTTGACCTGAAAAAGTATTGCGGTTGCAACAATGTATCCATTTCGGATACAGATGGTTTTATTCGTATACAAATAGATACATTGTTGCAACCACAATACGTTTTCATGTCAAATATAATAGCGGACTGGAATTCTTCTTCTTCTACTTCTTTTTCTTCTTCTTTTTCTTCTTCTTGCAGGTCACGGCTCATGCGCAGATTTTTTATCTGTAAAACAATCGGCCGATTTGCCCATCATTGGCGGGAAAATTGGCAGATTTCTTTCCAACTTTACTGATAAAAAAAATGTGCCAAAACTCAGAAAAAACGGCTGACCAATTGACCCACTAACGGTGCGAAAATCGGACAATTTTCGACTCGTCTATGGTCTGCATTAGATTGTAAGCTCCCAGGATCAGGCCCTCCTAACCCTCTTGTATTGAACTGTATTGTTCTGTATTGTCTCCCATCTCTGGGGTCAAGATGTAGAAGAACTGTGAGAGGACAACAGGCTACACTTATACGTTTCGGATTTACGAGGGAAAAGATATTCACGTGGAGCCCCCCTGGATGCCCAGACTACATGGGGAGCAGTGGCAAGATAGTTTGGGACTTGGTGTCATCATTTTTCCATATGGGGTACCCCTTATACGTGGACAATTTTTATTCAAGCGTGCCACTATTTAGACATTTGTACCATCTTGGAACTGGCGCTTGTGGCACCATGTGACCTAATGTGTGCCCACCATTAGAAGTGGGTGGATGCAGGGCGGTATATTCTAATGGTGGGCATACCACACACTTTTTCTGGCAGAGATTTCTTCTCATTTTAGTCATTCAGTCCACAGGCTGCATACAAAAAAAATCACATAGCATATATAACCAACAAGGACCAGCGACGTACTGGTACATCACTGGACTTTGAATGGTTATACCAGGATGATGCCTACAGCTGCCTACAGTATTATTTTTTTCGGCCGGCGATCGGCTTTCATGTAAAAGCAATCCTAGTGGCTAATTAGCTGCAGGATTGCTTTTACAAGCAGCAGGAAATGATGACCCCCTCCCCCGATGCCTTCCATGGCCTTCTCGGGCAATTCTGTGCCATTGGGGGAACCTGAAAATGCAGCCGGTGTTTCTGCCAGCTGATCATAGAGCTGATTGGAGACCAGAATGGTGCCAATCATCTCTATAGTCTAAGATATCAGAAGCTACAAGCATTTCATCACTTCAGTTTCACAGGATATAAACAGCACCATTTGTAAATTGGGAAAGCATCTGATCACACCGATTTTGGTTTGATTAGATAATGTAAGGGCAGAGAAGATATCCAGAGTCTGATAGACCCCAGAGTTCTCAAAAAAGAATATATGACAATGCCCATTGAAGTTATATTTTTATTTTTATATATTTGCATTCCATGTGATAGCATTAAAAGTGATAAAAAAAAGTGTAAAAATAATAAAAATCAAAATAACTAAACAAAAACAATTTGCCCCTCCCACACCTGTGTGCACAAGCCTTGACCCTGTGCCGGTATGTAAACAGCGGTTGCGCCATGCATGTGAGGTATCGCTGTGAACATCAGATCAAGGGCAGTAATTCTAACACTAGACCTCCTCTGTAAATCTAAAATGGTAGCTTTTAAAGGCTTTTAAAGCATTGCCTATGGATATTAAAAATGTATGCAGTTTGTCACCATTGCACGGGGCATGCGCAGTTTTAAAGCATGTCATGTTTGGTATCTATTTACTCGGCATACCATCATCTTTTATATCTTACCAAATAATTGGCCAATATATTGTGTTTTTGTGCATTAAAAGTAAAAAAAGTGTATTTTTGTTTTAAAATTTGCTTTTGAAAAATCGCTGCGCAAGTACTATGTGCCATAAAAAATTGTAGTACACACCATGTTATTCACTAGGGTGTCTGCTTTAAAAAAATATATGTTTGGGGGTTTAAATTAATTTCCTAGCAAAAAATACAGATTTTTTTCATGTGAACAAAGTGTCAGAAAAGACTTGGTCTTCAGGTGGTTAAAAGACTGAATGACGTGTGGCATAAACTTCTAATGCTGGGCATAAAACACCCCCACCCCCCAAAACGACCCCTTTTTGTAAAGTAGACACCCCAAACTATTTGCTGAGAGGCATGTTGAATCAATGGAAGAATTTATTTTTTTACCACAAGTTTTTGGAAAATGACATAAAAAAAATATATATTTTTTACACAAAATTGTCCCTTAAATGATTTACTGCTCACACATGCCATGGGTATATGTGGAATTACTCCCCAAAATACATTCTGCTACTTCTCCCGAGTATGGGGGTACCACATGTGAGAGACGTTTTGGCAGTCTAGCCAAGTACAGGACCCCAAAATCCAATAAGCACCTTCAGGCTTTTAAAGGGCTTTATTTCCTCATTACACTTCCAGACTACCTATCACAGTTTTGGAGGCCCTGAAATGCCAGGATAGCACCAAACCCCCCCCAAATGACCCCTTTTTGGAAAGTAGACACCCCAAGGAATTTGATAAGAAGCATGGTGAGTATTTTGTAGATCTCATTTGTTGCCACAAGTTTTTAGAAAATGAAGAAAAAAAACAAAAACATATTTTTTATATTTTTTTTTATATTTCAAAACCTTCTGAGAAAAAAATGAGACCTGCAAAATACTCACCATGCCTCTTTTTAAATTCCTTTGGGTGTCTACTTTCCAGAAAGGGGTCATTTGAGGGGGTTAGGTGCTATCCTGGTATTTCAGGGCCTCCAAAACTGTGATAGGTAGTGAGGAAGTGAAATGAGGAAGTTACGCACCTTCAGGCTTTTAAAGTGGTCATTGGATTTCAGGCTCCTGTATGCGGACAGGCTCCCAAAAAGTCTCACACATGTGGTATCCCCATACTCGGTAGTAGTAGAAGAATGTATTTTGGGGTGTAATTCCACATATACCCATGGCTTGAAGAGAAATAAATCATTTAAATGACAATTTTGTGTAAAAAAAAAAAAAAATGTTTTTGTCATTTTCCAGAAACTTGTGAAAAAAAAAATAAATCTTCCATGGACTCAATATTCCTCTCAGCAGATAGCTTAGAGTGTCTAATTTCCGAAAAGGGGTCATTTGAGGGTGTTTTTACTCTCCTGGTATTTTAGCACCTCACGAAATATGATGCGCAGTCAGAGAGTAAAAGCTGTGTAAATTGCAGTATCTATACCATAGTTTGTAGACGCTATAACGTTCACACAAAGCAATCAATATACACTTATTGGGATTTTTTAAACCAAAAACATGGAGCAGAATACATGTCAGCCTAAATTTATGACAAAATTTTAGTTTTTTTGAATATTTTTTATGACAGAAATGAGAAAATATTGTTCAATATTTTTGTTCAGAATTCCTTCCTTTTCCCCCCTAGTTTTAAGTTCCCTCAATTTAGTCTTATATTTACTAGTGGGATTCCCCTTCAGAACCTCATAAGTATCTTGATCACTTACCAATCTTTCTAACTCCTCATCATAATCCTTTTTATTCAAGATAACTCCCCCCCCCCTTTATCCGCTGACCTAATTACAATTTCCTTATTCTTTTCCAATAACTCCAAACCTTGGAAAATGTCTTTCTTACTCCTAATATGAGGGATGGTGAGAGCCTCCAAGTCTTTTTTCACCATTTTTTTCTAAAGTTTCCACACAAACATTATTATTTTTGGGATTAAATACTGATTGATTTCTCAAATTTGTATGTATATACATAAATGCCTCCTGTCTATCACTAGATCCTCTTTAGTCCCAAAATGTCTTAACATTAAGCTTTCTAACAAATTTCTGTACATCTACATAAGTATATATGTCCTGTTCCCAGAATACATTCCCTTCTGAGGGCTTTCAGATCAAGATTGACCTGTATGATAATTATATGTTGTTTTGCATTTGATTTGTAGTCATGTTTTATTTACAGATTAGTTATCTGTTCTCTTATGCCACCTACTGGCTAAACATCAATATACGTAGAGCTGTGTTATTTAGCTCAGTGTTTTTCAACCTTTTTTGTGCAAAGGCACACTTTTTTCATGAAAAAAATCACGAGGCACACCACCATTAGAAAATGTTAAAAAACTTTACCTCTGTGCCTATATTGACTATATATAAAGTAATTCTCTTGAATAGGAATCAAACACAAAGAAATTATTTTATAATTACTTTATTATGAAATAATAAAGTATTTTATAATTGGACCCGGGGGCCGGACCAAGAGTAGATGAATGATGTGTATGTGTCATCCATAGTAAGTATAGTAATATTCCCCCATAGTAAGCATAGTAATTAATCCCCCATATAGTAATTCATCCCCCATATAGTAATTCATCCCCCATATAGTAATTCATCCCCCATATAGTAATTCATCCCCCATAGTAATTCATCCCCCATAGTAATTCATCCCCCATATAGTAATTCATCCCCCATAGTAATTAATCCCCCATATAGTAATTCATCCCCCATAGTAATTCATCCCCCATATAGTAATTCATCCCCCATAGTAATTCATCCCCCATAGTAATTAATCCCCCATATAGTAATTCATCCCCCATAGTAATTCATCCCCCATAGTAATTAATCCCCCATATAGTAATTCATCCCCCATAGTAATTAATCCCCCATATAGTAATTCATCCCCCATAGTAATTCATCCCCCATAGTAATTCATCCCTCATATAGTAATTCATCCCCCATAGTAATTCATCCCCCATAGTAATTCATCCCCCATATAGTAATTAATCCCCCATAGTAATTCATCCCCCATATAGTAATTCATCCCCCATAGTAATTCATCCCCCATAGTAATTCACCCCCCATATAGTAATTCATCCCCCATATAGTAATTCATCCCCCATATAGTAATTCATCCCCCATAGTAATTCATCCCCCCTATAGTAATTAATCCCCCATAGTAATTTATCCCCCATATAGTAATTCATCCCCCATATAGTAATACATCCCCCATATAGTAATTCATCCCCCCTATAGTAATTCATCCCCCATATAGTAATACATCCCCCATATAGTAATTCATCCCCCATATAGTAATTCATCCCCCATAGTAATTCATCCCCCATAGTAATTCATCCCCCATAGTAATTCATCCCCCATATAGTAATTCATCCCCCATAGTAATTCATCCCCCATATAGTAATTCATCCCCCATATTAATTCATCCCCCATATTAAGTCCCCAAGCCCCCCCTGTGTCAATTCACTTACCTTTGCTCCGCGCGTTCCTCTCGCCGTTCTGGTGTAGCATGAAAATCTGTCTCCTATGAGGATCTGTCCCCCTCGACGTATCTGCGCATGTGCCAGTTTCAGGCATTAGCAGCCGATCGGCGATCTCCGGCACATGCGCAGATACGTCGAGGGGGACAGATCATCCTGACAGTATCACGCTCCGCGGGCCGTAGTTTGCCCATTGCTGTTCTAATGATTGGTCTATTTGTGAGCCGAGGCCACATGTTACGGATGAGATTGCAATTTTTCCCACGGCACACCAGACAATATCTCACGGCACACTAGTGTGCCGCGGCACAGTGGTTGAAAAACGCTGATTTAGCTAATCCAGGATGTGCTGTAAAGGTCATCACTTTTTCCACAATACAAAAAGTGAACTAAAGGAAGTAAACCACCTCATAGGAAACCACAATTCTCTACATGAGAGAAGCGACCTAACTCTATCTCTTTCCATCTGACAGCATTGGAGGTAATTAATGTCCCTTTTTCTCTGCTATATGTAGCTAGAGAAGAGGAACATGGCTATACTGAGTGGTATTTTATCTATGTTATGTTTATCTTATAGTGATTGCATATTATATTTCTTGTTATAGGTTTACCATCTATCTGCAACGTGCCAATAAAGTACAGACACGTTTAGAACCGTCTATTATTGTGTACGCAGAGAAGGTTCTGTTCGGTGCAAATTTAAGTCCCAAATTGAGTACCCTCAATTCCTCCTCAGTGAATCACTTATCACTAAGGTTGAAGATCCCCTGATTTAAACCTCTCTCTTTCTTTTTTCTCTTTCCCCCTCTACAGCCCCTCCTTCTCGTCTCCATCCCCCTCTTCCCCTCATTGGAGGAACATAGGAACCACCCCTCTTACTGAATTGGAACCCCCCCCCCCCCCTCCACAGGGGACTCCCATAATTCCTCCTCTGAAAATTCCCTCCATGGGAATAAGGATAGGGTTGTGATGATGTTTGATTCCAATCCATCAAAAGTTCAAATCTATTCTGGACTGGTAATCTAAAATAAGGTTCACACTCTTGATTATTGACCTCTTTAAATTTAGGCTTAAATTGTGATTTTTTTTTATTATTTTAGCTTGACTGAGGGGTTCCTTATTTTTGGAAGGAGAAGCGACATTCATAGCTGGAACATCCCTTTCCTCTGCTGAAGCTCTAGATTCCATATTACCTTTTAAATTATCCTCTTGCCATTTATAGACCAAATTTTGTTTGTAGTCCTGTGTGTCTCCACAGTATTTTTTAAATTTTAATTTCTTTTTTTTGTGTATCCTGATCCACTTTTTTAATATATTCCTGTAACTGTTTCATTCTTTCTTTGTAATCTGTTGTATCCTCAAATCTTATCATTTTCTCTTTCAGTATATGATTTTTTTCTTCTATAGATCTTAATTTCTTTTTTCTCCTTTGGATGATGAGCTCCAAAAGTTTTTTCTCCACGTGATTAAAAAAGAAAACCATTCATCTAATTCCATACTCGTTAAACCATCATTGGGGGCTTCCTCCCATCCTGGTCTCCTAGGTGTAATTCCTTCTTTCATTTATTTCTCAAGTGTTACAATATCCCACCAAGCTCTAATCTGTAATCTAAATCTGTAATCTAAATCTAAATGACTCCTCAAATTTATTTCATGTGGTAATCATCATGTAACTTATCCTCTGGAATGTCCTTGTCACCTTCAATACGTAGGGAGAACAACGAGAAATTTATCTGTAAGACTTGGTAAGCACATTAGATATATTAGAAAAGGTTTCAGGCATCATAGTTTGTCCTACCATTTTAGAAAGTGCCACAACAGGGATCCATCTTTGCTCAGGTTCTGTGGGATCGACAAATTTGAGCCCCATTGGCATGGTGGCAATTTCACAGAATGAGACAAGGTGGATCCTGAAATTGAATACTTTGTCCCCTAAGGGGTTAAATATAGACATTGATCTTAATTGTTTCTTATTGGTAGCGTCCAAAAACAATACATTTTTTTTTAATGAATTTTTTTGTTTTTATATTTATTTTGTATTTTTATTTTAAGTTATTTATTTATTTTTATTTTATTTTTCATTTTTTATTTTTATTTTATATTTTATTTTTTATTTTATTTTTATTATTTATTTTCATTTAATTTTTTTTATTAAAACATATATATATTTTTAGAGGTTTTTAAATAATGAATGCTGATTTTATTAAATATTGTTTACTTATATTATGATGAAGAGAGTCTTTTAGTGTTAGATGAATTAAACATTCAATATTGTATTATGAATGATGGCCTTTAGATTGTGATTGGGAAGTGGATTGGAGGGATGAGGTGATATAGGGTTAATATAATAGCAGATTTGGCCTAATGGAGAAAGGGGAGGAGTACTGGGGAGGTATAAATGATGAGAGAAGCTGGAAAATAGTGTCTTGGATAACGCCCTGGAGGAGGGGCCAAATGCGTCAACGTATTTCTGGTTCTGGTAGATGCGTAGTGACGTCACATCTGGTGAGTGGAGCGCACGCTGGTTTGCGGCGCTCCGGAGTGACTTCCTGCTTTCCTTAAGGAGAGATTGTAATTCATATTATGTACTGTCAGTCCACTTCTGCAAAGGAGGAATTTATGGATTTGTGTCATAATGATGAGCCTCTCAGCTTATTATAGAAGTGTGAACACAATTTATATCATGTGAGTGCAATAAGGGCAGATTTTTTCAAAGAGTTTTATACAGTATTGCACTATTTGTGTTCTTTGCTTGTTTCTCATTGCCATTTAATGGTGGGAATTGTTTTTGGAGGATATGAAGTGCAGATGTATCTGGGAGGATACACCCCGTCTTTAAAGCTTGTTTGACTCTTTAGCCATACCAGCAAAGAGTCCACCGCATCTGGTGAGTGGGGATTGGATGGTCAATCACGGATGGTGTGAGCGCACTTTGAAGATTTTGTTGAGCACTATTTCTGGGATTGGAGCACATTTTTATATACGTTTGTACTTTTTGCTTAGATTTTTTACACATTTATATATTTGTTTGTGCTGTGGAGTGTTTATATTTATATTTGATTGTTTTTTTTTCCTTTTGTGAGCAGCAGCATTTAGAATTTGATTGTATTATATATTTTTTTTCTGTGGCACAAGTTTTTTATCTTTATTAATAGAAATATGAGATTAGAATCATGTTCTACACACACGCACACACACACTTTCCCCGGGGAGGATCTTCCATTTCTGATCTGTTGGTGGAGTGAGTTCTGTTACTGAGAAGACACCAAACTGTGACCCCAATTATTACAATGTAGCAGCCCCAGGGCTAAATAGAGACCCCATTTGTTTGTGTTCTTGATATGAGATATGAAGAGATCCCTGTACAGATTTATCACCAGTAACTCAACCATAAGTTTAGATCACTGAGGGTCAACTTATTGAAGTAGAGGGCTTCAAATATGGTCCCTGACATCACCAAAGGGCCACAGATAATATTCAGTAAATGTAACTATACAAAGAACTGTCAGAGACCGCAGACTGTTCTGCCTTCAGCAGGGAAATTCATTATGTTTGTTCTCCCTGCAATATTAAGTGTGGCCACTGGATGGAGCCCAAATTAAATTTACTGTCTTGCAGAAACCAGAAACTGATTAGGTAATAAAAGCTCCCATCATCCTTCATTCTAGTAAAAGAAAACCGGTGCATCTTGGAAGCTCAGACTCTGTCTTAAGAACTGAGGCAGACGAAATCAGCCATCATCCCTGATGCACATGTTGTGAAATTAACTTACAACCCCTGCAGGCAGCATCGCAAGACCTACTGCCAACCGCAGCCTACTTATTTCATGGTGTATTGTATGTTTCATACATTGGTTGTATGTATTCCTCATCTCTTTTTTTCCCAATAGTTTCACCCCACATTGTTTGGTCAGAAAGCTTCAAGATTACATTCATCCTGGCTTACTGCAGAATAGGAGGGCTTAGCTGCATATCGAATTACACACAGGGAAATGTGTAGCGAGGACAGAACACAGACATACTATGGGAAATGGTCAGAGACTGCCAACATACTACAGGAAATGGTCAGAGACTGCCGACATACTACAGGAAATGGTCAGAGACTGCAGACATACTGCAGGTGATGGTCAAAGACTGCAGATATACTACAGGAGATAGTCAGAGACTGCAGACAGACTACAGGAGATGTTAGAAACTGCAGACATTCTATAGGAGATGGTCAGAGACTTTAGACTGTGACAGGAAGGCAGGAAGAACTAGGGGATGTATCCAGGATGGGAGATATATTTGTCGCAGGTTCATGCTCTACACAGACTGTTGCTCCTTTTGTGCTGTGTATTCAGCCTGTTTGGCTCACTGATGATGTAATGAGCTCAGCTGTAGCAGGTTAAGGGCTCTGGGCTCTATAAAATTCCCAGGCTGCTTAGAGAGAATGCTCCAACCTGGAACCAGTTTGCTGTGCAGGACAGACTGGGGAGCAACCAAACCATCCTGGGGTGAGAGTAGATCTGTGTGATCTTGGACTGGGAGACTGTGTGTGAACCCCCCCATGTCTGAGCAGTGATAGGCTGTATCCAGACAGATGGATAGGAACCCGTGTCTGCACTTAGATGCCCAGTGTGGCAAGGATTTATTTTCTGTTTGTATTTTTTTTTGCTATTTTGAATCTATGCACCGCGTGTTAAACAGACTTGTAAATAAAGCACAAGTTTCTTCACCAAGATCCAGCTGTCATGCTGAGCCTCTTTCACCATGCTCTAACTCATCCAGGGGGTCAAGCACAACCCACTACTGGGCTAATCCCTTCACAAGACATACTACAGGAGATGGTCAGAGACTGCAGATATACTACAGGAGATGGTCAGAGACTGCAGACATACTACAGGAGATGACCAGAGACTACAGACATACTACAGGAGATGGTCAGAGACTGCAGACATACTACAGGAGATGGTCAGAGATTGCAGACATACTACAGAAGATGGTCAGAGACTGCAGACAGACTACAGGAGATGGTCAGAGACTGCAGACATACTACAGAAGATGGTCAGAGACTACAGACAGACTACAGGAGGTGGTCAGAGACTGCAGATATACTACAGAAGATGGTCAGAGACTACAGACATACTACACGAGATGGTCAGAGACTGCAGATATACTACAGGAGATGGTCAGAGACTGCAGATATACTACAGGAGATAGTCAGAGACTGCAGATATACTACAGGAGATAGTCAGAGACTGCAGATATACTACAGGAGATGACCAGAGACTGCAGATATACTACAGGAGATAGTCAGAGACTGCAGATATACTACAGGAGATGACCAGAGACTACAGACATACTACAGGAGATGGTCAGAGATTGCAGACATACTACAGAAGATGGTCAGAGACTGCAGACATACTACAGGAGATGGTCAGAGATTGCAGACATACTACAGAAGATGGTCAGAGACTGCAGACAGACTACAGGAGATGGTCAGAGACTGCATACTACAGAAGATGGTCAGAGACTACAGACAGACTACAGGAGATGGTCAGAGACTGCAGACATACTACAAGAGATGGTTAGAGACTACAGACAGACTACAGGAGATGGTCAGAGACTGCAGACAGACTACAGGTGGCAGGGTCTGCATTCCTTTAATGTTAATTCCCTTTGTGAGTATCTCACCAAAAATGACATTCTGGGGATATCAATGAACCAATCACACAATCAGGAATTTACACACCTGCAGGGCGTTCTGTCTGTGTACAGAACTCCTCCAGGTTGCCATATTGAATTTTACAGAAACTTACAGCGGCTGCAGATTAATGAGGAAAGGGAATTTTTAATAGTGTTCAATTTAAATATGACTTGTGTCACAATTATATTTACTATATATATATTAATTTGCTATTTTTTCCCCCAAGAACATGGAGGTACCCTTTAAATAACCTGGTTGGAGGATATCTTCCACCTACACGTGAAGTTGCAGAGTAGTAGGACGTACACCTTTATAAGTGACTTCTTTTTACAAACAGTGGCCAGGGAACTGCCATTTATCAGTGGTAGCACTTCCTGCTCTAAATGACAGATCCCTGCCAGAGAAACTAACGGGCCGGGGATCCTGGGTGACGTCACGGATCAAATATGATCAAAACTGCAAAACTCAACATAATTCCTCTAAATAAAGCCCTACAGATCAAATAATCAACATTCCTCACCTTGGATATAATACTCCAGATTACAGAGAAGAAAAACATCTGAAAGACAAAAAGAGAAAAATATATATAACTAGAAAAGGTACAATTTCTGGGGAAATTGTGTGAAGTATTCTTGCATCCAACCGTAACCAAGTGATTGATGAAATGTAAGCAGTGCACATGGCAAGCCTGATAGACTGAGAAATGCATTTCAGCTTGTATTTTGCAGCTCACAGTCCAGCCTGGTGACTCATCTGCCTGAGTCATCTTTGGTTGCTATAGCAACTCAGTCAGTCAGTCACAGGAATCTGACAGGCTTTTCTAAACACACTGCTCCAACTTGCAAACTTTACTGGCAATTGCCATCTTCAAACACTTGTAGTTTTAAAAGTATAAATCGAAGAGCTTGATATTGTGAGAATCACAAGAAATAGACCTACATTTTGATGTATAGTATGTCTCTGAAATATTAAAAATGAAGGCACAGTTGCAGTTTAAAAATGTCCCTTAACATTTCAGGTGGCTGTGAGTGAAGTTTCAATGAAAGTCAATGGGAGGGGTGAGTTGCAAACAAATGGTCATATTGTGAAAACTATCAGGAGTATGGCTTAGCCGTGAACATTTTTAGTGACAGCAGGGATAGCTGAACGTTTTGATATAAGATATATTTGTGTAGGTGGGCTTGAAAATGACAGAGTGATGGCAGTTTACAAATCATGTTCTGATTTTTCCTTCCACACTGTAGCTGTGCTCTGCTCCCACTCTAGATGCACCATTCATTCCTATGCGAAAATTTCTCCACAAAAACCGCGATATTTCTTGAACGATTCAGCGAAACGTTGCACAAAGTAATAGCATTCCGATTGGGAACAATCCGCACGTTTCGGTATATTACTTGTCTATGTAGTGTAAAAACTGTGGGAGGAGTTAGGGTGGTAAATATGGCTATAATAATAAGAATAAGAATATATATGTGAGATAACAATAAGTGTTCCTGCTATGCAAGAACACTTAACATCTCATGTTCAATCTGTTCCAGCAGATACTAAATGTTCTCCAAATATTAGAAAACTGCAACCTGATAGAAATGTGAGACTAGAATCATGTTCTACGGAGGTGGATGACACCCCCCCCACTTTCCCCGGGGGGGGATCTTCTCCAGATCTTCCATTTCTGATCTGTTGGTGGAGTGAGTTCTGTTACTGAGAAGACACCAAACTGTGACCCCAAACTGTGACCCCAGGGCTAAATAGAGACCAGATTTGTTTTTCTTGATATGAGATGTGAAGAGATCCCTGTACAGATTTATCACCAGTAACTCAACCATAAGTTTAGATCCCTGAGGGTCAACTTACTTGAAGTAGAGGGCTTCAAATATGGTCCCTGACATCACCAAAGGGCCACAGATAATATTCAGTAATTGTAACTATACACAGAACTGTCAGACTGCAGACTGTTCTGCCTTCAGCAGGGAAATTCATTATGTTTGTCCTCCCTGTAATATTAAGTGTGGCCACTGGATGGAGCCCAAATTAAATTTACTATCTTGCAGAAACCAGAAACTGATTAGGTAATAAAAGCTCCCATCATCCTTCATTCTAATAAAAGGATACAGGTGCATCTTGGAAGCTCAGACTCCATCCTAAGAGCTGAGGCAGAGTAAATCAGCCATCATCCCTGATGCACATGTTGTGGAATGAACTTACAACCCCTGAAGGCAGCATTGCTGGAAAGCATGGACCTACTGCCAACAGCAGCCTACTTTTTTCATGGTGTATTGTATGTTTCATACATTGATTGTATGTATTTCTCATCTGTTTTTTTCCCAACAGTTTCACCCCACGTTGTTTTGTCAGAAAGCTTCAAGATTACATTCATCCTGGCTTATTGCAGAATAGGAGGGTTAAGCTGATCAGTATAGTAGGAAATGGAGGGGAGGAGCCTGAACATGGCGGCAGTGGGGAGTGAGTGGCACTAGCTATCGGCTAGGTTCCGCTCCCCGACCTCCCTAGTGACCCTTAGGACGTGACTCACCGGAGTCTGGAGGGACGCTGAACAGAGCCCGGAGAGCCGGTGATGGAAGCCGGACGAAGGTTGCAGTGAGGCGCCGGCCCCTCCGGTGCTTCACGAGAGAGAGATCCGGACCGCTGGAGGACGAGGTGACGTGGCGGGGGCGTGTGGTAGCCGCGGAGGACCTCTGGGAGAAGAGGAAGCCGGCCGGCCGCCTGACTGACAGGGAGACGCCGGCTTAGGCTACCGGCTCTCTGTCGCCCACAACCCCCCGGCCAACTGCTGCCCATAAACCCCGGCTACCTACTGTCTGTAGCCCCTGGTTCACTGCTGCCTGGAGCCCCCGGCCAGCTGACTGCTTGATCCTGGGCCAGGGAGACCCGGGAGTGCCAGGAGACCCACCCTGCATCCCTTGGATGAAATCCAGACAGAGAAAAGGAGCTACAGCGTTGGAAGCCCAGAGGACCCCCCCCCAGGACAGAGTTGTTGTGAAGGCCCTCCACCCAAACTTGGAGCTACCGTCCTGGGAAGAGAAGGGTGAGTGAGAGCTGCTGGGGGTCTATTGTCTATTGTATAGTTGACTCCTGAGTGACATTGGAGTCCAAGGGGTTAAGGAGGAGAGGGGAGGATTCCCTGGGTTCAGAAGAGAAGAGTCCCACGCACCCCTAGGAGAGCATAAGCAAAAGTAGTAAACCCGTCTGGATCATAAATCATAAGGGAGAGGTACAATTTCCATCTAGAGAATATAGAAGGCAAAAGACTTAAAGAGGATATGAAGAATAAAGGTCCTAAGGGAGCAGGGCTCAAAGGGTCTCAATCAGGCACGATAAAGAAATTTACATCATATGGAAACATTACGCCAGAAAGGGCCCAAGGCACAAGCTCTAAAGGGGAAATGGACACTAGCTCAGGAAACAGTCCGAGACTATCACTGGGTATGAACAGCAGTTGTAGCCAACAAATAGCGGATGGCTTGGGAAAAAAAGAACTTGATGGTGAACTGATGAGTTGGGTGGGGGGGAGGGGGGGGGGAGGGGGGGGGGAGGGGCCGTGGGGCTAATATTCTGCAAGATATTCGGGCCTAATAGGAAGAGACGAACTAGAAGAGAGAGAGACAGAATTAAGAAGGATGGAAGAAATACAGTTTATAACATATAATGTGAATGGGTTGAATTGTCCTGGGAAAAGATTTAAAATGTTTAAAGAGTTACATCACAGGGCAACGTCAGTGGTATTTCTACAGGAGACACATTTTGAGATAGAATCAAATGTGAAATTAAAATCCAAATTTTATCCAACATGGTATTATGCTGACTCTCCAATCAAAAGAGCAAAGGGGGTGGCAATAGGATTGGCAAAGAATATGAGATTTGAGTTGGAAGATAGAAAGACTGACCCGGAAGGGAGATTCCTGTTTTTGAAGGGTAAACTTCAGGGAATTGAATGTACACTAGCCAATATATACTGCCCCAACAAGAAACCTGAGATCTTTTTGAAGGGTTTGTTGAAAAAATTAATAGACTTTAAAAAAGGGCGTTTGATAATAGCAGGAGATTTAAATCTTTGTATGGACCCACAAAAGGATGCAACCTCCCTTGTGCAGAGAGAGGGGGGTAGGTCTCTGAGAGCCTTGAAGAAGGCGATCCACGAGTACCAACTGGTGGACACCTGGAGAATTATGCATATGAAAGACAGAGATTATACCTTCTTCTCTAATGCACATGAGATATACTCGAGACTGGATTATATTCTAATAGATCATCAACTCATTGAAATGCTGGTTAAAATAGAAATAGAGACAAGAACTTTTTCGGACCATGCCCCAGTCATAATGAAAATAGGATGGGGGAAAAGGTGGACGGGAGGTCTAAGATGGAGGTTAAATGAGGCTCTTCTCTTTGATGAGGATATTGTGCAGAAGATCAAGGAAGAGATTAAGGTATATTTCAAGGAGAATGAGACAGAGGAAGTATCGACAGCTACAGTATGGGAAAGTCATAAGGTATATATAAGAGGAATCTTGATTGCGATGGGAGCAAGGAAGAAAAAAGAAAGAAGAGAGAGGGTTAGTGGACTTTTAAAGGAAATCCTGGAGTTGGAGCAGATACATAAGAAGAAAATAACAATAGAAACAAGACAGAAGCTAATGGATAAAAGAGATGAATTCGAGAGATTGATGGAAGAGGAGAGGAGAAGAGTATATAACAAGGTATTGGGTGAAAGATATAGATGGGGTGACCGACAAGGAAAATACTTAATGAGAGCCCTGAATAAAAAGAAAAACAGGAATTATATAGAAAAGATAAAAAGCCCTAAGGGGGAGTTGGTCCACTCAACTAAAGAAATCATTAAAGTATTCACGGAGTACTATAGAAAGTTGTACAACATCAGCCACCAAGGTTCACCAAAAGAAAATAGAGAAGGTATTAATGAAAAAAGGATGATATATTTAAAAATTGCGGGATTGCCAAAGCTCAGTGAAACACTATTGAACTCCTTGGAATCAGAAATTTCTCAGGAAGAAATAGAAGTAGCATTAAGAAGTACAGGGGGAGGGAAAAGCCCAGGCCCGGATGGTTATACAATTAAGTACTATAAAAAATTTTGTGAAGTATGTTACAAAAGTTAAAGAAATATATGAATGACTTGGGAGGTGAGATGGAGGGGAGGAGGGAATCCCTTCAGGCCCATGTTGTTCTCATTCACAAGGAGGGAAAAGATCCTTCTCAGTGCTCTAGCTACAGACCAATTTCATTATTGAACACTGATACCAAGTTGTACGCAAAGGTCCTAGCAAACAGGCTGAAAGATCTAATGCCCGAATGGATCCATGGAGACCAGGTGGGCTTTGTCCCGGGGAGAGAGGGTAGAGACAATGGGTTGAGAACTTTGATGCTTATTCAGAAAAGTAGAAAAGGGAAAGCCCCGGTGGTGCTCTTGTCAATTGATGCCAAAAAGGCGTTTGATAGAGTGGACTGGGGCTTTATGATGGACAACTTGGAAGTGTTGGGGATTGGAGAGAGAATGCCTGAGTGGATAGGTAAATTATATAGGGAGCCCACCGCAATCATCACGGTAAATGGGGAGAGGTCGGAATCCATCGGGATGTCCAATGGAACAAGACAAGGATGTCCATTGTCCCCCTTGCTGTATGTTTTGACATTGGAACCCCTGCTATCAATAATAAGGAATAGTGGAGCGATAAAGGGAATCCAGATAGAAAATATAGAACATAAAGTAGCGGCCTTTGCGGACGACCTACTGTTTTATGTAGGCAACCCCCGAATAACACTACCAAGTATAATGAAGATCATGAAGGAATATGGTGAACTATCAAATCTAAAAATTAACCCAACAAAAACAGAGATTCTGAACATTAATATACCAAAGAGCGAAAAAGAAAAACTACAAAAAGAATTCCCCTTTATTTGGAGAGAAAAAGATATAAAATACCTAGGAATAAAACTTGCTACCTCACATAAACAACTGTATAGATTAAACTATATTTCTCTGATAAATGAGACTAAGGACGAACTAAAAAGATTAGAAGGAGGAAATCCATCATGGTTAGGACGTATAAACCTAATTAAAATGGTAATTATACCTAAAATACTCTATAGATTTCAAATGATCCGAATCAAACTCCCAGAGGCGTTTTTTAAGATAATGAGAAGAATGCAAACAAGATATATATGGAGGAATAAAAAACCAAGAATATCATATGAAACACTAAGTAGGACTAAAGAGAAAGGGGGGATGGGACTACCTGATGTCAAGAGATATTACAAAGCTGTAATTTTAGCAAGAATTTATGATTGGACTTTTAACTATAAGGGGAAAAGTTGGGTAAAAATAGAAAATGAACTGAGTGGAATTAATTTGAGTAAGATGATATGGGTTCCAGCACATTATAGAACAATTAAAGAAAGCACAAGCACTTACACCTTAAATGTGTTAAAGATATGGGATAATTTACACAAACATATGAAATGGGAATTCAATTCTATATTAATGCCTCTTGCAAACACAGAATTTTTCCCTCCAGGAAAAGATGATATATCAGGGAGATGGTTTAAAAAGGAAGATATCCAATTGAGAGATGTATTGATAGAGGGGGAACTGAAAACATTTAAAGAACTAAAAGAGAGGGGAGGAGATATGTTTACTAAAATAGATGAGTGGAAATATCAACAATTAAAATGTTTTATTGGAACTCTCCCAAAACCCTTGAGATTAAAGAAGGAGTGGAATATGTTTGAAAGGCTATTAGAAACACGTAGAGATGGGAAACACGGTGTCACAAAAATGTATAGAATACTCACAGAATTAGACACAGACACAAAGTAAATTTTTATAACAAATTGGGAAAGAGATATGGAGTTGGAGATAGATGAAGATCAACAGAATAAGATATTTAGATTAGTTCACGAGAGTGTTAGTATGAGAGACGTTGAGATTAACTATAAATGTTTGACACAATGGCATATTACACTGAGCACAGGATGAGGGGGGAGAAGTCAAAAATGTGTTGGAGAGGATGTGGGGAGGAGGGCACGGTGTTTCATATTTGGTGGCAATTAGAGATGAGCGAATCGAATCAGGCGAAGTGGAATTCGTTTCGAATTTCAGGAAAAATTCGATTTGCGGCGAATCCGAATTTTTGCCGACTTCGGATGGTCGAATCGAATTTTTCCTGATCGGCCGTTTTTATCCCTTCAAAAGCCGGCAAAAATGTCCCTGCAGAGAGCTCCGCTATTTCTGACAGCTGTCTGACAGTTCTTTCACATTTCCAGCGGTTGAAACATTGTATGTATTTGTTTCCATTTAGGATACAGATGTTTTTATTAGGAAACAAATAGATACAATGTTTCAATCGCTGTAAATGTGAAAGAACTGTCAGAGAACTGTCAGAAATAGAGGAACTCTGCAGAAACACTTTTTGCTTTACTGGAATTATTCTTATTTTCATTCTTCTTCTTCTTATTTTCATTCTTCTTTTCATTCTTTTCATTCTTCTTTTCATTCTTTTCATTCTTCTTTTCATTCTTCTTCTTATTTTCATTTTTCTTTTCATTCTTTTCATTCTTCTTTTCATTCTTCTTCTTATTTTCATTCTTCTTTTCATTCTTCTTGTCATTCTTTTCATTCTTCTTCTTATTTTCATTCTTATTTTCATTCTTTTCATTCTTCTTTTCATTCTTCTTATTTTCATTCTTCTTTTCATTCTTTTCATTCTTCTTTTCATTCTTTTCATTCTTCTTCTTATTTTCATTCTTCTTTTCATTCTTTTCATTCTTCTTTTCATTCTTCTTCTTATTTTCATTCTTCTTTTCATTCTTTTCATTGTCAGAAATAGAGGAACTCTGCACATACACTTTTTGCTTTACTGGAATTATTCTTATTTTCATTCTTCTTCTTCTTATTTTCATTCTTCTTATTTTCATTCTTTTCATTCTTCTTTTCATTCTTCTTCTTATTTTCATTCTTCTTTTCATTCTTTTCATTGTCAGAAATAGAGGAACTCTGCACATACACTTTTTGCTTTACTGGAATTATTCTTATTTTCATTCTTCTTCTTATTATTTTCATTCTTCTTTTCATTCTTTTCATTCTTCTTTTCATTCTTCTTTTCATTCTTTTCATTCTTCTTTTCATTCTTCTTGTCATTCTTTTTATTCTTCTTTTCATTCTTTTCATTCTTCTTTTCATTCTTTTCATTCTTCTTTTCATTCTTCTTCTTATTTTCATTCTTCTTTTCATTTTTCTTTTCATTCTTTTCATTCTTTTCATTCTTCTTTTCATTCTTCTTCTTCTTTTCATTCTTCTTTTCATTCTTCTTATTTTCATTCTTCTTTTCATTCTTTTCATTCTTCTTTTCATTCTTTTCATTCTTCTTTTCATTCTTCTTCTTATTTTCATTCTTATTTTCATTCTTTTCATTCTTCTTTTCATTCTTTTCATTCTTCTTTTCATTCTTCTTCTTATTTTCATTTTTCTTTTCATTCTTTTCATTCTTTTCATTCTTCTTCTTCTTTTCATTCTTCTTTTCATTCTTCTTATTTTCATTCTTCTTTTCATTCTTTTTCTTCTTTTCATTCTTCTTTTCATTCTTTTCATTCTTCTTTTCATTCTTTTCATTCTTCTTCTTATTTTCATTCTTCTTTTCATTCTTTTCATTCTTCTTTTCATTCTTCTTCTTATTTTCATTCTTTTCATTCTTCTTCTTCTTCTTCTTTTCATTCTTCTTCTTCTTCTTCTTCTTCTTCTTCTTCTTCTTCTCATTCTTTTCATTCTTCTTCTTCTTTTCATTCTTTTCATTCTTCTTCTTCTTCTTTTCATTCTTTTCATTCTTCTTCTTCTCCTCCTTCTTCTTCGTCGTGCCCCGTGACTGCCCAAATGAGTGAAGTGTGCGGTGATTCTAAGATCGACGGCACTCATCTGCATGTCATACTGACTGACAGTATTATTTCTCTTCCCCAGCAGACTCCAAGGACATTTAAATTAAAGGTACAGTGTTCTGCACTAATATAAAGGCTCTCTGAAGCCTAGAAACACTTTTTATAAGCAAAATTTGCGGCAAATAAATTTGAATCGAATCGAATTTTTTCGGAAAATTCGGCGAATCAGGCGAATCGAATTTTTGAAAAATTCGCTCATCTCTAGTGGCAATGTCCAAAAATTCAGGATTTCTGGAAGACAATAGTCAATTTAATAGAAATAATAACTGGAAATAACATAGGATTAGACCCAACCATGTGTCTCCTACATAATGTTGAGACAACAGTAAATAAATACAAAGAATCAGGAGTATGGTACTACTTAAGTGCTGCAAAAGGGTTGATCCCCAAGTTTTGGTGGAAGACAGAGGTACCAACGGAGGAGGATTGGATCAATAGGGTAAACCAGATTAGTAGAATGGAAAAATCTTATTATACTCAGGAAGACAGGTTGAAATTATACTAATCGCGATGGGAAAAATGGGAAAAATCAGGACTAAAAGAGAAATATAGAAAACTCTAAACTAGGACAGTTATTTAAAGTTATTGGGCCTTGAGAGATTGGAGATCTTGCAGGGAGGGGGGAAGGGGGGGAAAGGTGGGTTGGGAGGGAAGGGAAAGAAAAGAGGTAAATAGGAAGGACAAAGTAGAAATGTATGGATTATTTATATGTATTGTGTTTCTTCTTATGGAATTTTTGTAATAACATGAAAAAATTAATAAATATTTAAATTAAAAAAAAAAAAAGGAGGGTTAAGCTGCATATCGAGTTACACACAGGGAAATGTGTAGCGAGGACAGAACACAGACATACTACAGGAAATGGTCAGAGACTGCAGACATACTACAAGAGATGGTTAGAGACTACAGACAGACTACAGGAGATGGTCAGAGACTGCAGACATACTACAGGAGATGGTCAGAGACTGTAGATATGGTACAGAAGATGGTCAGAGACTGCAGACAGATTGGAAGAGATGATCAGAGAATGCAGGCATTCTACAGGAGATAGTCAGAGACTTCAGATTTTGTACCAGGAGATTGTCAGAGACTGAAGACATACTACAGGAGATTATCAGAGACTGCAGACATAATAAAGGAGATGGTCATAGACTGCAGACATGCTACAGGAGATGGTCATAGACTGCAGACATGCTACAGGAGATGGTCAGAGACTGCAGACATGATACAGGAGATGGTGAGAGACTGCAGACATACTATAGGAGATGGTCAGAGACTGCAGACATACTACAGAAGATGGTGAAAGACTGCAGACATACTACAGGAGATGGTCAGAGACTGCAGACATACTACAGGAGACGGCCAGAGACTGCAGACAGACTACAGGAGATGACCAGAGACTGCGGACATAATACAGGAGATGGTCAGAGATTTCAGACATGCTGAAGGAGATAAGTAAACCAATATTCGTCATCCAAAATTACAATAAATATTACCCAAAAATATGTTACACAAAGACCTGTGTCAAATTAAAAAAAAAAAAAAGTCCAAAAAAGTCACACTTTCACCCTTGAAAGTAAATATTATACAAAACACCTTTTTTGTGTCAGTCAATGCATATAGTAAAATTAAAGACCAAATATATTAATTAGAGATGAGCGAAGTATTCAAAAATTCGATTCGACTGATTCGGCGAATTCGTGGAAAATATTTGATTCGAGTCGAATATATTCGCTGTGAATTTAACTTAAAAAAGGGTGTTTCTAGGCTTCAGAGAGACTTTATATTAGTGCAGAACACTGTACCTTTAATTTAAATGCCCTTGGAGTCTGCTGGGGAAGAGAAATAATACTGTCAGTCAGTATGACATGCAGATGAGTGCCGTCGATCTTAGAATCACCGCACACTTCACTCATTTGGCCAGTCACGGGGCCAAAACCAGTGTTTGGAGCCACAGTGTGGCGGTGGAGGCAGCAGCAATGGGAGGCCATACAGCAACCTATGACAAAATGGAAACCATCAGGAGTGTGAGGAGACCTGAAAGTGGCACATGGCAGAGTGGGAGCAATGGGAGGCGGTACAGGGACCCATGTCACACTGTGGACCCAGCAGCAGCGTGACCAGGCGGTACGGGGGCCCATGGCAGATTTGGGGCCTGGCAGCACCTATAGGAGGCCTGTAATCTGCCAGCAACCTATGACAAAATGGAAAACCGCAGGAGTGTGAGGAGACCTCAAAGTGGCACATGGCAGAGTGGGAGCAATGGGAGGCGGTACAGGGACCCAGGTCACACTGTGGACCCAGCAGCAGCGTGACCAGGCGGTACGGGGGCCCATGGCAGATTTGGGGCCTGGCGGCACCTATGGGAGGCCTGTAATCTGCCAGCAACCTATGACAAAATGGAAAACCGCAGGAGTGTGAGGAGACCTCAAAGTGGCACATGGCAGAGTGGGAGCAATGGGAGGCGGTACAGGGACCCAGGTCACACTGTGGACCCAGCAGCAGCGTGACCAGGCGGTACGGGGGCCCATGGCAGATTTGGGGCCTGGCGGCACCTATGGGAGGCCTGTAATCTGCCAGCAACCTATGACAAAATGGAAAACCGCAGGAGTGTGAGGAGACCTCAAAGTGGCACATGGCAGAGTGGGAGCAATGGGAGGCGGTACAGGGACCCATGTCACACTGTGGACCCAGCAGCAGCGTGACCAGGCGGTACGGGGGCCCATGGCAGATTTGGGGCCTGGCAGCTCCTATGGGAGGCCTGTAATCTGCCAGCAACCTATGACAAAATGGAAAACCGCAGGAGTGTGAGGAGACCTCAAAGTGGCACATGGCAGAGTGGGAGCAATGGGAGGCGGTACAGGGACCCAGGTCACACTGTGGGCTCAGCAGCAGCGTGACCAGGTGGTACGGGGGCCCATGGCAGATTTGGGGCCTGGCGGCACCTATGGGAGGCCTGTAATCTGCCAGCAACCTATGACAAAATGGAAAACCGCAGGAGTGTGAGGAGACCTCAAAGTGGCACATGGCAGAGTGGGAGCAATGGGAGGCGGTACAGGGACCCAGGTCACACTGTGGACCCAGCAGCAGCGTGACCAGGCGGTCACGGGGGCCCATGGCAGATTTGGGGCCTGGCGGCACCTATGGGAGGCCTGTAATCTGCCAGCAACCTATGACAAAATGGAAAACCGCAGGAGTGTGAGGAGACCTCAAAGTGGCACATGGCAGAGTGGGAGCAATGGGAGGCGGTACAGGGACCCATGTCACACTGTGGACCCAGCAGCAGCGTGACCAGGCGGTACGGGGGCCCATGGCAGATTTGGGGCCTGGCAGCTCCTATGGGAGGCCTGTAATCTGCCAGCAACCTATGACAAAATGGAAAACCGCAGGAGTGTGAGGAGACCTCAAAGTGGCACATGGCAGAGTGGGAGCAATGGGAGGCGGTACAGGGACCCAGGTCACACTGTGGGCTCAGCAGCAGCGTGACCAGGTGGTACGGGGGCCCATGGCAGATTTGGGGCCTGGCGGCACCTATGGGAGGCCTGTAATCTGCCAGCAACCTATGACAAAATGGAAAACCGCAGGAGTGTGAGGAGACCTCAAAGTGGCACATGGCAGAGTGGGAGCAATGGGAGGCGGTACAGGGACCCAGGTCACACTGTGGACCCAGCAGCAGCGTGACCAGGCGGTACGGGGGCCCATGGCAGATTTGGGGCCTGGCGGCACCTATGGGAGGCCTGTAATCTGCCAGCAACCTATGACAAAATGGAAAACCGCAGCAGTGTGAGGAGACCTCAAAGTGGCACATGGCAGAGTGGGAGCAATGGGAGGCGGTACAGGGACCCAGGTCACACTGTGGACCCAGCAGCAGCGTGACCATGCGGTACGGGGGCCCATGGCAGATTTGGGGCCTGGCAGCACCTATGGGAGGCCTGTAATCTGCCAGCAACCTATGACAAAATGGAAAACCGCAGGAGTGTGAGGAGACCTCAAAGTGGCACATGGCAGAGTGGGAGCAATGGGAGGCGGTACAGGGACCCAGGTCACACTGTGGACCCAGCAGCAGCGTGACCAGGCGGTACGGGGGCCCATGGCAGATTTGGGGCCTGGCAGCACCTATGGGAGGCCTGTAATCTGCCAGCAACCTATGACAAAATGGAAAACCGCAGGAGTGTGAGGAGACCTCAAAGTGGCACATGGCAGAGTGGGAGCAATGGGAGGCGGTACAGGGATCCAGGTCACACTGTGGACCCAGCAGCAGCGTGACCAGGCGGTACGGGGGCCCATGGCAGATTTGGGGCCTGGCGGCACCTATGGGAGGCCTGTAATCTGCCAGCAACCTAAGACAAAATGGAAAACCGCAGGAGTGTGAGGAGACCTCAAAGTGGCACATGGCAGAGTGGGAGCAATGGGAGGCGGTACAGGGACCCAGGTCACACTGTGGACCCAGCAGCAGCGTGACCATGCGGTACGGGGGCCCATGGCAGATTTGGGGCCTGGCAGCACCTATGGGAGGCCTGTAATCTGCCAGCAACCTATGACAAAATTGGAAAACCGCAGGAGTGTGAGGAGACCTCAAAGTGGCACATGGCAGAGTGGGAGCAATGGGAGGCGGTACAGGGACCCAGGTCACACTGTGGACCCAGCAGCAGCGTGACCAGGCGGTACGGGGGCCCATGGCAGATTTGGGGCCTGGCAGCACCTATGGGAGGCCTGTAATCTGCCAGCAACCTATGACAAAATGGAAAACCGCAGGAGTGTGAGGAGACCTCAAAGTGGCACATGGCAGAGTGGGAGCAATGGGAGGCGGTACAGGGACCCATGTCACACTGTGGACCCAGCAGCAGCGTGACCAGGCGGTACGGGGGCCCATGGCAGATTTGGGGCCTGGCGGCACCTATGGGAGGCCTGTAATCTGCCAGCAACCTATGACAAAATGGAAAACCGCAGGAGTGTGAGGAGACCTCAAAGTGGCACATGGCAGAGTGGGAGCAATGGGAGGCGGTACAGGGACCCAGGTCACACTGTGGACCCAGCAGCAGCGTGACCAGGCGGTACGGGGGCCCATGGCAGATTTGGGGCCTGGCGGCACCTATGGGAGGCCTGTAATCTGCCAGCAACCTATGACAAAATGGAAAACCGCAGGAGTGTGAGGAGACCTCAAAGTGGCACATGGCAGAGTGGGAGCAATGGGAGGCGGTACAGGGACCCAGGTCACACTGTGGACCCAGCAGCAGCGTGACCAGGCGGTACAGGGGCCCATGGCAGATTTGGGGCCTGGCGGCACCTATGGGAGGCCGGTAATCTGCCAGCAACCTATGACAAAATGGAAAACCGCAGGAGTGTGAGGAGACCTCAAAGTGGCACATGGCAGAGTGGGAGCAATGGGAGGCGGTACAGGGACCCAGGTCACACTGTGGACCCAGCAGCAGCGTGACCAGGCGGTACGGGGGCCCATGGCAGATTTGGGGCCTGGCAGCACCTATGGGAGGCCTGTAATCTGCCAGCAACCTATGACAAAATGGAAAACCGCAGGAGTGTGAGGAGACCTCAAAGTGGCACATGGCAGAGTGGGAGCAATGGGAGGCGGTACAGGGATCCAGGTCACACTGTGGACCCAGCAGCAGCGTGACCAGGCGGTACGGGGGCCCATGGCAGATTTGGGGCCTGGCGGCACCTATGGGAGGCCTGTAATCTGCCAGCAACCTAAGACAAAATGGAAAACCGCAGGAGTGTGAGGAGACCTCAAAGTGGCACATGGCAGAGTGGGAGCAATGGGAGGCGGTACAGGGACCCAGGTCACACTGTGGACCCAGCAGCAGCGTGACCATGCGGTACGGGGGCCCATGGCAGATTTGGGGCCTGGCAGCACCTATGGGAGGCCTGTAATCTGCCAGCAACCTATGACAAAATTGGAAAACCGCAGGAGTGTGAGGAGACCTCAAAGTGGCACATGGCAGAGTGGGAGCAATGGGAGGCGGTACAGGGACCCAGGTCACACTGTGGACCCAGCAGCAGCGTGACCAGGCGGTACGGGGGCCCATGGCAGATTTGGGGCCTGGCAGCACCTATGGGAGGCCTGTAATCTGCCAGCAACCTATGACAAAATGGAAAACCGCAGGAGTGTGAGGAGACCTCAAAGTGGCACATGGCAGAGTGGGAGCAATGGGAGGCGGTACAGGGACCCATGTCACACTGTGGACCCAGCAGCAGCGTGACCAGGCGGTACGGGGGCCCATGGCAGATTTGGGGCCTGGCGGCACCTATGGGAGGCCTGTAATCTGCCAGCAACCTATGACAAAATGGAAAACCGCAGGAGTGTGAGGAGACCTCAAAGTGGCACATGGCAGAGTGGGAGCAATGGGAGGCGGGTACAGGGACCCAGGTCACACTGTGGACCCAGCAGCAGCGTGACCAGGCGGTACGGGGGCCCATGGCAGATTTGGGGCCTGGCGGCACCTATGGGAGGCCTGTAATCTGCCAGCAACCTATGACAAAATGGAAAACCGCAGGAGTGTGAGGAGACCTCAAAGTGGCACATGGCAGAGTGGGAGCAATGGGAGGCGGTACAGGGACCCAGGTCACACTGTGGACCCAGCAGCAGCGTGACCAGGCGGTACAGGGGCCCATGGCAGATTTGGGGCCTGGCGGCACCTATGGGAGGCCGGTAATCTGCCAGCAACCTATGACAAAATGGAAAACCGCAGGAGTGTGAGGAGACCTCAAAGTGGCACATGGCAGAGTGGGAGCAATGGGAGGCGGTACAGGGACCCAGGTCACACTGTGGACCCAGCAGCAGCGTGACCAGGCGGTACGGGGGCCCATGGCAGATTTGGGGCCTGGCGGCACCTATGGGAGGCCTGTAATCTGCCAGCAACCTATGACAAAATGGAAAACCGCAGGAGTGTGAGGAGACCTCAAAGTGGCACATGGCAGAGTGGGAGCAATGGGAGGCGGTACAGGGACCCAGGTCACACTGTGGACCCAGCAGCAGCGTGACCAGGCGGTACGGGGGCCCATGGCAGATTTGGGGCCTGGCGGCACCTATGGGAGGCCTGTAATCTGCCAGCAACCTATGACAAAATGGAAAACCGCAGGAGTGTGAGGAGACCTCAAAGTGGCACATGGCAGAGTGGGAGCAATGGGAGGCGGTACAGGGACCCAGGTCACACTGTGGACCCAGCAGCAGCGTGACCAGGCGGTACGGGGGCCCATGGCAGATTTGGGGCCTGGCGGCACCTACGGGAGGCCTGTAATCTGCCAGCAACCTATGACAAAATGGAAAACCGCAGGAGTGTGAGGAGACCTCAAAGTGGCACATGGCAGAGTGGGAGCAATGGGAGGCGGTACAGGGACCCATGACACACTGTGGACCTTGCAGCAGCGTGAGGAGGCGGTACAGGGGCCCATGGCAGATTAGGGGCCTGGCCGCAGCAATGTGAGGCCCGTAATCTGCCAGCACCCTATGACAAAATGAAACACACCAGCAGTGTGAGGAGACCTGAAAGTGGCACATGGCATGACACACTGTGGACCTTGCAGCAGCGTGAGGAGGCGGTACAGGGGCCCATGGCAGATTAGGGGCCTGGCCGCAGCAATGTGAGGCCCGTAATCTGCCAGCACCCTATGACAAAATGAAACACACCAGCAGTGTGAGGAGACCTGAAAGTGGCACATGGCATGACACACTGTGGACCTTGCAGCAGCGTGAGGAGGCGGTACAGGGGCCCATGGCAGATTAGGGGCCTGGCAGCAGCTATGGGAGGCCCGTAATCTGCCAGCACCCTATGACAAAATGGAACCCAGCAGCAGTGTGCGGAGACCTGAAAGTGGCACATGTTTGAGGCATGATTCATGGCGGATTTAGTCAGTTGTGTCAGGAACTGGTGGTTTGAAATCCAGACTAATCCACGCCTGATTCATTTTCACAAACGTGAGTCTCTCCACACTTTGGGTGGACAGTCGTGTCCTCCGCGGAGTTACAATACCTCCTGCCGCACTAAACACGCGCTCCGATGCCACGCTACTGGCCGGGCATGACAGCCTTTCAAGGGCAAATTCAGCTAGTTGGGGCCAAAGGTCAAGTTTCGTTGCCCAGTAGTCA
Source organism: Staurois parvus (assembly GCF_062004578.1). Classification (NCBI taxonomy): domain Eukaryota; kingdom Metazoa; phylum Chordata; class Amphibia; order Anura; family Ranidae; genus Staurois; species Staurois parvus. The sequence continues at coordinate 3,033,213 of NW_028318299.1, forward strand.
AGGGGATTGTCTACCTCGGTTGGCAGGGTGCTGTCCAAGTAGGCCCAAGCCTGTTGTTTGAGCTCCTGCTCCAGGTCCACCTGATGCTGCTGCTGCTGCTGCTGCGGCTGGTTAGTAGTTTCCTCACTGCGCTGGTGAAGAAAGCTACTCATCATCGACTGCAGACTGAGGCAGCCGCTGCTGGTGGAGCTGCCACTGCTCCTACCACCCCACCCCTACCCTGCTGCCATGGCAGCGGAACGCGAGCGCACAGGGCCCACAGTGTCTGAGGATGGACGTTGGCGCAGAAAGGCAGAGACCAACTGACTACATAGGTGGTTTTTATAGTACGTAATTTTGGCCTCCCTCTCAGCAGGTGTGAAAAAGGCCACCATTTTGGAACGGTAGCGAGGGTCCAACAAGGTGGACAGCCAAAAGTCATCCCTCTGTCTGATGGTTATTATTCGGCTGTCGCTACGCAAGCAACCGAGCATGCTATGGGCCATTTGTGCCAAGGAATGCAAGGGACTCCCTGCCTCCATCTCTACAGCATACTGCCACGGTGCGTCTGGGTCCTCTGTCTCCTCCTCCTCCTCCTCTACCAGATGCTCCTGCTCCTCCACTCCTGTCCGCTGAGTGGAAAAACCACCCATTTCACTCAATAATTCCTGAGCACAAATGTCCTCCTCTACCTCCTCCTCTTCTTCCTGTCCTGCCCCCACAGGGGTCATGTGGCGTTGAGATCTGTGCGCCACGTCTACCGCACCCTGACCAGCCATTGTTAACAGCATTTGTTCCAGGACGTGCAACAGAGGAATGACGTCGTTCATCCCATAGTCCTGCCGACTCACGAATAGCGTGGCCTCCTCAAAGGGCCTGAGCAAGCGGCAGGTGTCACGCATGAGCTGCCAATGGCTGACATCGAAGTTACACAGGGGAGTACCTTTATCCGCTTGTAACATCAGGAAATCGGTGATGGCCTTTCGCTGCTCGTAAAGGCGGTCTAACATGTGTAGGGTTGAATTCCACCTTGTTGCAACGTCGCAGATCAGGCGATGATGTGGAATTCCGTTCTGCCGCTGCAGCTCAAGGAGGGTGTGCTTTGCGGTGTAGGAATGGCTGAAATGCATGCAAAGTTTACGTGACATTTTAAGGATGTCTTGCAGTGGGATGGTGGATTTTAGGAACCGCTTGACAACCAGATTGAACATGTGAGCCATGCATGGCGCATGGCACAACCTTCCTTGATGCAGAGCAGACACCATGTTCTTTCCGTTGTCGGTCAACATGGTTCCGATTTTCAGTTTGCGCGGAGACAGCCATCTGTCGATTTCTCTGTTCATTACACTCAGAAGTTCCTCCCCTGTGTGACTACGTTCGCCAAGGCATACCAGGTGCAGCACAGCGTGACACCGTTGCGCCCTGCACATGTGATATGCCGGTCGGGTAATGGGACTTGGCACGGGGGTGGCGGCTGAGGACACGGCGGAAGAAGAGGTGGTAGAGGCGGACATGTTTACTGGACCAAGGACGTGCAAACGTGGAGGCAAAAGCGTCGTGACCTGTCCAAGTTGCTGGTGCGGCTGTGCCGGCACCACGTTCACCCAGTGGGCCGTAAATGACATGTACTGTCCCTGACCGTAGTTACAGCTCCACACGTCGGCGCTGCCGTGCACTTTGGCAGAGAGCGACATGCTCAAAGACTGGCCCACCATCTCTTCTACATGTGAATGCAGGGCTGGCACTGCCTTTTTGGCGAAGAAATGCCGGCTTGGCACTCTCCACCGCGGCGCGGCACAAGCCATCATTTCTCGGAAAGGTGCTGAGTCCACCACTTGGAAAGGGAGGGACTGCAGCACCAGCAACTTGGACAGGAGGACGTTCAGCTTTTGCAGCGTCGGGTGCGTGCTCGCAAACTGTTGTCTCTTGGAAACGGATTCCAAGAAAGACTGTTGACGGAATCCGAGAAGAGGAGTAGCAGGAGAAGGAGCATCTGAACGAGCGGAAGATGCCAACGAGCGACAACTCCCCTCAGCAGAGGTGTTGGAGCCTTGACTGGCTGATAGAGGGCGATTGACGTCGGGTGACGGAGCAAGTAACGGAGCGGGTGATGGAGCGGGGGCTGGGGTAGGCAGAACCGCCGTATCTTTATCACGGTTTTCCCAGGCCACCGAATGGCGACGCTGCATATGCTGACGCAACGCTGTAGTCCCAACATGGGCCCCCTGGCCACGCTTGACTTTCTGGCCACATAGTCGACATACGGCTACGTTTACTTCCTCGGGCGGCTTGACGAAAAATTGCCACACCACCGAGTTGGAAACTTTGCCCCCGCTACTCCTCACTGGCTCACTGCTACTTCCTCCGTGTGCACCGGCACCACTACTGGCCGTGGTGGTAGGCTGCAGTGGAGCTGGTGCTCTACTCCGTGGACGTTTGGCTCCACTGACACTGCTGCGACCCTGCTGCCTCCTGGGCAACCCACCGACTGTTTCGCTCGCTGCCAAGCTGGCACCCTCTTCTCCTGATGATGCGGAAGAAATTACCTGATGACGACGAGGCTGCCAAGTGCGATCAACCTCCTCATCATCAAGTAGGGTCTCCGCCTCACTACTAGCCCCCTCGGCTGCGTCTGGGTCAGGAGACAGACCTGTCTCTAGACCGGCTACCGAGCCACTCTCCTCGCCAGTACTTCTTCGCCTGGCTGCTGAAAAGGCGGATGTCTCCCCCTGTTCCTGACCGCCCTCTGTTAGCTCTTCCTCACTGTACAGTGGGGCTGAGCCCACAGCATGCGATACTTCGCTTGGTGAGGGAACAGCAAAGGACAGGGGCAGGTAGAGGACACGTGATTTCAGTGGGCTTGCTCCCGGGCCATGCCAACTAACGGTTGTGTCTGACGTACCCACCGACCGTTGGCTGTAGGTGTCAGAGGTGACCTGGGAAGAGGAAGACGACCGAGCCAACCAATTGATGACGGCAGGGTTGTCGGTGGAGACACGACCGCTGGATGACACCGGGAGCACTGGCCTCTGGCTGCGACTAGTGCTGCCTCGACCCCTTCCTCTGCTGCCACGTCTGCTCGCTCCTAAAACATTGCCTCCTCTGCCACTCCTCTGCATGTTGTCTGACATACTCTTTAATTCAACGATTCTGTGTCCCTGAGTAACAATTCTGTGTCCCTGAGTAACAATTCTGTTTCCCTGAGTAACAATTCTGTGTCTGTCCCTGAGTAACAATTCTGTGGCCCTGAGTAACAATTCTGTGTCCCTCAGTAACAATTCTGTGTCCCTGAGTAACGATTCTGTGGCCCTAAGTAACGGTTCTGTGGCCCTCAGTAACAATTCTGTGGCCCTCAGTAACAATTCTGTGTCTGTCCCTGAGTAACAATTCTGTGTCCCTAAGTAACGGTTCTGTGGCCCTCAGTAACAATTCTGTGTCCCTGAGTAACGTTTCTGTGGCCCTAAGTAACAATTCTGTGGCCCTCAGTAACAATTCTGTGTCTGTCCCTCAGTAACAATTCTGTGTCCCTGAGTAACGTTTCTGTGGCCCTAAGTAACGGTTCTGTGGCCCTCAGTAACAATTCTGTGGCCCTCAGTAACAATTCTGTGTCTGTCCCTGAGTAACAATTCTGTGGCCCTAAGTAACGGTTCTGTGGCCCTCAGTAACAATTCTGTGTCCCTGAGTAACAATTCTGTGGCCCTAAGTAACGGTTCTGTGGCCCTCAGTAACAATTCTGTGTCCCTGAGTAACAATTCTGTGGCCCTAAGTAACGGTTCTGTGGCCCTCAGTAACAATTCTGTGTCCCTGAGTAACAATTCTGTGGCCCTAAGTAACGGTTCTGTGGCCCTCAGTAACAATTCTGTGTCCCTGAGTAACAATTCTGTGTCTGTCCCTGAGTAACAATTCTGTGGCCCTAAGTAACGGTTCTGTGGCCCTCAGTAACAATTCTGTGTCCCTGAGTAACAATTCTGTGGCCCTAATTAACGGTTCTGTGGCCCTCAGTAACAATTCTGTGTCCCTGAGTAACGTTTCTGTGGCCCTAAGTAACGGTTCTGTGGCCCTCAGTAGCAATTCTGTGTCCCTGAGTAACAATTCTGTGTCTGTCCCTGAGTAACAATTCTGTGGCCCTAAGTAACGGTTCTGTGGCCCTCAATAACAATTCTGTGTCCCTGAGTAACTTTTCTGTGGCCCTAAGTAACGGTTCTGTGGCCCTCAGTAACAATTCTGTGGCCCTCAGTAACAATTCTGTGTCCGAGTAACAATTCTGTGTCTGTCCCTGAGTAACAATTATGTGGCCCTAAGTAACGGTTCTGTGGCCCTCAGTAACAATTCTGTGTCCCTCAGTAACAATTTTGTGGCCCTAAGTAACGGTTCTGTGGCCCTCAGTAACAATTCTGTGTCCCTCAGTAACAATTCTGTGTCTGTCCCTGAGTAACAATTCTGTGGCCCTAAGTAACGGTTCTGTGGCCCTCAGTAACAATTCTGTGTCCCTGAGTAACGTTTCTGTGGCCCTAAGTAACGGTTCTGTGGCCCTCAGTAACATTTCTGTGTCCCTGAGTAACAATTCTGTGGCCCTAAGTAATGGTTCTGTGGCCCTCAGTAACAATTATGTGTCCCTCAGTAACAATTCTGTGTCTGTCCCTGAGTAACAATTCTGTGGCCCTAAGTAACGGTTCTGTGGCCCTCAATAACAATTCTGTGTCCCTGAGTAACGTTTCTGTGGCCCTAAGTAACGGTTCTGTGGCCCTCAGTAACAATTCTGTGGCCCTCAGTAACAATTCTGTGTCTGTCCCTGAGTAACAATTCTGTGGCCCTAACTAACGTTTCTGTGGCCCTAAGTAACGGTTCTGTGGCCCTCAGTAACAATTCTGTGGCCCTCAGTAACAATTCTGTGTCCGAGTAACAATTCTGTGTCTGTCCCTGAGTAACAATTCTGTGGCCCTAAGTAACGGTTCTGTGGCCCTCAGTAACAATTCTGTGTCCCTCAGTAACAATTCTGTGGCCCTAAGTAACGGTTCTGTGGCCCTCAGTAACAATTCTGTGTCCCTCAGTAACAATTCTGTGTCTGTCCCTGAGTAACAATTCTGTGGCCCTAAGTAACGGTTCTGTGGCCCTCAGTAACAATTCTGTGTCCCTCAGTAACAATTCTGTGTCTGTCCCTGAGTAACAATTCTGTGGCCCTAAGTAACGGTTCTGTGGCCCTCAATAACAATTCTGTGTCCCTGAGTAACGTTTCTGTGGCCCTAAGTAACGGTTCTGTGGCCCTCAGTAACAATTCTGTGGCCCTCAGTAACAATTCTGTGTCTGTCCCTGAGTAACAATTCTGTGGCCCTAACTAACGTTTCTGTGGCCCTAAGTAACGGTTCTGTGGCCCTCAGTAACAATTCTGTGGCCCTCAGTAACAATTCTGTGTCCGAGTAACAATTCTGTGTCTGTCCCTGAGTAACAATTCTGTGGCCCTAAGTAACGGTTCTGTGGCCCTCAGTAACAATTCTGTGTCCCTCAGTAACAATTCTGTGGCCCTAAGTAACGGTTCTGTGGCCCTCAGTAACAATTCTGTGTCCCTCAGTAACAATTCTGTGTCTGTCCCTGAGTAACAATTCTGTGGCCCTAAGTAACGGTTCTGTGGCCCTCAGTAACAATTCTGTGTCCCTGAGTAACGTTTCTGTGGCCCTAAGTAACGGTTCTGTGGCCCTCAGTAACAATTCTGTGTCCCTGAGTAACAATTCTGTGTCTGTCCCTGAGTAACAATTATGTGGCCCTAAGTAACGGTTCTGTGGCCCTCAGTAACAATTCTGTGGCCCTAACTAACGTTTCTGTGGCCCTAAGTAACAGTTCTGTGGCCCTCAGTAACAATTCTGTGTCCCTGAGTAACAATTCTGTGTCCCTGAGTAACAATTCTGTGTCTGTCCCTGAGTAACAATTCTGTGGCCCTAAGTAACGGTTCTGTGGCCCTCAGTAACATTTCTGTGTCCCTGAGTAACAATTCTGTGGCCCTAAGTAACGGTTCTGTGGCCCTCAGTAACAATTCTGTGTCCCTCAGTAACAATTCTGTCTGTCCCTGAGTAACAATTCTGTGGCACTAAGTAACGGTTCTGTGGCCCTCAATAACAATTCTGTGTCCCTGAGTAACGTTTCTGTGGCCCTAAGTAACGGTTCTGTGGCCCTCAGTAACAATTCTGTGGCCCTCAGTAACAATTCTGTGTCTGTCCCTGAGTAACAATTCTGTGGCCCTAACTAACGTTTCTGTGGCCCTAAGTAACAGTTCTGTGGCCCTCAGTAACAATTCTGTGTCCCTGAGTAACAATTCTGTGTCTGTCCCTGAGTAACAATTCTGTGGCCCTAAGTAACGGTTCTGTGGCCCTCAGTAACAATTCTGTGTCCCTGAGTAACAATTCTGTGGCCCTAAGTAACGGTTCTGTGTCCCTCAGTAACAATTCTGTGTCTGTCCCTGAGTAACAATTCTGTGGCCCTAAGTAACGGTTCTGTGGCCCTCAGTAACAATTCTGTGTCCCTCAGTAACAATTCTGTGTCTGTCCCTGAGTAACAATTCTGTGGCCCTAAGTAACGGTTCTGTGGCCCTCAGTAACAATTCTGTGTCCCTGAGTAACGTTTCTGTGGCCCTCAGTAACAATTCTGTGTCCCTGAGTAACAATTATGTGTCTGTCCCTGAGTAACAATTCTGTGGCCCTAAGTAACGGTTCTGTGGCCCTCAGTAACAATTCTGTGTCCCTGAGTAACAATTCTGTGGCCCTAAGTAATGGTTCTGTGGCCCTCAGTAACAATTCTGTGTCCCTCAGTAACAATTCTGTGTCTGTCCCTGAGTAACAATTCTGTGGCCCTAAGTAACGGTTCTGTGGCCCTCAGTAACAATTCTGTGTCCCTGAGTAACGTTTCTGTGGCCCTAAGTAATGGTTCTGTGGCCCTCAGTAACAATTCTGTGTCCCTGAGTAACAATTCTGTGTCTGTCCCTGTGAAACAATTCTGCGGCCCTAAGTAACGGTTCTGTGGCCCTCAGTAACAATTCTATGTCCCTGAGTAACGGTTCTGTGGCCCTAAGTAACGGTTCTGTGGCCCTGAGTAACAATTCTGTGTCCCTGAGTAACAATTCTGTGTCTGTCCCTGAGTAACAATTCTGTGGCCCTAAGTAACGGTTCTGTGGCCCTCAGTAACAATTCTGTGTCCCTGAGTAACAATTCTGTGGCCCTAAGTAACGGTTCTGTGGCCCTCAGTAACAATTCTGTGTCCCTGAGTAACGTTTCTGTGGCCCTAAGTAACGGTCCTGTGGCCCTCAGTAACAATTCTGTGTCCCTGAGTAACAATTCTGTGTCTGTCCCTGAGTAACAATTCTGTGGCCCTAAGTAACGGTTCTGTTGCCCTCAGTAACAATTCTGTGGCCCTCAGTAACAATTCTTTGTCCGAGTAACAATTCTGTGTCTGTCCCTGAGTAACAATTCTGTGGCCCTAAGTAACGGTTCTGTGGCCCTCAGTAACAATTCTGTGTCCCTCAGTAACAATTCTGTGGCCCTAAGTAACGGTTCTGTGGCCCTCAGTAACAATTCTGTGTCCCTCAGTAACAATTCTGTGTCTGTCCCTGAGTAACAATTCTGTGGCCCTAAGTAACGGTTCTGTGGCCCTCAGTAACAATTCTGTGTTCCTGAGTAACGTTTCTGTGGCCCTAAGTAACGGTTCTGTGGCCCTCAGTAACATTTCTGTGTCCCTGAGTAACAATTCTGTGGCCCTAAGTAACGGTTCTGTGGCCCTCAGTAACAATTCTGTGTCCCTCAGTAACAATTCTGTGTCTGTCCCTGAGTAACAATTCTGTGGCACTAAGTAACGGTTCTGTGGCCTTCAATAACAATTCTGTGTCCCTGAGTAACGTTTCTGTGGCCCTAAGTAACGGTTCTGTGGCCCTCAGTAACAATTCTGTGTCCCTCAGTAACAATTCTGTGTCTGTCCCTGAGTAACAATTCTGTGGCCCTAACTAACGTTTCTGTGGCCCTAAGTAACAGTTCTGTGGCCCTCAGTAACAATTCTGTGTCCCTGAGTAACAATTCTGTGTCTGTCCCTGAGTAACAATTCTGTGGCCCTAAGTAACGGTTCTGTGGCCCTCAGTAACAATTCTGTGTCCCTGAGTAACAATTCTGTGGCCCTAAGTAACGGTTCTGTGGCCCTCAGTAACAATTCTGTGTCCCTCAGTAACAATTCTGTGTCTGTCCCTGAGTAACAATTCTGTGGCCCTAAGTAACGGTTCTGTGGCCCTCAGTAACAATTCTGTGTCCCTGAGTAACGTTTCTGTGGCCCTAAGTAACGGTTCTGTGGCCCTCAGTAACAATTCTGTGTCCCTGAGTAACAATTCTGTGTCTGTCCCTGAGTAACAATTCTTTGGCCCTAAGTAACGGTTCTGTGGCCCTCAGTAACAATTCTGTGTCCCTCAGTAACGTTTCTGTGGCCCTCAGTAACAATTCTGTGTCCCCGAGTAACGTTTCTGTGGCCCTAAGTAACGGTTCTGTGGCCCTCAGTAACAATTCTGTGTCTGTCCCTGAGTAACAATTCTGTGGCCCTAACTAACGTTTCTGTGGCCCTAAGTAACAGTTCTGTGGCCCTCAGTAACAATTCTGTGTCCCTGAGTAACGTTTCTGTGGCCCTCAGTAACAATTCTGTGGCCCTCAGTAACAATTCTGTGTCTGTCCCTGAGTAACAATTCTGTGGCCCTAACTAGCGTTTCTGTGGCCCTAAGTAACGATTCTGTGGCCCTCAGTAACAATTCTGTGTCCCTGAGTAATGTTTCTCTGTCCCTAAGTAACGTTTCTCTGTCCCTAAGTAACGTTTCTGTGGCCCTAACTCTGTCCCTAATACAGAGCGGTCTGCCTCTCTTGAATGACTGGAGGCAAATGGAGAATTCTAAAATGGCCGCCATTTATAGCTCGACCATTACACAGTGCTGGCTGGCTGGCTGCTGATTGGCTAATGCGATCACATGTCATTAAGGAATGCATTATGGGTCAGCGCGCCTTGTCTGCGCGCCTTCCCAGACATCCCCGCTCCGTCGCCGCACATGTCGCCGCCATTTTAGGAAAAATTTCGATTCGCGCATCCGAAGTATGCTATTTTTCGGATTCGGCGCGAATCGAAAATTTTCCAATATTCGAAACGAATTCCACTTCGCCTACTTCGATTCGCTCATCTCTAATATTAATCATCTGTGTCCAACTTCAATATTCCCATAAATCCAGATCAGGTGTGTACCTCAAAAATAAAAATAAAATAGTGTATTACCTCAATAACAATCAGTATATACTTATAGCAAATAAGTGCAAAACAAACCAAGATTCAAATCGTGAGATCACTCTGTATACACTATAAATGAATAAATATAAATAAATGTGAAAAAAACACTGTACACTCATAAACCAAAAAATAAATCAATAAATCAAATAAATAAATAAAATAAATTAAATGGTGAACACTCCGTGAACACTTCTATTGGGTTAAAATGCATACAATTAACCTCATAGAAGTAATTTCAAGCCTTAACAGAGAACACTCAGGTGTTGTAGTCACATCTCAGACTTCTACTCCAGAATGCTGTATGTGGGGTTCCAATCCTTAAGAAAAGCCCTTAAGACTCCATCATCCTCATGTAAATAGATAGAGAGGCCCATGTAGCAAAGTATAGTGAGTATTAAAACATTTAATTGTTGTGCTCACATTGGGGATAAAAAAAAATCAGCAATATATTCCCATGACTCAGCCTGAGCAGCTTCCTGGAACGGAGGATATCTTCCACCTACACGTGAAGTTGCAGAGTAGTAGGACGTACACCTTTATAAGTGACTTCTTTTTACAAACAGTGGCCAGGGAACTGTCATTTATCAGTGGTAGCACTTCCTGCTCTAAATGACAGATCCCTGCCAGATAAACAAATGGGCCGGGGATCCTGGGTGATGTCACGGATCAAATATGATCAAAACTGCAAAACTCAACATAATTCCTCTAAAGAAAGCCCTATAGATCAAATATGTAAAAAAACAAAACCTCAGCGCTCAGGACTTCCTATTTACCATATAAAACCCCGTGAGATGCTGCTGTGCACAGGTACAAAAGACCAAAAACTTTTAACAATGAAAACCAGCGCAAACCCACATGATCAATTACATTACTCAGTGTAAAAAAACATTAATGTGCTAATAAAATTATATATAATAAATTATATATAAATTATGTTGATACAAAAATATATCTATAAAATTATGAGTCCAGTGAAAAAACAAAGTGGCAGACGCACTTCCGGTTGCCTGGTCCGTCGTCTGACGTCATTTCCGGTGAGTGGAGCGCACGCCGAGCGGTGCGTTCCAAGGGGCCATCTTAGTCTAAGGAGAAGAGTCTGTAGCTGAGGTCTGCCATCCTGCTGCACACTAAATTGTGGGGTCCTTATATAATCCTTATATAATCGGTGTACATGAAAAGTGGATCAATTTTGAAGAGAATCGCTGTTGTTTTGAATAAAAAGCGGGCTATATCCCGCAAAAGAATGTGAGTGGTCTGGAGAGATTAATTTGAGGAGAAGTTACTGCGGTATCACGCTATGGTCTTTTCTTCTTCCTGATTTTCCTTTGGGGGATTCGGTGAGAGGAGTAAGCAGAAGAGGTACCTAGACATGAGAGGAAACAGCACTTGGAGGTCTCAGAGAAAGTAAAGGGGGTCCAGGAGCCCTTAACAATCCTGAAAGGCGTGTGACTCACCATTATCTGGTGAGTGCGGTTAATGTTGATTTCTGCACTGGTGGATGGTGAAGGGATCCGTAACACGGAAGAATCATATGGAAAATATATTATAAATTAATTTGATTAATTTTGTCACGGGACTTTAATTATTTATATATATATACTTTCTGGGATTTTTCTGATTTTTTGTCACTTTGTTTTTTCACTGGACTCATAATTTTATAGATATATTTTTGTATCAACATAATTTATATATAATTTATTATATATAATTTTATTAGCACATTAATGTTTTTTTACACTGAGTAATGTAATTGATCATGTGGGTTTGCGCTGGTTTTCATTGTTAAAAGCTATAGATCAAATAACCAACATTCCTCACCTTGGGTATAAAAGTCGGGATTATAGAGAAGAAGGAAAGTTTCTGAAAGACAAAAAAAGAAAAAAAATATATATAACAACTCATGTTCAATCTGTTCTAGCAGATACTAAATGTTCTCCAAATATTAAAAAGCTGCAACCTGATAGAAATGTGAGACTAGAATCATGTTCTACGGAGGTGGATGACACCCCCCCCCCCACACACTTTCCCCAGGGAGGATCTTCTGCAGATCTTCCATTTCTGATCTGTTGGTGGAGTGAGTTCTGTTACTGAAAAGACACCAAACTGTGACCCCAATTATTACAATGTAGCAGCCCCAGGGCTAAATAGAGACCCCATTTGTTTTTCTTGATATGAGATATGAAGAGATCCCTGTACAGATTTATCACCAGTAACTCAACCATAAGTTTAGATTGCTGAGGGTCAACTTACTTGAAGTAGAGGGCTTCAAATATGGTCCCTGACATCACCAAAGGGCCACAGATAATATGCAGTAAATGTAACTATACAAGGAACTGTCAGAGACTGCAGACTGTTCTGCCTTCAGCAGGGAAATTCATTATGTTTGTCCTCCCTGTAATATTAAGTGTGGCCACTAGATGGAGCCCAAATTAAATTTACTATCTTGCAGAAACCAGAAACTGATTAGGTAATAAAAGCTCCCATCATCCTTCATTCTAATAAAAGGATACAGGTGCATCTTGGAAGCTCAGACTCCATCCTAAGAGCTGAGGCAGAGTAAATCAGCCATGATCCCTGATGCACATGTTGTGGAATGAATTTACAACCCCTGAAGGCAGAATCGCTGGAGAGCATGGACCTACTGCCAACCGCAGCCTACTTTTTTTCATTGTGTATTGTATGTTTCATACATTGATTGTATGTATTTCTCATCTGTTTTTTCCCAACAGTTTCACGCCACATTGTTTTGTCAGAAAGCTTCAAGATTACATTCATCCTGGCTTATTGCAGAATAGGAGGGTTTAGCTGCATATCGAGTTACACACAGGGAAATGTGTAGCGAGGACAGAACACAGACATACTGTAGGAAATGGTCAGAGACTACAGACATACTACAGGAGATGGTCAGAGACTGCAGACATGCTGCAGGAGATGGTCAGAGACTGCATGCATGCAACAGGAGATAGTCAGAGACTGCAGACATACTACAGGAGATGGTCAGAGACTGTGGACATACTACAGGAGATGGTCAGAGACTGCGGACATATTACAGGAGATGGTCAGAGACTGCAGACATACTACAGGAGATGGTCAGAGACTGAAGACATGCAACAGGAGATGGTCAGAGACTGAAGACATACTACAGGAGATGGTCAGAGACTGCAGACATACTACAGGAGATGGTCAGTGACTGCAGACACACTACAGGAGATGGTCAGTGACTGCAGACATACTACAGGAGATTGTCAGAGACTGAAGACATGCAACAGGATATTATTATTATTATTACATCGAGTTTATATAGCGCCAAAGGGTTTGCTCAGCGCTGTACAATAGAGGGGGGGACAATACATGAAACAATACAGCAACAACAAACAGCACACGAGGGGTTCCAGAGGATGGGGGAGGACCTGGAGAAGTCTTGCAATCGTGCGTGGGAGGAGGAGACCAGGGAGCAAGATAGAAGGAGGTCCTGTGAAGAGCGAAGGGTACGGGTAGGGTGGTACCTGGGAATCAGATTGGTGAGGTAGTTAGGGGCAGTGTTGTGAATGGCTTTGTAGGTCAGAGTTAGCAGTTTGAATTTGATGCGTTGGGCAATCGGGAGCCAGTGGAGGGATAGGCAGAGGGTGGTGGCAGAGGTGGAGCGGCTGGTGAGGTGGATGAGTCTGGCCGCTGAGTTCAGGATGGTCTGAAGCGGGGAGAGCCTGCACTGGGGTAGGCCGGTGAGGAGGGAGTTGCAGTAGTCGAGGCGTGAGATGATGAGGGAGTGTACGAGTTGTTTAGTGGTGTCTGGGGTAAGGAAGGTGCGTATCTTGGCGATGTTGCGAAGGTGGAGCCTGCATGTGTTTGTAAGTGATTTGACATGAGGTTGGAAGTAAAGGTTTGAGTCCAGAAGGACGCCAAGGACTTTGGCTTGCAGGGCAGGATTGATGGTGGTGTTGTTGGTAGTGATGGATAGGATGGGGGGGGGGGGGCACAGGGAGGGGGAAAGACGAGAAGCTCGGTTTTGGAGAGGTTAAGCTTGAGGAAATGGAGCGACATCCAGTCAGATGTCGTTTAGGAGGTGAGTGATGCGGGCGGAGATAGTGGGGGTGAGGAGAGGGGTGGAGAGGTAAATTTGAGTGTCATCAGCGTAGAGGTGGTAGTTGAAGCCGTGGGAGTGTATGAGTTTGCCAAGGGAGGAGGTGTAGATGGAGAAGAGAAGGGGTCCAAGGACGGAGCCCTGGGGGACCCCAACAGAGAGGGGGAGGGAAGGGGAGGTGGCACCGTTGTAGGAAACGCTGAAGGAGTGTCGGGATAGGTAAGAGGAGAACCAGGAGAGAGCGGTGTCTCTGATGCCAAGGGAGAGTAGTTTATTAAGGGGGTGTTCAACTGTGTCAAAGGCCGCGGAGAGGTCCAGGAGAAGGACAGAGTAGTCGCCTTTGGCTTTGGCGGTTAGTAGGTCGTTGGTGATTTTGAGGAGGGCAGTTTCAGTGGAGTGTAGGGGACGGAAGCCGGACTGTAGTGGATCAAGGAGGTTGTTGTCAGTTAGGTGGGCGCTTAGGCGATCGTGGACTAAGCGCTCAAGGAGCTTGGAGGTGAGTGGCAGCAGGGAGATGGGTCTGAGGTTGTTTAGGTCAGTGGGGTCCAGGGAGGGCTTTTTGAGTATGGGGGTGATGTGCGCAAGCTTTAGGGGGGAGGGGAATACGCCGGTAGAGAGGGAGAGATTGAAGATGTGGGTGAGGGAGCAGATGAGGGAAGAGGGGGGTGACCGGAGGAGTTGAGAGGGGATAGGGTCCAGGGGGAAGGTAGTGAGGCGGGCTTCTGAGAAGACTCTGGTGACTTCCTCAGTGGTAGTAGAGCTGAAGGAGTGCAGTGCTGGGGGGGTTACGGTAAGCGGGACCTTGGGTGTGGTGGGGGGCAGTGGGGTTGTGAGGTCAGAGGAGTGGAGAGATGAGGGGGTGATGGGAGGGGGGAGGCTAGGTGGGGAGGTAGATTGCGAGTTCACTATGTCCTTACGGATTGCGTCAATCTTGTTGTGGAAATGAGTGGCAATCTCGTGGGCGGTAAGTGAGGTACTGAGTGGAGGAGGGGGGGGGAGAGCAGGGAGTTGAAGGTGGAGAAGAGTCGGCGAGGACAGGTGGAGAGGGTGTTGATCAGGTTAATGAAGTAGGCCTGCTTGGCAGTGTGGAGGGAGAAGGTGTAGGCGAGGAAGGCAGATTTGTAGAGGGAGAACGCACAAGGGGATCTGGTTTTGCGCCATAGTCTCTCCAGTGCGCGACTGCGATGTTTGAGGCATTCAGTATGGTCGCTCTGCCATGGTTGGAGCAGTCTAGGTTTGATGTTGTGTGTGGTTAGGGGTGCCAGAGAGTCTATGGTAGCTGATAGTGAGTCATTGTACGCAGTGGTGGCTAGGTCAGGATATGACAGTGGAAGGATGCTGTCATGTAGGCGGTCGGCAGCCTAGTGGAGGGGGGCCGGGTGCAGGTTGCGGAGGTTGCGGCTGGTCATGGTTTGGCGCTCTGGGGGGAGTTAGGGGAAGGGTAGATGGAGAACGTGAGGAGGTGGTGGTCGGAGAGAGGGAAGTGGGTGTTAGTAAAGTGGTTGAGGGTACAGAGGTGGGAGAAGACGAGGTCCAGGGTGTTCCCATCGATGTGGGTGGAGGATTGAGTGTACTGTGTGAGCGCGAAGGAGGAGCTTAGGTGGAGGAGATGGGAAGTAGCTGGGTTGTTGTCATTGATGGGGATATTGAAATCCCCCAGGATGATGGTCGGTAGCTCAGAGGAGAGGAAGAAGGGAAGCCAGGCGGCGAAGTCATCCAGGAAGCGGGGTATGGATCTGGGAGGCCTGTAGATCACTGCGATCCTTAGGGGGGTGGGGGTGAAGAGCCGGATGCAGTGAGCCTCGGAGGAGAAGGATAGGGAGGGGGGGTTAGGGAGGACCTGGAAGGTGCTCAGCGGTGAAAGGAGCAAGCCGACACCACCACCTCTGTGACCGCTCAGTCTTGGTGAATGGGACCAGACGAGACCTCCATGGGAGAGTGCTGCAGGGCAGGTAGAGTCAGTGGCCTGTACCCAGGTTTCGGTGATGGCTAGGAGGTTGAGGGAGTGGGAGATAAAGAGGTCATGGATGGAGGTAAGCTTGTTGCAGAGCGAGCGGGCGTTCAGGAGTGCAACCGAAAGAGGGGGGATGGATGCGGGGAGGAGGGGCACAGGTATGAGGTTGAGGGGGTTGTGGCGGCTGGCGGGAGCAGGGGGGTCCCTGGAGGGGGGGTGAGGTGGTGAGGGGTCAGGGTTCGGGGAGATGTCCCCAGCGGATAGGAGAAGGGTGAGGAGGTGGCATGGGAATGGGAAGTGCAGGAGCGTGTGGGTCTGGTGGTGGTGGCACGTGGGTCGACGAGGGAGTGGAGTAGCAGGAGGAGGTGGTGAGTGCCATAGTGGGGAGAGGGGAGAAGTGAAGGGGCAATGTAGAGCTGTTTTGGGGGGGTAGTCAGGTAGAGGGAGGCGATTTTTGGGATGGAGGAGAGGAAAACGAGGAGGAGGAGTGCAGGTGGCATGTTGGGGTGAGTGGAGTGCTGGTCGGGTCGGGGGAGGTGAAGGAATACAGGTCAGGGCAAGGTGATGTGGAGAGTCTGTATCACCATGGAGGAGTCCATTTGAGTCCTTCTGTAGGGGGAGAGTATGGGCAGAAACTTAAAACATACTAAAGGAGACAGTCAGAGACTACGTACACAATACAGGAGATGGTCGGAGACTGCAGACAGATTACAGGAGATGGTCAGAGACTGCAGACAGACTACAGGAGATGGTCAGAGACTGCAGACACTACAGGAGATGCTAGAGACTGCAGACATTCTACAGGAAATGGTCAGAGACTGCAGACATAATACATCAGATGATCACAGACTGCAGACAAGCTACAGAAGATGGACAGAGACTGCAGACATGCTATAGGAGATGGTCAGAGACTGCAGAAATGCTACAGGAGATGGTCATAGACTGCATACAGACTACAGGAGATGGTCAGAGACTGCAGACACACTAATGGAGATGGTCAGAGACTGCAGACACACTAATGGAGATGGTCAGAGACTGCAGACAGACTACAGGAATTGGTCAGAGACTGCAGAAATAGTACAGGAGATAGTCAGAGACTGCTGACATACTACAGGAGATGGTCAGAGACTGCAGGCATACTGTGGGAGATGAGCAGAAATTTCAGACAGAATACAGGTGGCAGGGTCTGCATTCCTTTATCGTTAATTCCCTTTAGGAGTATCTCACCAAAAATGACATTCTGGGGATATCAATGAACCAATCACACAATCAGGAATTTACATACCTAGAGGGCGTTCTGTATACTATCTGTGTATAGAACTCCTCCAGGTTGGCATATTGAATTTTACTGAAATTTAGTAGCTGCAAATAATTATTATTATACAGGATTTATGGCGCCAACAGTTTGCTCAGCACTTTACAATATAAGGGAGACAGTACAATTACAATACATTTCAGTACAGAAGGAATAGGAGGGCCCGGCTCATGGAGCTTACAAACTAAAGGAAGGGGGAGGTGATACAAAAGGTGATAACTGTGGGGGATGATATGGTGGAGGTGATTCAAGTACAGTTCTTAGGTGGAGGTGGGGTAGGCTTGCCTGAAGAAGTGAGTTTTCAAAGATCGCCTAAAGGCAGACAGGGTGGAGGCTGACCAGACATGCTGTGGTAGGGAGTTTCAGAGGATGGGAGAGGCTCTATAGAAGTCCTGGAAGCGAGCGTGGGAGGAGGTGATGAGGGAGCTATAGAGGAGGATATCTTGGGAGGAGCGGAGTGGGCGATTTGGGTGATATCTGTGGATGAGGATAGTAGCTAGGGGCAGTGTTGTGGATGGCTTTGTAAGCTGAGGTTAGTATTTTGAATTTTATACGTTGGGTTAGTGGACGCCAGTGAAGGGATTGGCAGAGAGGGGCAGCAGTCGCTGATCGGTTGGTAAGGTGTATGAGTCTAGCGGCAGCATTCATAATAGACTGAAGGGGGGATAGCCTGTGTAACAGTAGACCAGTGAGGATGGAGTTGCAGTAATGGAGGTGGGATATAACCAAGGCATGGATACATTGTTTTGTGGTGTCATTGGTCAGCAAGGGGCGGATTTTGGAAATGTTCCTGAGGTTGAGGCAGCAGAATTTAGCCAGTGATTGGATGTGGGGTCCAAAAAAGAGGTCAGAGTCTAGGATTACGCCCAGCACCCTGGCATGAGGGGAAGGACCAATGGTTATGCTGCTGATCTTAATGGTAAAGTCGTGAGTGAGAGATTGGGGGGAGGTAATATTACAAGCTCAGTTTTTGAAAGATTGAGTTTAAGGTAGTGATGTGACATCCATGCTGATATGTTGCTTAGTAGATTTGCGATGCATGAGGAGATTGAGGGGGTGAGCTGGGGAGTGGAGAGATAGATCTGGGTGTCATCAGCATAGAGATGGTATTGGAAGCCATGGGGGGCTATCAGTTGGCCCAGGGAGGAGGTATAGAGAGAGAAAAGGAGGGGCCCAAGAACAGAACATTGGGGTACCCCAACAGAAAGAGGAAACGGAGCGGAGGAGGAGTTGTATGTGACACTGAAAGTGCACTGAGAAAGGTAAGAGGAAAACCAGGAGAGAGTCATGGAGGCTGATGGAGTGGAGTTTACTGAGGAGGAGCGGGTGGTCGACTGTGTCAAAGGCAGCGGAAAGGTCAAGGAGTATGAGTATGGAGTAGTGGCCATTGGTTGGGATGAGTATGGAGTAATGACTGTTGGTTTTAGCAGTTAGTAGGTCATTAGTGAGTTTTAGTGGGGCAGTTTCTGTGGAATGTTGTGGGCGGAAGCCAGACTGTCAGGGATCAAGAAGGTTGTTGTCGGTGAGGTAGCAGTTCATACGGTTGTAAACAAGGCGCTTGAGAAGCTTGGAGGCAAACGGGAGCAGGGAGATGGGTCTTAAGTTATTCAAACAGGTGGGGTCCAGCAAGGGTTTTTTGAGGATGGGGGTAACCAGAGCATGTTTGATCAGGGAGTGAAAGGTGCCCATGGAGAGTGAGAGGTTGAAGATGTGGGTTAGAGAGTTGAGGATAGAGCAGGAAGGAGGCTGCAACAGTCGTGAGGGGATAGGATCCAGGAGACAGGTGGTGAAGTGGGCCTTGGAAAGGAGTTTGGTAACTTCCTTGGTGGTAACAGGGTCGAAGGAGGAGAGTGTTGAGTTTGGTGTTGGGCCTGGTATTTTGGTTAGAGGAGGAAGCTTGACACTGGAGATCTCATCACAAATTGTGTCAAACTTCTTCTTGAAGTGACTGGCAATCTCCTGTGCAGTAAGTAAGTTGGTGGGTGGAGGCAGTGGGGGGTGGAGTAAGGAATTAAGGGTAGAGAAGAGTTGACGAGGATTGGATGAGAGGGTCTTGATGAGAGTGTTATAGTAGGTTTGCTTAGCAGCGTGGAGGCCGGAGTTGTATTTGAGAAGAGCGGATTTGTAGAGGGTAAAGTCTTTCAGGGATTTAGTTTTACGCCATGCTCGCTCAAGAGTGTGGCTGCGTCTCTTGAGACTTCTGGGCCCTGATTAACTATTGTGCCTGGGCGCATATTCGTGGGCGAACGTCCAATTTTTATGAGCGACCGTCTACTTTTACCCCAGAACGAGATTTACTATTGAGCAGCGTCCATAGGTAGACGCCCAATCTAATTTACTAACAAGACACATGCCCGGAATCAGACTCGCAAAGCAGACTTGCTAAGAGGCACGTCTAACACCATGAAAAATCACTGCAGAGACATGTTCACTTAGAAATTTGCTTTGCCAAATATCAGGACTTCACTTTAAACAATATCTGACATTTCAAAAAAAATTAAGAATGTGTTAAAAATAGTTTTATTAAAGCAAATCAACACAGTAAAAATCTAGACGCCCGTGCAGTGTCTTTGGCCGATATAACTGAGCATGTGCAGAACACATTTTAGACGTCCTCTGTGGGTGCTTGCTTTTTAGCCACTGCTCAATAGTAAATCTCAGTGTGGAGTCCTGTGACAGCCGGCACTCGGTCGAGTCTCCTGTGTTAAACAAACAGCACTCGGCATATCTTTATGTATTCTAATTTGATTTACTTAGTTCTAGTGATTCTATTTTTGTTTCTTATCCTTTATAATTATTTCTGTAATGATTTTACTTATTTTGAAGGTCTAGATAATATTTATTTTGACAGCTGAATGTAAAAATAAAGGTCCGCAATAAAAAAAAAAAACAAAACAGCGTGGGTCCCCCCTCTCATCCATATCAAGCCCTTCAGGTCTGGTATGGATATTAAGGGCGAACTCCACACCGAAATAAAAAAAAAAAACAGTGTGGAGTACCCCCCAATATCCATACCAGAACCTTATCCGAGCATGCAGCCCGGCAGGTCAGGAAAGGGGGGGGACGAGCGAGCGCCCCCCCTCCTGAACCATACCAGGCCACATGCCCTCAACATGGGGGGGTGCTTTGGGGCAAAGCACCTTGTCCCCGTGTTGATGGGGACAAGGGCCTCTTCCCCACAACCCTGGACGGTGGTTGTGGGGGTCTGCGGGCGGGGGGCTTATCAGAATCTGGAAGCCCCCTTTAACAAGGGGGCCCCCAGATCCTGCCCCCCCCACGTGAATGAGTCTGCGGTACATGGTCCCGCGACTCATTCACAAAAAAACAAAGTGTGGTGTAAAAAAAACACAGTACAGGGTCTTTGACAAGTCCTTTATTAAATTAATGTCCCCCGAAGTAGATCCAACATCAATAACAGCGGCGGCGTTTCCCCCTGCCCCAAAGCACCCCCCCATGTTGAGGGCATGTGGCCTGGTATGGTTCAGGAGGGGGGGGCGCTCGCTCGCCCCCCCCCCCTTTCCTGACCTGCCGGGCTGCATGCTCGGATAAGGGTCTGGTATGGATATTGGGGGGTACTCCACGCTGTTTTGTTTTTACATTTTCGGCGTGGAGTTCCCCCTTAACATCCATACCAGACCCGAAGGGCTTGGTATGGATGGGAGGGGGGACCCCACACTGTTTTTTTTAGTATTTATTTAATGCACGGAAATAATTTTAAATTCAGCTGTCAGTGGGAAACCCAGATGACAGCTGAAACATTCCTTCTGTCCCTGCAGAGAGCTCCGCTATTATATTTGACATTAAAAAGTATAGAGACTGCAACATTGTATCTATTTGTATCCATTTCGGATATAGATGTTTTTATTCGGATACATATAGATACAATGTTGCAACCTTTATACTTTTTAATGTCAAATATAATAGCGCAGCTCTCTGCAGGGACAGAAGCCAGTATCACCAGACGCCGTGCCCACCAGCACCCCAGACGTCGCGCCCTCCGCTCACCGAACCACCGCTCCCACTGATGACGTGCCGCCGCACCCACGGGCACCAACCTACTACACCCGTAGACTAGTACCAACCTGCTGCTGACCCTGCTGCCCTCCACTCTCCCTCTCCCCTCACAGAAGAACGCAATAGACTCCTCCACAGCGCTACAGACGCTCTGCTTCACCATCCCTGACCTGCACCCCCTCACCTCCCACGGCATTTCGGACACTCTGCTTCGCCATCCCTGACCAGCACCCCTGCACCTCCCCCGACCTTTCCAGCACCCTGCTCACCCCAACATGCCGCCCGCGCTCCTCCTCCTCGTCCTCCTCTCCTCCATCCCTAATACCGCCTCCCTCTACCCACCCACCCCCGCTAAGCAGCTCTATATCGCCCCCTCACTTCTCCCCTCTCCCCACTACGGCACCCACCACCTCCTCCTGCTACTCCACTTCCCCGCTGACCCACTTGCCACCACTTTCAGACCCACACGCTCCTACACCTCCCGTTCCCATGCCACCTTCCTCACCCTCCTCCTTCTCAAATCAGCTGGGGACATCTCCCCAAACCCTGGCCCCTCACCACCTCACCCCCCCTAGAGACCCCCCTGCTCACGCCAGCCAACGCAATCCCCTCAACCTCATACATGTACCCCTCCTCCCCATATCTATCCCCCCTCTCTCGGTTGCACTCCTGAATGCCCGTTCGGTTTGCAACAAGCTTACCGTCATCCATGACCTCTTCATCTCCCGCTCCCTAAACCTCCTAGCAGTCACCGAAACCTGGGTACAGGCCACCGACTCCACTTCCCCTGCGGCACTCACCCATGGAGGTCTCATCTGGACCCATTTGCCAAGACTGAGCGATCTCAGAGGTGGTGGTGTCGGCTTGCTCCTATCACCGCTGAGCACCTTTCAGGTCCTCCCTAACCCACCCTCTCTATCCTTCCCCTCCTTTGAGGCCCACTGCTTCCGACTCTTCTCACCCACCCCCTA